>NC_139022.1:73337565-73920469 GCF_964662115.1 Mustela nivalis | reverse complement strand
CTAAAAGAAACATTTATTCTGTGAAGGAAGAAAATGAATACACCTGCATGCACTATGTTCTCTCTACTCTCATGTTCCTTAAATTAAATTAAACCACCAAACAGGTCCTACTGGCTAAAGGAACAAATGCATTACTGTACTCAAGAGCATTTGATGTAAATTTCTTAGTGAAGAAAGAATAAATAGAAATTTATACGATGTATGTAGATGCTGTAAGCCTTGCAAGAGATTTATACAAAACTTCTTGTTCCCAAACCTATCATGTAATTGTGCCAAATCCATTCTGTACATTTGATCTATAGAATATTTTTGCAATGTTTTATGTGAGAGCCATTTTCAGATGTGGCTTATATCTCTTCACTTTATAGTAATATCTTATAAAATATTTTTAAAATCTAATTTAATTTTTTTTCAGTGTTCTAAAATTCATTGTTTATGCACCACACCCAGTGCTCCATGCAATATGTGCCTTACAAAATGTTTGACTGAATCAGAGAATTTTAAAGTTGGATCTCAAAGAGCGAGATCATATTGTTAGTTTTTTTAATATGAAAAAAATACTGAGGTCCAGGAATAAATATACATATGTACTGTGTATGTGTATGTGAGTGAAAACTTCAATTGAAGTTAATGAATTTTTCTTTACTTTAAAAAATATCCTACAAGTCTAATACTTTACTATATTCATATTTGTTGATTAACTAGTTGATAGTTTTAACCGGGATGAAAAAATAATATTAAGCAAGGGAGGTAAAAGGGACTTCAAAGAACAATTATCTGCCGTGAAAGTGGAAACCTTGGATTGGCATATGAAGGAAATAACATGTTTTTATTGCTACTAGTTACACAGAATATTTTTAGCAGTGTTCTCATCCCTGATGACAGAAATCCCATCACACGCTAAATAACTAAAAGCATGGATTGTGGGTAAGAAAAAAGAGAGGGGGGATGAAGTTTGGGCCAAGCGTACAGTGAAGAGGTTTAAATATCTCATAAAACATCAGACCATACTGGTCTTTCAGAATTTAGGGCAGTTCAAATATCTCATAAAACATCAGACCATACTGGTCTTTCAGAATTTAGGGCAGTTCAGTTTCAGCAAAGTCCAGCTTCCTTTGCACAAGAGCAATGCCTTCAGATTATTTTTTGAACATCAAACAGGCTTTTTTCAGGACCTCATTTTAATGAGTTCTGATGGATAATCAGAAATACATGGATTAAGTCTGCTTTCAAATAAACATGCGTTTAGCAATTAAAGAGAAGAAAGCTTGGCTCAGTGTGCTCTGCGTCCGGCCAAGCTCTAAACATGGGACGAGGCAGTTGAGAGTGTTGGATGAGAACATGCAGTTGAACTTTATAAGCTTTGCTCAGCTTCTTCCTGGGGGATGAGAAAACGCTCAGTACCAGTATATCAGAGACTGTTCATTGGCCCCAGTCAACACCTACATGGCAGAGACTCGGGAAACAGAGACAGTGCCAACAGCTGTCTGCATTTAGATGTATTCCTAAAGAGCTCATTAGCTTTCCCTTCAGAGGACAGTCAGTGTGGTGGGCAAGGAAGGGCGCAGTCTCCAGAACCAGCTTCAAACCCCAGCTCAGTCATTTCCTACTAGTTCGTTACTTAGCCTCTCTCAGTTTGCTGAGCTATAAAATGGTAGCAATAATACTGTATTTCATAGGGTTGCTGTGATCATTTGATAAAGTAATAAAATATCCTATGGATGTTAGTTATTTTTTTTTTAAAGATTTTATTTATTTGACAGAGAGAGATCACAAGTAGGCAGAGAGGCAGGCAGAGAGAGAGAGAGGAGGAAGCAGGCTCCCTGCTGAGCAGAGAGCCCGATGCGGGACTCGATCCCAGGACCCTGAGATCATGACCCGAGCCGAAGGCAGCGGCTTAACCCACTGAGCCACCCAGGCGCCCGGATGTTAGTTATAATCAGTATCTCACTGTTTAAAATCTGAGGATGTGACTGAAATTTTTCACAAATTGTGTCTGAGAAGTGTGTCTTTTAAGAATAGACAGCACTCTTAAGTCTCTAATGAGATATTTCCAGAGAGAGCTGAATTAGAAAAGGATTAGTACCTTTAAAGGCCACATTTGCTAAGAGATAGATGTGGGGAACTACTATTGTCAGCACTCTGGGGTATGGGTTTAGTCTTCAGAAAGAAATCAGATTAACTAGTTTGTACATTTTCAGCAAAAATATTGATAAAATAGTAAGAGTTTAATAGGAGAATGATATGGATTTTTCTTGGAGGCTGATCTACATTAGTGAAGTAGATGCTTAATATACATTTAATTGAGCATTTCCCAGAGTTTGTCTTATGACCCACTAGTGCTATGATATGCTCCTTTACAAAGGGTTCTGTGGTCCATTTGGGAAGTAGTGATTTCTATTTCTATTAGAATCTTTAAAAAAATTAGTGATTTCTATTAGAAATAGTGATTTCTATTATGCCACTATTATCCCACCTCAGAAATTCATAATGCTCTGATGAGTCCTGCTGTAAGGAAATCTATATAACTTTACCCAATGTTTCTCAAAGTTATCTGACTACAGATCCCAGGGGAATTTTCCATGAAACGCACTTTGAATGTGCTAACCTAAGTTAAGAATCATGATTTCACTGTGCACACCTTGACATTCTAGAATCTCGGGATTCTCGGGATTCCAAAAATACCTGATGTGAGAGAAATGGGGGCCAGAAACAGCAGCAAGAAGAAAAGAAAGTGGAGAGCTGACCTGAGAGTTAAGAAAAAGAGAATGTCAGAACTTACCCATTGGCATCCTGGCTTCGGCCCCTCTCCAGTCAAATGTCATTTCTTCTACCCTTGGCTATCCTTTCTATGAAAAAAATGTCTTTCACCTTTGCCAAGTTACTTTCTTTATTTTCTTCATAAACCTCTTTACTCTCTGAGAGAACACTTATGTGTTCACTCATTTATTACTTCCGAGAGCAGGGACTTGCCCTTCATCTCTGTCCCCAGGGAAGAGAACACCTGGTATGAAGCAGATACCCGAAAAGTGTTTCTTGAAAGAATGAATAAATGATAATGGTGTGATTCATTGAGATTCCCTTCAGTAGAGAAGGAGTAAATTTTTAGGAAGAAATGAAACAAGTTTAGTATTTAACATAATGAGCTTGAGAGGAATCATCAGATACAAGTATTTATAGTAGCAAAGGAAGTGAGACCTTCCTATATGAGCTGTGGACGGGAGGGGCAAGAATGCCAAGCACATCATTATGATAACCACCACCACCACCACCACCACAGCTAATATTTACTATTTGCTATTTGTCAGAAACTATTGTAAGCACATTCCGTGTGTGAATTCTCTTAACCTTCATGATAACCCCTGGAGGTAGGTGCTGTTATTATTCTCATTTTACAGCTGAGTAAATCACAGCTTGGAGTGGTTTAGGAAACCTTTCAAGGTCACAGAGCTAAGAAGTCATGGATTTGGATCCTTGCTATTCCCTTAGAAACAGCATCATTTAAGAATTGTACAACAAAAGAGGAACAAAAAGATCACTGGAAGAAGGAGGCCAGAGACATCAGTGGACAGGAAAGCCTAAGAAGGAAAAGTTGATATTATCAAATTCTGCAAGGTGACATTTGAAAGTTTTAATTCTTTTTTTCAGAGCTCTTTCAGTGGTGTCATGTGGACAAGCCAGATGGCAGCGACTTGAAGAGTGACTAACCAGTGAGTACGTTGGTCTATTAGACTATTCTTTTGAGGACCTGCCTATAAAAGCTAGGACAGAGAGGAGGGAAATAACTAGAAGCTGACATGAAGCAGGGAGAGCGTTTTAAAAAATCTATAATGTGGTGGAGAGTCTGCTTATAGGCTCCCAAGAAGAAAACAGTGAAGAGGAAGAGGACAAAATGACAGCAGAGGGTGAAGTCTTAGTTTTGAGAAAGCTGAGAAGAGATGGACCAAAGAACACAGATGGCAAAGAGATCATGGGCAGGGGTTGCACTGTAGGCTGCTGGACTCAAGTTAATTCAGATGATACATTTCTCATGGACTCAGTCTGTACACATGTGTGTTTGTGAGAGAGAGAGTGTGTGTGTGTGTGTGTGTGTGTGTTTATACAATAGTACTTAGCATTCTATGTATAGAAACAAAAAAGTCAGTAATGAGATTGAGCCAAAGCAGAGGGCAGGCGCAGAAGGACTGTGAGGATTCTGTCTGAAGTAATGTTAGGAAATCTCTGAGAGCAGAGAAGGAGACAAAGCTATGAAGAGGGTGGTGGTCAAGGAGAAGGGAGAAGAGGAGGCTTTGAAGGCCTCAGATGGAAGAGCAGTTACACAGGAATGAGGAGGGTGAGATAGCTGAGGCCTCAGGTGTGCTCATGCATTCCTGGGTGGAGGAATCCTGAGTCATGAAGGAGCCTGGGAGGTGTCTGTGAGAGTGGGAAGCTGGGGTGGAGTAGAGGTGAAGATTGTTGGTTTGAGGAAATGAGAAGTTCTGCGAGTGGGTTGATGGAAGTGCTTCTCACCCAACATACAATTGTGGAAGCTGTGCAGGATGACAGCAGGACTTGGAGTGGAGAAGAGAATGGCCTGGGGACAGTCTATTCCATGATTAGGGATGTGAACCTGGGAGCTGTGCAGATGACAGCCACAAGATGAGTGGAATGGCTGGATGACAGAAACTCTAAGGAAGATAGGTAGCTCCGTGAGAGTGTGACCTGGAGCTTGATGGTCTAGTCCCCCATTCTCACTCTTGCTTCAAATGAACTCTGACCTCTCTTGATTCTGCTAGTTTAGGAGACTCTGGATGTATCTATCAAAACCAGTCTTAGGCTGATGTTCTGCCCCTCCCCCCACTCCCACCCCCAGCCTCCACCAGGGGTCTCTTTCTTTGAGAAGGGTGATGAATACAGCTTTTCCAGCACCAGTGTCTGAACAAGACTAACATTTTAAGCTCCTGTCAGCTCTGAACGAAGGGGTTGATGAGCTTGTCTTCTTGGTTAGACAGCAGACACCTGAAAGATGGGAAAATGAGTAACATTTGGCAGGGAGGTGCCAACAAGGAAGAGTCAGGTGCAGAACACCTACTTATGGCCCGTTCCAATGATACAGTGTGAAAATACGGTTCTGACCCTGCAGCGTGCTGACATGGAATGCTGAGGCTTGTATAGATGCCCAGAAAAAGTTGGGGACACTTGACAAGTCGGTGACACATTATGCCATGACCATGCGCAGTGGTCCCTGAGCCATTCACTGTATCATCTAGGCCTGAGATGATCGCTCAGGGTCTTCTAGTTGTGGGATGAAGCAAAGACTTGTTTTCCTTTTAAATACAATATTCATCTTGCATCTGCCTTTTCTCACACCTGTGTTAAGTATGGAACTACAACATTGTCTCTGCAGATGAGGTAGATAAAGAGGATGCAGAGATATTTGTAAGTTCTTACTTCTTGCGTGTTTGTTTGCTGAGAGATATGAGGCTCTAGGCCAGTCTTACTCTTAGTTCTCCACCGATCGCTTTCTCTGCACAGAGATATCTGACCCGGTGTCCGGGGGCCTCTGTGTAGGCATTTGGACGATGCCATCTGCAGGAAGCCCAGAGCAGCAGTGTGCCAGTCCAGAGCTCCACCAGGTCTCTGGTGGACAAACTGCCCTCTGCTTTGGTCCCTGCTCCCAGACAGAAGTGGGGAGAAGCAAACCCAGTGCTAGTGTCGGCACAGGTGCCGTGATGAGATTCAGCTTAATTTTAATGGCTTTAAGAAAGACAAAGAGACTGAAACGCAGAGGCTGGTGAGAAATGCTCTACCCAGAGACGGGAGGGGGAACCTCAGTTCTCCAAATGTTTCATTGTTATCCCTGTTATTTTAGCGGGTTATCACAAATCGGGAGTAGATAAATTGAGAGGTGGCAAAGCAAATACGTAACTTCACAGTGCCTAATCTTATTGGGTGGCAAAATTTGTTGGGCAGTGAAAAGTGCCTTGGGTGGTTTGAATGCTGTAGACATGTACTGTGAATGGTTTGGTCCAAGGTTTATCCCAGATGTGCAAACTGATAGCTCATAGTGGGGCAACCGTAAACACCTGCCCATTGAACACTTTTTGCTCTTTCAACTCTTAGAGATTCATCAGTTGATTTTGACTGGGGTCTCCTCTACCATTTTAGCTTATAAAACCTTCACAATGTAAAGAACATTCTCTCTCTAACAGATGGGTCCACATCTCCACAGTTCCCTCCACTATAGACAAAACAGTTCCAATTTCAGTTCTCAAGCAAGAACAGGCCCTCATCATTGCTCTTACTGGGAAGGAAAGAGAAATCAAAGGTTAAGGAGAGCTGAGGGGATGGGGGTGAGGGGTGGGGGGAGTGGGAGATGCTGGCTTCAGTCTCTTCTTTAAGGCTCCTCCTGGTCCTGCTAGAATTCACTTGATGTTTGTCCGTTCAGAAGGCTTCGTATTTTTTTCCTATATGTATTCAGTTACAATGAAGACATTTTTCTCTTTCATATAATGTGGAACATTAAAAAATAATACTCTGGGTGATGCACTGGGGAGGTTTGCTTTTCCTAGTGTGTGGTTCTTGGCCCAAAATGTATGATGGTTGGAAAAAAATCAACACAAGGCTGCTCTGTATAATATTATGTCTCTGGTAGAGAGTGGTTGGAGGGTTTCATGGAGCACAGATTCTAAAGGTAAAACCCTTTAACAAGTCACAACTCAGCGGCCGATGAAACCTTACATTCAAACCTTAGATAAATAAACTGAAAAATCTCCAAAGGAGAGCAGTGGCCAAGTGTTCACATTTGATTTGGATATTGCATTTAAATATTTTCCCAAGTTTAATATCTCCCCCTTCCTTTTTTGTAAGGAACCAATCAAGCTAACAAACATGCATGTTGGAAATGCAAATATCTGATTTATGTAATATCTTACTATGAGGATTTTATGATCTCCCTTCAAAAACTACTTGTTGTTCTTTCATTTTCCCAAAGAGAATAGGAAGACTTTCCAGTAGAGTTTGCTAAGGACACTTGGAGCTAAACTTCTCTGCCGTTTATATTTAATGGTCTTCACTCACTCCGTGTCTTGGATTTCTTTCCCCTTCCGCGACATCAGATATATTCAGAAAATTCCATAAAGCCCATCACTGGTGTGTAGTAAGGAAGGCTTACCAGGCATTTACCGTCATGTTTTAGAAAGTGACTGAGGTATAAGTAACAGATTTCAGGGATACTCATGGCCCTTCATAATGCATTGCCTTCGTGTAAGGGCAGGAGTGTGTGGTGGGGAGCCTGCTTCACTTGATTCTGAGGCCAGATTAGTTCCATACATGATTACATTTGACTTCCTTAAGTGCTATCTCTGCAAAGACAGAGATTGATTTTGAGAAACCTGGGAGTCGTCCTGACTCCTCTCATTTGTCATCATCCGTTAACATCCATTTATCTCCAAATACTGATTCATCTAAACTATTCTCTGCGCCCATATGCCCTTTGATCTCCCTACAGTGCCAGTGCTCCAGTTCAGATTGTCATCCAAAACTGATGACTTCTAAGCTTGCTTGGTTGCTTTGGCTTGCCCTCCTTTTCCAGTCTGTTCTGTCCTGTCACAGACAGGACAGTCTGATTGTGCACCCTCCCTGATGAAACACATGCTGGGATTTCTTTTCCCCAAGTGCCAAGGCTCACTGCTTCTATTCCCTTTCTTCCCTAACTCTTTCTTATTACTGAAGCTCCGCTCTGGGGACTGATTCTTTAGGAGGGCTTCCCTGAGCTCCTCCCTACCCACGGCACCACACAGGACTGACTGCCTGTGCTCTATGCCCCACTGCTGCTCTCAATCCCTCACCAGTGCTCTTCTCCTTTTTTAACATCCCCAGCCCTTAGCACCCAGTAGGGACTCAAACATGATTTACTTGTCACATGAATAAATGAATACATGACAGAGAAATTGGTGATTACTTTTTTCTTTTTTAAAAAGATTTTATTTATTTATTTAACAGAGAGAGAGAGAGAAAGAGAGAGATATCACAAGTAGGCAGAGAGGCAGGCAGAGAGAGAGAGAGAGGAGGAAGCAGGTTCCCTGCTGAGCAGAGAGCCTGATGCGAGGCTTGATCCCAGGACTCTGGGATTATGACCTGAGCTGAAGGCAGGGGCTTTAACCCATTGAGCCACCCAGGTGCCCCAGTGATTACTTTTTATTTAGCCAAACAGAGGTTAAAAATAGCTTGTCTTTACTTAGCCCATTTTATCACATTTGCTCCCCACCTTAAAGGAAGTGAAACTACATATAAATTGAAGGCTCTCTGTATTTTTCCCTGATCCCTCTCTCTCTCAAGGTAAGAATTATTCTGAATTTGTTTTGTCATATATTATCAGATACATACTAGACATGGATTGGTAAATAATACATTGTTTTGTGTATCTTCCAATTTTACATAACTGGTATTGCATGTGTCAGTTTCCAACTGTTCTCTTCAATCACTAGTATATTGAAGTGATTTGTAAATATTAATACATCACCCCCCCAGTTCATTATTTTAATTGCTGTATCAAGTTGCATTATCTATATACCACATTTTATATTTATTAGACTATTGCAAATATTGCTGTGTGAACATCCTTCTCCATGTGTCCTGGATAAGTAGTTAGAAGAGCAATTACTAGGTTAAAGTATATTCAGTGTTTACTACACTATATATTGTCTAATTATCCTACTATGTTGTACCAGTGTATGCTTCCACCAGCAGTTTATGACATTATCTATGGCTCTACATCCTTGCTCACATTTACTGCTACCATAGTTTTAAATGATTTCAATATGATGAATTTGAAAGGCATCTCACTTTTTGTTTAATTCAAATATCTCAGGATGTCTGGGTGGCTCAGTGGGTTAAAGCCTCTGCCTTTGGCTCAGGTCATGATCCCAGGGTTCTGGGATCTAGCACCGCATCGGGCTCTCTGCTCAGCGGGGAGCCTGCTTGTGATCTCTGTCTGTCGAATGAATAAATAAAATCTTAAAAAAAAAAAAAAAAAAAAAAAAAATATATATATATATATATATATATAAAATTCAAGTATCTCTTACTATTTCTGGTATTAAGCATCTTGTAATAGGCTTATTAATCATTCAGACTTTTCTGTGAATAGGTATCTTAGACAAATGAATAATAAAAAGTAAATAATCCAGTAGGTTAAATACCTGCTCAGCAGGAAGCCTGCTTCTCCCTCTCCCACTCCCCCTGCTTGTGTTCCCTCTCTCGCTGTCTTTCTCTCTCTGTCAAATAAAATAAATAAAATAAAATAAAATAAAATAAAATAAAATAGAAAGTAAACCTAGTAAGAGAGAGGAGATGTTTGGGGAACAACAGAAAAATGACAAACCTATAGCTCTGGGCACAGTGCTAATTTTTTTTACCATCCATTCTGCCTCCCTGTTTCCTCTACTTCCATTTCTATCCTATATTCTCAGTCTTGGGTTCTTGGCTATGCAGTGAGGAACATAAATCTTTCAGGGTTCATAAAAGGTCAGCATATGTCTGAACAAACAATGTCCAGCAGAAATACAATGTGAACCACATATGCAATCTTAAATGTTCTAATAGACACATTTTAAAAAGGAAAAAAAAGTAGAATTAATATATTTTATCCAAAATATAATCATTTCAACGTGTAATTACTATAAAAACCATCTAGATATTTTACATTGATCTTTTTTTAATAGTAAGTGCTCAAACATCAGTGTACATTTCACACTTAAAGCTCATTTCAGTTTATACTGGCCTCATTTCAAATGCTCAATAGTCACATGGCTAGTGCCCACATTATTAGACAGAATAGGTCTAAATCATTTGGAGAGCACTGCAGTTTGACCCAACATAAATACCCATTCTTCACCTCTGTTTTCTCCCCTCCCCATAACATACTGATATTCTGTGGTCTGCATGCTGATTATCTTTTCAAATCAAGACTGGAACAAGGAGATTAAGGAATCAGGATTATTCCGAGAGGATTGTGGAGCTGTATTTTTTTTCCTCCTTCTCTCTAACACAGTGCGCCCTGGATTCATTGCCCATCAGTTACGTATTTTAACAATTCATAAAATCAGGGGTGCCTGGGTGGCTTAGTGGTTTAAGCCTCTGTCTTCAGCTCGGGTCATGATATCAGAGTTCTAGGATCAAGGCCCATATCTTTGCTCAGCAAGAGCCTGCTTCTCCCTCTCTGTCTGCCTCTCTGTCTACTTGTGATCTCTCTGTCTGTCAAATAAATAAATAAAATCTTTGAAAAAACTTTCAGAAAAACCTAATATGGAGTCTGGGTGAGTCCCTGATTTCAGTTGCCCTCAGACCATATACATTCTGAAATGTCTAAGTATTAATGATCATTCACTGAGAGACTTAAAAATGATTGATCTATAAAAAATAGTTACAGTTTCTTGCAAGAATTCTAAAATGTAGAACTTGAAGGGATCATGATAATTATTTAATCTAACTCTGAGTGGTTAGGTGGTTTGCCAAAGGAGCCACACCCCAATAGTAGCAGACACATGTCTAGAACTTGGGTTCCTGGACTCCTAGACCAGTGGTTATTCTGTCTGCCATTCAACATGAATTTTGGTGACTGACAGAACTCTGAGACCCAGGGAACAGTGTTCCTCTTACCTCTCTAATCTCCGTCAGGGGCCATACAGCTTGATTTTCTCTTAGCACAAATGATTGAATGTAAATGTCACCCGGCCCAAAATAGAAAGAACAGGCCAGCACAGTATTCAGCAACTATGCCCAAAGCAGCATGTCTTTTGGTAGAGCTGAGTTAGGTGTGTAGCCAATCTCAAATCAAAGTGAGGACCACAAATTGTTGCTTTTCTTAAGATAAATATGCTCTTTTTTTCCTGCACACTACTACAATCTCTTTCTCTCAGCAGTAAAATATTTCTATATACAATATTGGCATTCTTTTTGATATGACAAGTGGTTGCTCAACCTGTGAGCCACACCCAATGTCCTGGTGTGGGGAGGAAAACCATCCAGCAATTTACCTTCAATTTTTTGCTTTTGTTACAAACGTTGCTTTTCTCTGTTGGAGAAGCACCAAGCCCCTTACTTGTTTTACTTTGTAGTAAGGTGTGGATTTATTTAGGAAATTACCAACAGGAGCTTCCTGGGAGCTTTTCTTATCCTAGTTCAGCAGCCGAATATTAACTAATCCGAAAGTTACTTCTATGATAAATTCTCTCTTTTATATTGAAAATAATAAATAATTAAGCACACCTAGACACTATTTGTTTATTTTTCAACACACTTAGTGGACACGGAATCTTGAAAAGATGCAAATAATGCTCAGTCTACACCTGAGTTATTCTAAATCATGAAGCGGGGAAAGTGCACTTAAAGAGTTCAGACCTGAGCTGTGAAATGGATGTCTGTCTCACATACATGTATGAAATACACAGTCTGCAAGGTGTGAAATGTCTGTGTGGAAATACCTCAGAGAGTCACTGGGGAGGTTTTTGTGGCAGTACTCTTCCCTGCAGTGTGCCAGTGAAACGAATGGAAAAGGAGCCCTGGTACATTAAACCATAAAAGGGTCATTAACACTGTCCACTAGGCCAGATGTGTTTTAAAGATTGCTATGAAGATTTCTTCCAAAGAAGATTATCTGGTGATTGACTATTTGGCCACTTGAATAATTGGAAACACATTTCTTTGTGGGCATGGTTTCCTTTGGATTGGCCCACTTCAAATCCTAGGATCTTAGAATCCTCCAGTTGTTGATGGTGAGCAGAGGGACACAGATGTTTCATGACTTGAAAAAGGTCACTCCGTGAGTGAGTGGCAGGGCGCAGGGCCAAATGTTTTGATGACACTTCCTCAAACCAGAAGACCTTTACTTCGTTGCACTTTGTTTTATGAACTCATTCAGAGAGATGCTTTATGATGAAAATGACAAAAGAGAATGAATCAGATTATTATCCCTGGAAAAAACTATCTAAATACATACTGTTATTTCTTCTGTCTAGTCTTCATTGAATAAAACAGAATAGTCACTTAGAATTTATGTTAATTCTGGTTTTATGCTTTCCCATCTTAAAACATGGATAAGCCATTGGACTTACTGATGAGAAACCATTTCGGTCCCATTGCAGCCAGTCCAAGCTGAGGAAAACTAGATCTGAATGGAAGTGACAGGGTTAGTATTTCCTGACTCAGTTCCTATTTAAAAAAAAAAAAAAAAAAAAAAAAAAAGTAAAAAGTGAGGCTTTATTCCTCTTAAATTTCTCCCAATTATTTCAAGAAGTCCCTTGAGCTTGTTACCATATGTGGTCATATAAACAATACTCCTGGCCATTAGGTGGGGTCTTCCATTTTCTCCCTACATACTTGGGTATGCTATTCTGGTACCTTGTAAGTACCCTTTAGTTCTCAACTTTTTGTCTTCTCACATCTGTCTATTACAGTGATGTTGAACTGCATGGACCCCATCTGATTCTCCATAATGCACTGGTCCTTTGGGACTTCTAATCAACTCCAAATGTAGACTGAACAGACTAGACAGACCATGTGACCTTTCCTGCTTTGCGTGTTGGGTTGGGTTTCCTAAATCCTGGTTTAGTGTCTTGCTGAAGTGAAGAAGAATTCTCAACCCTATCTCATGCTACACTGCATGATCGTGAAGCTGGTCTGCTTCATGCTGCCAGCATCACATAGTGATTTTAGTGAAATGGCGTATTTGCTCCTGATGTTGCCTTCTTTCAGAACTATCATCACATGGAACTCGGGTACAAACCTCAGGTGGAGGAAAGAGCTAGAAGCCAGCATACATTCCAGTTGTGCTCACAAAATTGCCCTTGGTCCATACTGCATGAATCATATTTTCTCTCCTTAGGATATATTAGTTCATATGGAGTTCTTCATTTTCTCATACAAACATTGTCTTTGAGGCTCTACCCACCGTGCTCAGACAGGTGTGGATTTGTGTGACACACATGAATCCAGTCCCTTAGTTGAGGACATTTTTCTTCTACAACAACAAAAGAATGCATTCAGTATGTTTCTGATTTCTACCAGAGTTCAAGACACAGAGAGGCTTTTTATCATGGGGTTAATTTATTTTGGTTTGCAGTTATCCACAAAGCTTGCAGTCAATAAAGTATTATTCATAGCACAACATATGAGCCTTGGAAAAGTGTAGTCACTGGTGTGCTGGCAAATTATCGGCAACCAGCTCTCTGGAAGACAAAACCTCTGATTTGTAGCTTTTGTGGGTTTCATTAATGCAAATACCCCCTACCTATGCTGATTTTAAGCTACCAGCATAACATCACTGTGAGTAGAATTGGGAATTGATGTTCAGCAGCCCACTGTTACATTTTCACCACACAGACATGAGAACTATAAATGACCTCAAGGGCCGAGATACTAGTGAAACATAGTAAAATAATTAGGAAGTGATGAATTTTGAGTATTTATCTTTGCTTTAAATATAGTGTATTTATTTGTAAGTTTATTTAACATAACTTCTAATAATGGCTGTATTGAATAAGTGCTCATAAAATTCCTGAAAATTTAACAATCAGTTCTTACAAGCCAGCACACCCTGGCCCCAACCCTCCTCTGGGTGTAATATAATGAGGCAAGTCTAAAACTAATCTTCCAGAGCTGTGTAAGTTAGCAATGCAGATTGTTGTGAGGGTAGAATGAGTGCATATGAAATGAAAATGTCTAGCATAATGCATGGCACATCAATGCTCAGTACGTTCCAGGTGTATCCAGAAGGATAGTCTTGAATGGTAGAAGAGGCAGGAATTAGTGTGGGTCTCTGAAGCAAATCAGAGCTTTCATCTGAATAATTCGGAGACTGTGTGCATATTATGTCCCGCTCAGGGTGGATCAAATCCTGTAGTTAGAGAGGAAAAAAGAGGAGAGAGAGAGAGACCAAATGACATCATTTCGCTTATGCTCCTCAAATGGTCCTCATTAAGTTGACTGCACAGACTATAAAGAGGGATTTTAAGAGCCCTGGAAAAGTTGAAGGCAGACAATCCCTTGTTCAGAGGATGAAATGGGGTAAACCATAACATATGTACCAAATAATATAGTCTTTGTTTTATGTAATAATTTATTTTCCTCCCTCCCCTCCCTCTACATGGAAGAGACCTAACTCGAGGTCAAGTCTCAGTACCCCTGCAAGCTGAAGAAAGAGCAGGCCTGATTTGATGGTTTCTCTGACAGGCACACGGCTGGAGCCCACTGCACGGTGGCAGCCTCGCCAGTTAAATTATGATGGCTGCTTTGATGAGAGGAGGTTTCATGCTTTATGAGGCTGATAGCATTCAGCGTTTAAACCATTAAATTTGCATCTGGAAAAGCCCTGGTCAGGAAAAGGTAAAAAGGTCAAATTTTCATAATGGCTTTCAGAACCAAAATGGTATCTTTCCTGAGGGGCTGGCTGGAAAACATTCAGCTTTTTGTTGTAATAGAAGTCCTGCTTAATTGAAACTCAGTGAGATAAAAAGATCTTTGAACAGGAGTACTCAACTCATTGACAGATATTTTCCTGCTAATTATTGAGACGAATGGCTAATCACTGTGTGCTGCTGTGAACGGAATGAGTCTCCACACTGAAACTTGTGGGGATCTATTCCCCTGAGTTAATAAATGTTGTCAAGATAATTGCCACATCTCTGGTGAACTTAGTGTAGTACACAACAAGACTTAAAGTCAGATTTTCCAGATTGTTTTAGATGGAGGCCCAGAATCTAGTTGGGATTTCAGAATTTCACTGAGCCGACAACAGCTTATTTTAAGACGATAAGTTTGCTACCTTAATAGTTTTTTATTGTTTCTCCCAAGTATAGTCAGTTCTGCTATAATGTGACATGTGCGTGCCTAAAAACCATGCACGATGCAAAATTGTTCAACAGAAGCCATGGGGCCTTGACACCAAAGCATGAGAGCCATAAAGGCAAAATTGATGAATTAGTCCCTTTCAAAGTAAAAAACTTTTGATCCTGTTTAGAACATGGAAAAACAAGCTATGGACAGGGTGGTGAGGGAAATTTGCTATCTGCATAGCTGACAAAGGACTAGTATCTAGAATACACAAAGAATCCTAAAATCTTAACAGTGAAAAAACAAACAAGCCAATCCAATTCAAGAATAAGCAAAAAGCATGAAGACATATTTTACTGAAATGTGTAAAAAGATGGTAAATAAGTCCAGTGCTGTTGGGAATGTGAAGTAGTACAGCTACTTTGGAAAACTGTTTGACAGTTTCTTACATTGAGCATACAACTTCCAAACAGTCCAGAATTTGCACTTCTGGGAATTTATTCCAGAGAAATCAAGACTTACATTCACACAAAAACTTTTACATGGATGCGTTGGCAATTTTATTTGTAATAGCCCCAAACGGGGAATAGCCCAGATGCTCTTCAATCCTGAGTAGTTGAACTGTGGCATAGCCATACCACAGAATTCTTCTCAGCAGTTAAACAACAACAACAACAACAACAACAAACTACTGATACATGCAACAACTCTAATGGCTCTCTTGGAAATTATACTGTGTGAAAAATGCCAAACCTAGAAGGTTATACAGAGTAGATTCCATTTATAAACATCCTTGAAGTGTCAAAACTATAAAAATGAAGAGCAGTAGTTGCCAGGGGTTAAAGATGGAGAAGGAGGACCAAGAGGAATATAGGAGGAGCTTAATAAATGGCAACAGAGAGGATTCCTCCCTGTGGTGGTAGAATAATTCTATATCTTGACTATGTCAATAACAATATCTTGCTTGTGATATTGTACTATAGTTTGCAAGATGTTACCAAGGTAAAGGATACATTGTCTATGTCAGTATTATTTCTTAGAACTACATGTGAACCTACAATTATCTCAAAACAAGTAAGTTTAATTTACAAAATACCTATATTAAGTGAGAAATGGGGTGAGGATCACAGCACTCAAACATCTTCTCAATGACTTATTAAAAACAAAGAAGAACTTAATAAAACTGGTAGCACAGTTTTACACATGTTAAATGGTTAAGAAGAGTATAAATACCAAGCTAAATGTGGCATTGATGCAGACCTGAAGTTGGTTTGTGGAAGTGGTCTTTGCAAGGACTGCAGCTTGTTGGTTACTGTGTGAAGTGGAGGAAGGAAGCTTAGTTGACATGGGATTAAAAGTTGTAACACCAGATGTTATCAGTGTGCCTGCCTCATTACACATGCGGTAAACTGAAGAAGTTGGTAGTCTTTAAAAACTGATACCTGTGCATGTGTATGTTTTGTAGATTCCTACTCATCTGGTTGTTAAGCTTAGGTGCAGCTGTCTATGTTTACCTGTTTCCTGCAGTCAAAATTACACATAAAGAAACATAAAATCCGTGTTATACTCAAATCGTTTTGAAACAAATTTTCATTTTTCCAAAAAAGTACTATAGCAGAACTGATTAAACATTCAGGATACGAAAGTGACATAATGTTCAGATAATTATGGGAAAGGGAAGAAAATTCCACTCCCAACAATAGATAATGCCACCAAAGATTTCAGAAACGTTGGATCATTGTAACCCTACACCAAGCTACCTTCCACACTTGGAAAGCATATTAAAATTTGGCAAGATTGGTTCCTCTTGTTTCCCCAATGTAGATTTGATTAAACTTAAATAAAAGCTCCTAGATTTTGATTTAAAGAGAGTATTAAGTCATCTAAAATAGGCTAAAAGCAAAGTAAAAAAACCCATGAATTTGTCATAATTTTAGGAAAGAGATTAGGAGCAAAATATTTCTGCTTTTTTTTTCTCTCTTTTATTGATTATCTTATACTCTGGTCTAATAAGTATACAAGAGAAAAAAATATATATGGTAGAAACCAATCACACATATTGCTTTTAAAGAACTTAAAATTTATTGTATGTATTTTATTATAGGAAACATACTTCTTGAGGTAGAGGAGAACATAATGTTAAAGTACATTATTATGGGATAGGAGCCCATTGTTGACTGGTTCCCTTAGGTAGAAACAGTGTCCTAAGAAAACAAAGATTGTAAGTTTGATACCAATGGCTTAATTAACTAGTTTCTGTTGATACAGACAGCTTATCTAGCCAGATCTGCCATGTTACAATATATTCACTGATCACAAAGGAAATTTATGAAATTAGATATTTTTAAATCTGTTACAACTTGAAAACCCTGTTGCTTATAAATCAATAATATAAAGGAATCCAACTTAGATCTTTAGGCAATTAGGCCGCCCACTTGATATTACTATAATCATGGATTTGTTTTCATATAACTGGTTCCAGAGCTCAATCACTGAAATATCATGTGGTGATGCCCAAATTATGGGGAGAAAAGTATCAGATGATTTTCTTGTTCCCAGCTTAAAGTTAATAATCTTTAGAGATAGCAGGATGAGTTGTGGTTGTGGAAAAAAGTCTGAACTGGATGTTGAAAAAGGTGCAGTGTTTCCTAGAAGTGAGAATATTGATGACAAAAAGAGAGGGACATACATGGGTTAAGTTGAATAATAAATTAATGAAAAGTTGAAGGGGCAGCACTCCATGTTTAGTAAACAAGGAAATAGCCACAACCTCAAACCACAAATTATAAAGCAAGCCCTCCAAATACCAAGAAATTTACACCAGTGAAAACAAGGAGCTGAGTGCCCAAGCAAGCTTTTTTAGACATCTAACAGGATAAAAATTTTTTTAAAAACCAGTATTATAGTCCTGAGAGGCCCAACTGATGATCTTTTAAATAAAGAGACAAGAGCTCTGGATTGTTGGCAAACCTAGAAGAAATAAGGCCGCCCCTTGTAGACAACTAGCTCAAATAGCTCAGAATGTCCAGGAAGTTAATTGTCTCTGCTCTAGCCTCCTAGCCTAAGTAAATGATAGGGCAAAGAAGAAACAATCCAGCATAACAGGAATTTTACTTTAAAGAAGGTTAGATGTTTGAATACCAAATTTGAAGGGAAAAAATATGCACCCTGATAAAAAGAAAAAACAGACGCAATGAATAGGTATTAGAGATAAACTTGAATCATATAGTTATCCAACTATTCATTCAAAAAGTATGTAAAGCCACAGCAGTGAGACAACAAAAAGAAATAAAAAACATCTGTACCAGTAAGGAAGAAACAAAACTTTTGCTATTTGCATATGACATGATATTATATATAGAAATCCCAAAAAAATCCACCAAAAAACTGCTAGAACTGGTAAACAAATTCAGTGAAGTCACAGGATACAAAATCAATATACGGAATTTTTTTTTTTTGCATTTCTATACACCCATAATGAAGTAGAGAAAGAAATTAAGAAACAATCCCATTTACAACTGCCTAAAAATAATAAGATAGCTAGAAATAAAATCCACCAAAGAGGTGAAAGACCTGTACTCTGAAAACTATAAAACACTGATGAAAGAAATTAAAGAAAACACAAAGAAGTAGAAAGATATTCCTTGCTCATGGGTTAGAAGAACAAATTTTGTTAAAATCTATATTGATGACAACAATGTACACATTTAATGCAATCCTTACCAAAACACTAACACCATTTTTCACAGAGCTAAAACAAATAATTCTAAAATTTGTATGGAACCCAAAAGACCCCAAATAGCCAAAACAACCTTGAAAAAAAAAAAAAGCAAATCTGGAGGCATTACAATTCCAGACTTTAAGTTGCCTTACAAAGCTGTAGTCATCAAGGCAGTAGTAGTGGCACAAAAACAGACACAAATCAACAGAACAGAATAGAAAACCCAGAAATGGACCCAGAATTATATGGTTAATTAATCTTAAATAAAACAGGAAAGAATATTCATTGGTAAAAAGACTTTCTTCAACAAATGTTTTTGGGGAAACTGGACAGCAACATGCAAGAGAATGAAACTAGACCACTTCTTATATCATACAGAAAAATAAATTCAAAATAGATTAAAGACCTAAGTGTGAGACCTGAAATTATAAAAATTCTAGAAGAGAACACAGGCAGTAACTTCTTTGACATTGGCCATGGTAACTTCTTTCTCAATATATCTCCTGAGGCAGGAGAAATAAAAGCAAAAATAAACTATTAGGATGGCACCAAAATAAAAAGCTTCTGTACAGTAAAGGAAACAATCAACAAAACTAAAAGGCAGCAAACATGGTGGGAGAAGATATTTGCAAATGGTATATCTCATAAAGGGTTAGTATCCAAAATATATAAAGAACATATAAAACTCAACACCTATAAAATGAATAATCCAATTTAAAAGCCATCAGAAGAGATTAATAGAACTTACTCTAAAGAAGATATATAGATGGCCAACAGATAAATGAAAAGATGTTCAGTATCACTCATCATCAGGGAAATGCAAGTCAAAACTACAATTCGATACCACCTCACATATGTTAGGATGGCTGAAATCAACAACACGAGAAACGAGGTGCTGACAAGGATGTGGAGAAAGGGGAACACTCATGCACTGTTGGTGGGAATGCACACTGGTGCAGCCAAGAATCCATCAATTGATGAGTGGATATAGAAGATGTAGTATATATATACAATATTGCTGACCCATAAAAAGGAATGAAATCTTGCCATTTGCAGTGACATGGATAGAGCTAGAGAGTATAATGCTAAGCAAAATAAATCAGTCAGAGAAAGACAAATACCATATGATTTTAGGCATATGTGGACTTAAAGAAACAAAACAAATGAGCAAAAGAAAACAACAGAGAGAGAGAAACCAAAGAAACAGACTCTTAATTACAGAGAACAAACTGATAGTTGCCAGAGGGGAGGTGTGTGGAGGGATGGATTAAATAAATAATAGAGATTAAGGAGTGCACTTGTAATGAGCACAGGGTAATGTATGGAGGTGTTGAATCACTATATAGTACACCTGAAACTAATATAACACTGTATGTTAACTAATTGGAATTAAAATAAAAACTTTTTAGAAGTATTTGTTGAGAATATATTTTGTACCAGAACCACTACTGTGCATTGTTCATACAGCCATGAAAAGGAAAAACATTCAGTCTTCATTTATTTTCCGGGGTACAGATGCTTTTGTATTCCCAACTCAGAAACACCCCTCCTGACACTGTTCTTCAGCAAAAATCTGGCTCCAATCAAAGACAATTAGTATTAGAAAAAAATGAAAATGGATCATATACATGAAAAACAAGTAAAAATGAAGGGGAACTTCAACAATAGTTAAATGAAGAATATACTTACTATATCAGTATAAATATTAATTTAAAATCAATAAAATAAAACTATATTTTAATCCCCAGGGACTAAAAATGAAAATGAAATGGAAAACGTCTCCTAATGCTAAAGGGTCATGGATTTAATGGCTATATGTCAGACAGAAACATATAGAGGTCTGTGCAAGGTGAAGATTGTACCAAGAATGCTGCAGAATAGGCAATAAAAATTTATGCCATTTTGAAAAGGAAGATGAAAGTTAATTTGTCTTTACAGTGGAAAAAAGAAAATCTCTCCCAGGAATTTGTAACCACAGGTCAGCCATTACATGTGTTGGGAGTTTTAAATTTGGACTACCTGTGTAGTCCAGGCAACCCATAATATGAAATTAATTAAAAGTGATCCTAAATGCTCCAGAGTCCTTGTAAAAAAAAACAAGTGTGAAACTCCTCTAGAGGAATGCCTCTTCAGCTTAGGACCATCACCAAGCTAGGAACACACAACCCAAATTATAAACAACAAAACAAATTCTTTTTTTTTTTAATTAAAATTTTTATTTTAAAAAGAACAATAATAAAGCATAATGACCATAATTCAAATTTTACATTGCTTGTTATTAAATACTTTCTACCAAAATATATTTATAACCTATTTCATTTTTTTAAATTTTTATTTATTTATTTTTTATAAACATATATTTTTATCCCCAGGGGTACAGGTCTGTGAATCGCCAGGTTTACACACTTCACAGCACTCACCAAAGCACATACCCTCCCCAGTGTTTATAACCCCACCCCCTTCTCCCAACCCCCCTCCCCCCAGCAACCCTCAGTTTGTTTTGTGAGATTAAGAGTCACTTATGGTAACAAAACAAATTCTTAAAGTTAGCAGAAACACCTCAGTTAGTTAAGCATCCAACTCTTGGTTTTGGCTCTGGTTGTGATCTCATGGGTCATGAGACAGAGGCCCAAGTCGGGCTCCATGCTCAATGGGGAGTCTACTTGAAGAGTCTCTCCCTCTGCTCCTCCCTTATGCTCTCTCTCTCTCTTAAATAAATAAATAAATCTTAAAAGAAGAAAGAAAGAAAAAGAAAAGAAATAGGAGTAAAACTAAAAGAGTATAAAAGCAGGCTAGGAAAAGAATTTATAGAAATGAAAGTTAAAGTTTAGTGGAAAGGTTAAATAATGGACTAAATACGGTTGAAGAAAGAATTAATAAACTGGAAGATAAATCTGAGAAAATAAACCAGCATTTGCATCAAAGAGGGAGACATTGAGGGAAAATATGAAAATGAGTTAAAGAAACATAGGAAGTATGACAGAATGAGAATGTCTAACGATATCTAATTGGAGTTTCAAAAAGAGAAAAGAGAAAATAATGGGAGCCAATATTAGAGGCAAATGGCTAAGTTTTTAGAGCTCAAAAGAATCATCAATCCAAAAATTCAGGAATCTCAACAAATCTCAAGAAAGATGAATTTTAAAAAATCCACACCTATATTCATTGTTGTGAAAGTGCAGAATACTTAAACCAAACTAAAGATTTTGAAGGCTGTTAGAGAAAAAAGAAAAAATGATCTCTGAAGGAAAGATAGTGATATTGATGGCTCACCTCTCAACAGCAGTAGTGAAATAATATCTTCAAAATGCTGACTGTAATTATTGTCAATTTTTTGTTATTGTCAGTATTTTGCCTAAAGAGCAAAATAGGCTATTTTTAGACAAAACAAAACTGAAAGATGTACTTCAAGAAAAAAAAGAAATTAAAACCCCATAATGACTTGGATTTAGGAAGGAAGGATGAAGGAAGACATTTTAAAGATTTTTTTAAAAAAAGATTTGAAGTAATCTCTAGACCTACAGTGGGGTCCAAGCTTGCAATCTTGAGATCAAGAGTCTCATGCTCTGCCAACAGCTAGCAGGGGTTCTCAAAGACATTTGTTTTTAGAAAATTTTATTTCTTCATTTGAGAGAAAGAGTGTGTTTGCAAGTGTGAGTTGGGGGGGCAGGGGCAGACAGGGAGAGAGAATCTCAAGCAGAAGCCCCACTGAGTGCAGAGCCCAAAGTGGGGCTTGATCACACAACCCTGAGATCATGACTGGAGCCGAAATTGAGAGTCTTGCTCAACTGACTGAGCCACCCAAGTGCCCCCAGAAACCATTTTGAAATATGTGGAATATGTCCTAAGAAATACTGAGCATATAAAACAATAAACATGTTTTTTTTAAAAAGAAGAGTATAAGTATAGAAACATAAATAACAATAAAATATAAGATGATATTAGACTCATCAAATTAGTGTTCTACATTTTTGTAGTGTATGGAAAGATTAGGAAGATGATTAACTTACAAAAATCACTGTAACAATGTTGGGGCGTCTAAAGGTTATATATGACTTAAAAAATAGTGAAAGAGAGAAAATGGAAATAAAAGCAGAAACAATCCAAAAAGTGTAGAAAAATTGGCAGGGAGGAATCACAGGAAAAATAGAACAGATTATAATTACAAGATAAGACAGTAGAAATGATAACAAATAGATCAGCAATCAAAATATATATATAAACAGACCAAACATTCTGCTTAAAAGATTGATATTATCACATTGGCTTCAAAAATAATGTCTGTGCTGTTTGTAAGAGATACACCTAAAAGATAAAAACACAGAAAGGCTATAATTAAGATATAGAAAAGAATATGCCAGGTTAAAAACTAATAGAAAGAAATCTAGTATAAAATTAATGCCAGATAAAATAAACTTTAAGACACTAAACCGTATGAATTATTAAAAAATTAATGTATAATGACAAAAGTTTTATTTCACCAAGAGAATAATACAATTTTGTATACATAGAGATATGTGACTTCTTAATATAAAAAAGCATGTATTAATATAATTGGAATGAGAAACTGACAAGTCCAAATAGTAGGAGGTTTTATGATAAAATTATAACTGCTACAGTAAGCATAAAAGAGTTAGCAAGAACATAGAAGATTGGAATGGTGTGATTAACGAAATTTGACCTAACAGACATATTCAGAAACCTACCCTTCCAAGTGTATTTCACAATATATTGTCATGCACACTAGGAATATGTTTACAAAAGCTTACCATAAAAGAGGCTGTAAGACAAGTCTTACTCTACAAACTCATTATTATATTACATTAATTCTCTGACAACAAAATTTAAGGTAGCATTAACAGTAAGATAACAAAAAAGGTTCCATATGTTCACAAATTTCAAAACTTGTTTTTAAATAACTCATATGCCCAAAGGAATTAATATGAATTGATATAAATTAATAGGCCAAGGAAGAAATTATTACAAATTTTAAATTAAGTTTTAACATTAAAATTAAATTATTAAAATAAAAATTTATTGAAAGTTATGTATCAAAATTAATAGATTATAGGTAAAATTTATACAGTACAAAAATGTACTGTATACTGTATAAAATTTATACAGTACAAAAGGAAAATTTATAGCCTTAAAAATTCATGTATTTAAAAAGAAGAAAAAAGTGAAATTATTGAACAATAAATTTAAAACAAGTAAACAACAAGGAAAATAAGACATGAAAACAAAACAAATAACCTCCTTTGACCAGAAGTGGAAAATACATGCAAAAATGGGAGCTGGTTTCTGTGAAATAAGTCAAGCAGAGAAAGACAACTATCATATGATCTCCCTGATATGAGGAAGTGGTGATGCAACATGGGGGCTTAAGTGGGTAGGAGAAGAATAAATGAAACAAGATGGGATTGGGAGGGAGACAAACCATAAGTGACTCTTAATCTCACAAAACAAACTGAGGGTTGCTGGGGGGAGGGGGTTTGGTAGAAGGGGGTGGGATTATGGACATTGGGGAGGGTATGTGCTTTGGTGAGTGCTGTGAAGTATGTAAACCTGGTGATTCACAGACCTGTACCCCTGGGGATAAAAATATATGTTTATAAAAAAAAAAAAAATTTTTAAAAAAAAAAATGGGAGCTGGGCTGAAGCCCTGGCAGCCATCATTTTGGTACCTGAGGATAAAGATGGCTAGACGGGCTCTGCCAAAAAGGGGACCAGAGACTTCCCAGTTCCTGGAAGGAGGCTGAAAGAAACTGAGAACCTCTGCCTGAAGATATGACTGAAACAAATATGATCTAGAGAGGCAGAGTACTTGTGTGGGGAGGGTAGCCTTACAACAAAGAACTAAATCAAACCACACTGTAATTTGGGTCTTGGATAGCCCTCATTTCATTATAGCTCCAAAATGTTATTAAAAGACCTAACTCCAGATGGGATTTCTGGGAGTCTGAGTGAATGCAAATATAAAATCTCCCCCTTGAGTGGGTCTGACGGTATTCCAAGACACATAAGATGCACAGTCAAGAGTTTTAAGTTTTCAGAGGCTTCCTCTAAATGTAGGTAACAAAGAGAGGGCCCTGGGAAGAGGAAATTATTCCCTGGGCTATCTTAGTACTTAACTGCATATTATTACAATGATGGAATAGGAAAGTCAAGGGGAAGAGGAGGTGTCATTGCTACACCAATCCTGATCTGAGGAGCAAAATACTCACGCTTTACAGTATAAAGCACCAGTTTCTAATATGAAAAACTTTGTGTCAACTAGATAAGCAAAAGATGCCGAAGTAGCCAACTGTTGGGTAAATCATTTCTTTATTCATGGAGTCATTATACAAATATTTGTGGAGATTTACCATATATCCCCCAGTACAGTTGCCTCTACAAAAAGCTACTCTCTGGTAGTAGGGGGTGGGAACTGTAAATAAACAGTGAAGTGTTGGGCGGCCAGATGGACAAGTATACAGTTACAATGAGGGCACAAAGGAAGAAATGGTTGGCATTATGTAAGAGAGTCGGAAGGGGCTTTATACAGAAGGTTGCCTTAAGCTGAGTGTATATAATTATTACTGCTGTTAATATTATCCTCATCATTAAAGCATACAATTCAGAAATTTATGAACGTGGCAAAAATTACAAACCAATAGCGATAAAACTTGTATTTTTGACTTGTAAAGCAGGCTCATAAAATGGTGAAGACCAAGAAAGCAAGCTCAGGAGAAAAAAGAAAGAGTTGGATCATTTTTTGGTTAGAATTTTTTAACCGTTTCTTTTTAGCCTCGAGTTTATATTTGTTTACTGTGGTTCCACAGTTCTGACTAGGCATTAAACCTGCCAGTTTTTCAGGAATCCCCCCCCTTACTCCTTTCCCCACTCTTTTTGTCAAAGCATGAGTAGACCCAGTGTACACACCTGTGAGATCAACTTTCCAGTCTAAATATCTTACATAAAATCTTTTGAAAGCAACAGAGCGCACTCACTTAAAGCTTTGAGAATGGGAGCCAATTTTTAATTTGTTCCTCCTGTTTGCTGCAAATATAGTATTTCTCTTTCAAAGACTTTATTAGAAACCTGGATTTCTCTGGGAACAGAGACAAGCAATTTATGGTGATGAATTAGTGATGAAGGTTAAAGTCAAGAGGTTTTTCAGTTATTAGAGGTTTGTACTATTTTAAAAAGGCATTCAGTTTGCACAAATATTTCAAATTTTAAAGGAGCCAGTTCCAAGAGGAAAAATCAGAGCGGTTAGTAAGAACAATCATGATGACAATAAGGACAATGATGACTACTGCTGTGGCTGACCAAGTGCCAGACACTGTACAAAGCATTTCACATATAGTTTCTTCTTTAAGCGTAGGTGCAAGTGGATGACATGGTCTTATTAGAATTATGTCCATTGTAAAAATGTGGATGGAATAAAAGAAAGGAAAAAAGACCTTGCTTTCGATTATTTTTTTGAAGCCATAAAAGCAAAGGAAAAACATGCCTTCTGCCCAAGGACAATGGTTCAATTCCTGAGATACAAAAAGCTGAATTCCAGCTTCTGTTTTGCTTTTCCATCAAGGAGAATCATCTTGAGATGGAAAATGGGGAGATGAATATGGATAAGGGGAAATAAGGCCAGAATATTCAAAATGATTGTAAGACGCACACTCACAGCTCTAAAGAAGTCTGCCTACCGGCTAGAATGAATTCAATCGCAAGGTGCAAAGAAAACCTTAAAGAAGAGTGGCAGCAATCTCAGAATTCTGGAACACAGAAGGCTGGTGAGAGACTGGGGATATGTTTAAGTAAATATGCTGTTTTACAATGAGAGAAAAGTGTTTTCCACAAACTGCTTCGAGGGACAAGATTCTAAGAGACATTATCGTATTTTCTTGATTCTAAGTCACACTTTTCTTTTTAGCACGTTAACATCTTGGAAAATGGAAGGTGTCTAATATCCAAAGGCAAAGTACATTCTCTAGATACCCACTGGACCCAATATAAATTATGCCTAGAAATGGGTTATGATGATTAGCAACCCCAGCACCCTCCATTAAGTTCTTTGCATTTGACAGATGTGGTTTGGATTTGAAATCAAATCTGGTTCCTTTTTTTTTTTAATAAATATTTTTTAAGATTTTATTTATTTATTTGACAGAGAAAGAGAGATCACAAGTAAGAGGCAGGCAGAGAGAGAGGGAGAAGCAGGCTCCCTGCTGAGCAGAGAACCCAATGCGGGGCTCAATCCCAGGACCCTGAGATCATGACCTGAGCCAAAGGCAGAGGCTTAACCCACTGAGCCACCCAGGTGCCTCTGGTTCCTGAGCCACCCAGGTGCCCCTGGTTCCTTTTTTTTTTCTTTCTCATACAAAATATCTTAAAAACAAATACAGTCTAGCACTGGAATGAAAAGAATACGTATTATAAAAGAATGCAAAGTGACTCTTAATCTCACAAAACAAACGGAGGGTTGCTGGGGAGAGAGGGGTTGGGGTGAAGGGGGGTGGGGTTATGGACATTGGGGAGGGTATGTGCTTTGGTGAGTGCTGTGAAGTGTGTAAACCTGGCGATTCACAGACCTGTACCCCTGGGGATAAAAATATATGTTTATAAAAAAAATAAAAAATTATAAAAGAATGCAATTGTGAGCAGTAGAAATGATCACATTTTTTGAAATAGACCCTAGAATTTTCAAAGCTCAGTGAGTTCAGTGTGACCTATATATGACATATCTTCTACTTATCAAAAACTTTAGGACATATTTTGAAATTTTATTAACAGCCCAGTTTAAGTGTAATAAGAGGTCATGATCATGAGTGTGGATTTTGAAAAGAAGAATATTATGGTAAGACCAAAATGATTCAAAAGAATTCTTGGGCTCTGGATATAAAGAAGACTGAGGTATTTGAAAGTGGTGTATAATTATAGAGTAACTATGTGTTATTTTCAATAAAAAGAAAAAAATATTGCAATTCTGCCCAAAAGATATGATTAAATTGATGTAATTTCTAAACAGAATTAGGTAAAAATGACATTAAAGTAAACTCTTGGGCCACCTGGGTGGCTCAGTCAGTTAAACGTCTGCCTTTGGCTCAGGTCGTGATCTCTGGGGTCCTGAGATTGAGCCCCATGTGGGGTTTCCTGTTCCATGTAGAAACTGCTTCTCCCTTTGCCCCTCCTTCCCACTCATGTTCTCTCTCTCTCTCTCTTTCTCTCAAATAAAATCTTAAAAAAAAAAATAAGTGAACTCTTACATTTATGTTCAAATGGTTTTAGACAAAGGGGCCAAGACAATTCAACAAATGATGCTGGGACACCAAGATATCTATATGCCAAAAAAAAAAAAAAAAAAAGAATTTAAACTCCTCACACCATACACAGAAGTAAGTCAAAGTGGATCACAAATGTAAATTAAAAATATTAAAGTATTAGAAGAAAACACAGGAGTAAATCTTCATGATCCTGAGTGATTCAGTGGTTACTTGGGTTAGCAAACCAAAAGCATAAATGATAAAAGATAGATAAATTAGACTGCATCAAAATTAAAAGTTTTTGTGCTCCAAAGGATACCACCAAGTGAGTGAAAAGACAACTGGGAGATTGGGGGGAAATATTTATAAATCATAGCTCCCTTAGAGACTTGTAGTTAGAATATATAAAGGACACTTAAAACTTAACTGTAAAAAGGCAATCAAATTTTTTATTTTATTTTATTTCATTTTATTTTATTTTATTTTTTAGTGAGGTCTGTGCCCAGTGTGGGGCTCAAACTCACAACTCTGAGATCAAGAGTCACCTGCTCTACCAACTTAGCCAGCCAGCCAGACATCCAAATGACAATCAAATTTTGGGCTCTGGATCTATTTTTTAAAATATTTTATTTATTTGAAAGAGAGAGAGAGAGAGAGAGAGTATGAGCAGGAGGGGCAGAGGGACAGAGAAAGAGAATCCCAAGCAAACTGGGCACTCAGCATAGCACCCTACTCATACTGGATGTCACAACCCTGAGATCATGACCTGAATTGAAATCAAGAGTCCGCTGCTTAACCAACTGAGCCACCCAGGCACCCCACGACAATCAAATTTTTTAAAAAGTACACAGGATTTGAATAGTCATGAATCCAGATAAGGTGGCTAATTAGCACATGAAAAGATGCTCAAAATCATGAGTCATTAAGGAAATGCCAATCAAAACCATGTGAACACCTCACAGCCACTAGAGTGGTTATAATACAAAAAAATAGACAGTAACAAGTGTTGGTGAAGATGTTGAGAAACTGAAACTCATTCACTGTGCTGGGAATGTAAAATGGTTCAGCCACTTTGGAAACAGTTTGGCAGCTCCCCAAATTGTTAAACATAGAAATTAACGTGTGACCCAGTAATTTCACTTTTAAGTATTTACCCAAAAGAAATGAAAACACATCCTCATGCAACACTTGTACACAGATGTTCATAAAACCATTATTCATAACAGCTAAGAGTAAAAACAGTGCAGATGTCCATCATCTAATAAGTGGATAAATAAAATATGGTCTTTACCTATAATGAATATTATTCAGCAATAAAAATTAATAGAATACTGATATATACTACAAAATGGATGAACCTCAAAAACATTATATAAAATGAAAGAAGCCAGCAGGAATCTGCTTGAGATTCTGTTTCCCTGTCCCTGTGCCCCTCTCCCTTCTCATGATCTCTGTCTCTCCTTCTCTCTCTTTCAAATAAATAAATCTTTAAAGGCTTTAGAAATGAGTTCTAGAACAAACGGAAGAGAAACCAGAGATCACAAGAACTCAGATTGGGTACCAAAAATAAGTCAAATTGGCTTAGCTTCCTTTCACAGGTGGAATTCCCTTTCTGTTTAGATCCAGAAATGCTATAAACCTGTGTATCTGGATTTTGTTAAGGTATATTAAAAAGATCTCTCAAAAGCACCTGCATGGCTCAGTTGGTTAAGCAACTGCCTTTAGCTCGGGTCATGATGCCAGAGTTCGGGCATCGAGTCCCGCATCGGGCTCCCAAATCCATGGGGAGTCTGCTTCTCCCTTTGACCTTCTCCTCTCTCATGCTCTCAAATAAATAAATAAAATCTTTAAAAAAAAAAAACAAAAAACCTCTCAAAATGTTTCATTGGATAATTAGGCAATTTGGGGAAAGATGCCTTAAAATCATGGAGCGTTTGATGGATTTGTAAGTGAACAAATGTACCAAAAAAGGCTGATTAATGGATGTATGTCATTGTTAGAGGGTTACTTCATTGTGAAATACAGTACTATGTATAAAATTTTATTCTGATGATCACCTTTATCAATGGTTTCGCATATGATAGATCATTGGGAATAATCAATTATTGAATCTTAGCAGCAAATGTTAAATACCATTAATAAAAATTACAGTGCATTTGCTAATTTTTATCTGCACATACCTAGTAAAAGAAGTAAGAGTTAAAAAGGCAAGGAATATTTTCTGGGATTAAGTTTTTGCAGATTATTATGTATTCATGTGCTCCAAAAAAAAAAAAAAACTTTATAAACATTAAAATTTAGAAAAATTAGGTCTCAAGTAACCAAGTTTTATTTTTCTCTCCCAAGTGCCTCCAAATTTCAATTCTGAATTGAGTAAAGCCACTGGAAGGTACATGCATGCTGAAAACATTGCTAGTCTTGGCCAGCCCGGGCCCCCATGGGCTAGAACTGTATGCTGGCTGTAAAAAGTACTGGGTTTAGTTTCCTGACAGCATTCGCTTCCTAAGCAAGGAAATACTGACATACTCTTGGGGAATTAACATCCCAAGAGAACCTGTCAAGTCAAACTTCTGCTCTTCCAGCCAGTTTGAAACAAAATTGATGGTTCTGTATACATGTTGTCTTTCACCTGGAATGCGTAGTGGTGCTCCATGATATTTATTAAAGGTGGAAAAGCCAGTACAGCATGTTTTGGAAACTAAGACCTGGTGTGCCGACACACGTTCTAGATGATCCCCGAGTTAGTGAGTTCCTCACAAATACTCATCTGTTCATTCAGTGTTTACTGGGAAAGATGTTTTCTCCTCTTTTTTTTTTGTTTTTTGTTTTTTGTTAATTGTTTGGTTAGAATATATTTTTCTCTGGGGGGTGGAGTGAAGCTGGAAGTTAAGGTTCTGCCAAAACACAGGTTGCAAAACACCTCTGAGTGACCTAAGTTCCTATGCCAAACATGAATCACTGAAGTCCATGCTTTCAACACTTTAGCAGAGGTCTTTCAGATTCAGTGTTTAGCTTATTCTCCAATGAAATAGATATTCTGTGCTTTTCTCCTAGGGCTTCTCTCAGCAACTTACTTTTACAAACAGTACAACAGAAAACTGGTAGCATTTAATTGGATAAATGCTGAAGATTATGTTTCCTTTCAAAAGAACATATACTATGTGAAGGGTTTAATAATTAAACTATTTCATAAGATTGTAATTTCTACTTAGAATTATCTTATAACATATACTTCTTTAGTTTTAATATAATTTAGGTCAAACCACGTGATTGCTTTGGCATTGGTATGCGAGTACTTTGCCTCGATTCTAGAGTTTTCCATGACTCTAGTAATCCTAACAATACATACCACTTATTGAGAAAACTGCCAAGCAGTTGTGCCAAACATATGCCATGTGTCATTTTCAGATCTTCTAGCATTCCTATAAGATAGATATTATAGGAATATCTATATATCTGTATCTATATATCTATATATCTGTTCCAGTTTTCTGTATGAAGCCGTTGGTACTCAGTAATTAAGCAGCTTATGTTGTTTTACTGGCTATAAGTGGAAGAGGCAAGATTTGAACCCTTGTTTGACACCAGTTAGTCACCCTCTCCTTTGAATTGGATAAGCCAGTTCCCTATCCCTTTTCTTTCAGTTTTGAAAAACTGTGTCACTTTTTTTTTAAAGATTTTATTTATTCATTTGACAGAGATCACAAGTAGGCAGAGAGGCAGACAGAGAGAGAAGGGGAAGCAGGCTCCCTGCTGAGCAGAGAGCCCGATGTGCGGCTCCATTCCAGGACCCCAGGATCATGATCTGAGCCGAAGGCAGAGGCTTTAACCCACTGAGCTACCCAGGCACCCCAACTGTGTTACTTTTTAAGTGGAAATATGTAGCTAGCCTTACAGGCCATGCCACATATTTAAAAGACTTAACACATTTTAGGTGAGGAAAAGAATATTCTACTCAAGGATGTTTACTATACATGATTTTAAGCCATCACTTTGTAAACATTATGGTTAACCCATTTGTTTCTTCATAGCGTAGATTATTTTCTTAGTCTAAAACCTTTCCATTGTTCTCTCTACATTAGATCCTGGGTCTTTAGGCTTACTTTTTAAATTTGATTCCTTGTTACCTTTCCTTCTTATTTATTCTACATTATATGTTTTTAATTTATTTATTATATTATATACTTACTACTTATTTAATTTATGACCATCTTCCCTACTACTTCACATTTTACTTAGATAATGTGCCCAGGAAGTGTGGACCAAGAATGTCTTAAAACAAACAACAAAAAAAACAACCCTCTACATTCCCATTCCCATGTATTTGTTCTGTCCTTTTTTATACTGAGTAGAAAGAACCAGAGCAGAGATCTTACTCTTGTTTTACCTGTAACGTAAAATCAAAGACTAAAGAAGTGCTAGAGTTGCAGTATTTTCTAATTTAAACCTGATGTAGAGGAAGGAAGTAATAAGACCACATCTGGGGGCGCCTGGGTGGCTCAGTGGGGTAAGCCTCTGCCTTCAGCTCAGGTCATGATCTCAGGGTCCTGGGATCAAGCCCTGCATTAGGCTCTGTGCTCCTCGGGAGCCTGCTTCCCCCTCCCCCTCTGCCTGCCTCTCTGCCGCTTGTGATCTCTCTCTCTCTCTCGCTGTCAAATAAATAAATAAAATCTTTAAAAAAATAAAATTAAATTTTAAAAAATCTTTTAAAAAAACCCAAATCTGTGTTTTAGGAAGCACACTGTGGACCATGTTTAGAGGAGTATTATAATAATTTAGGCAAGAGCTGATGAAGTTTGAAGGAAAATAGAGGGGATGGGGATAGAGAGAGATGTAAGATGTGGAGGCCCTTAGGGAGAAAATATCTGTTTAACTAGAGGAACGGTTGGATGAGGAGTATTAAAAAAAAGGAAAGTTTCTTGAGTGTCTCCCAAAATGTAGAGAAGTAGGTTTGGGAGGAAAGATGACACTTACAGATAGATTTCTTTTTAATCTATTTGCTTATTACTTGGCCATTAGACTGCAGGAGCCAATGGGACACAAACTCAGTGTTTTTTTGTTATTGTTGCTGCTGTTGATTTAACATAATGCCATACATTTCATAGGTACTCCTTTGGTTATGTTGAGTTTTATGTCCTCAGCGGTCATATAATTAGAGGTGTAAAGAGCCTAAAACAATAACTAAAATGCTAATTGTGATCATCTTTGGTTGTTAGAATTATGCTAATTTTATTTTATTATTTTACTCTGAATACTCCAAATTTTATCTTAGTATTTTATTTTGCATATCCCAGATTGAACATACATTACCTTTCTTTTAAGAAAAAGTTAAAGCTTATTTATTATTTCAGAAAAGAATGAGGCTTGGCCAGCAAATAAAAATCATCAGGGCAGCCTATATGGACAAATAATATATATCAAATAAAGGACTAGTAATTTGAACAAAAATTTTAGACTAATTTTATATGCCCATCAGAATTTCAGTAGTGCCTGTGTTACTACACGATTGAGCATGAGTGTCATATCTTATTTTCAAGTTTCGTATACTCCCTTATTATTTATTAGAGGAATCAGTGTTCTGGGCTAAATCACTCAGTCCTTTAGGTTACAAAAGCAAATTGCTTATAAGACCCCTCAGCTATCAGCTCCCCTCTTACTGTTGCCTTCTTTTCCTATTGTTTTGAATTTCTGAATAGTCTTTTATGCTAAGGCAAAAGAGGTCACTGTATCTGTCTGTAACATTTCCTATAACAGGCAGACCATTTTACAACAAAGCTAAATATGAGGAATATGAAACAAATGCCACACATGTGAATTAGATATACATAAAACAATTTTTGTTTTTGGTTTTCCAGCCCAGAGTGAAACTTTCACTTAAGCTTCTCTGAAACAGGGACACCTGGGTGGCTCAGTTGGTTCCCCATCTGCCTTTGGGTCAGGTCATGATCTCATAGTCCTAGGATGGAGACCCCACTTCCGGCTCCCTGCTCGGGGTGTTTGTGTTGGGGGAGCCTGCTCCTCCCCCTCCCTCTGCCCCTTCCCCCTAAATAAATAAATAAAAACTTCAAAAAAATATTTCTCTGAAACAGAGAGGGTGAGACATAACCTTATATAAGCCAATATGTTTGCTTTCCATGACAGCCTGAAAAAAGAAAAGAAAGGAAAAACGAAAGGCCCGAGAGAGTTCTTCCAAGAATCATCAGAAATGAATTAGAGTGGATAGTGCAGTGGAGGAATGGAGGAATTGTTCCCCAGATGGGGAAACAGAAACAAACCAACCAACCAAAGCTTTCACAAGAAGGAGAGTGGATACACACCTTAGACATACTTTCTCCTGGCATGGATGCATAAAATACTACATAGTCATTATAGACAATAGTGCAAGCAAAGTAGAAGGAGATGGAGAAGGCAAAACAAAAACAAAAACAAACAAAGGCGGTCAAATGTCATAGTTTGTTTCCTGTCATTAGCTTATATCCTTTTAAACTAAGTGTATGACACTCCAGTTTTTACTACAGGTCTGTAATGTGAGCATACACATTTGATATTTCCAGAAAACTTGTCTTTTACTATCAGCATTCTTTCTCTGCAGGACGTTTCTTGGAGGCAGGCAAACATATATTTAGTGAGATCTGACAGTGAGGCTAATGATGTACCAAGGACTAAGAATAGAAGATAGACATAATTTCTAATGTCCCAAGAAAAGAAGAGGAAAAAATTATTTGCAGGAGAAAGAACCTATCTGAAAACTATCTTCATATTTCAGTATCAGAAAGAAGTTCAAAGAAGTTATCAAGTGCCTCCCCCAGGATTTTCCTGTGGGAATCTTTCTCTCTCTCTCTCTCTCTCTCTCTCTCTCTTTTTGATAAAGATTTTATTTGTTTATTTGAGAGACAACGAGTGAGAGAGCATGAGAGAGGGGAGGGTCAGAGGGAGAAGCAGACTCCCTGCTGAGATCATGACCTGGAAGCAGTAGCTTAACCAACTGAGCCACCCAGGCGCCCCTTTCCTGCGGGACTCTTCATTGAAAAGTCACTGGGAATGTCATAAATGCCAAATATAAAAGAACATGATGTAAGGTTTACAGAATGAGGGGGAAGTCTTGACTCCCTTTTGAAAACCCGTGTCCAGGGAAATAGTAAAAAATGCCACGAGGACAAGGCTGTGTATCATTCACATATGATTTACAAGTGAAAGAGTTGCTAGCCAGGTCATCATGCACAAGAGACGTGGTGATGTTAGAGAAGTCAGTTGTGGACCAAGTTCTAGTTAGATTTGCATTATTTATAGAAGAATATAAATATAAGCGACAATAGTGACTAGGAGAGAATACTATAAACCATCAATCATGACTCTTCCATAATAGTAAAAACCAACAGAATGTATATTTGCCCTGAGATACTCATCATAAATCTGAATTTTAGGTGCACTTAAATTTGACATGTGCAAAATTTAAATGTCCCAGTTGCAGTCAACGGAGGCCCACTATAATATAGAGAAAAAGTGTATATATATTATATATATATATATATGTACATATATATATTTATAGTGCTTATATAACAGAAAAAGTAATACAGAGAAAGTATATAGAGTAATATAGAGAAAAGTGTATATGTACTTTTATATATATATAAAACTTATGTACTTACTATATATATAGTGTGTATATATATACACACTATAATATAGAGAAAAAGTATAAATATATGTATATACTTTTTATACTTTATACTTTTTCTCTGTATTATAGTGTGTGTGTGTGTGTTTGTGTGTGTATACAGTTACGTAGCAATGTTTGTATTTGTTCTAGAAGAAAAGACATGGAAGCAGTAATTTGGGTAAGACAGTATTTGAGGGGAATTGATAAATGCAGGAAAGGGAGAAAATGGTACCTGGTGGCATTCAAAGGGCAAGCATGCATACGTTAATCTACTATGATGTCTGGAAGTTAGTCTTCCAAGGTGTCAGTTATATTAGCCTGGTGGACTCTGCAGCAGTGACATACATGAACATGGGTATGGTTCACTGAGAACAGTAATGGTCTCAGTTCTTCACCTTTCCCTAGGTCTGTGTCCTTTTTGTGGGACTTTGCAGGTCTTGTTGTCTGGAGGTGTAGTATATTTTCTTGCGTCTTTATTCAGAGATGAGCAGTGCGGGCTCACCTTGGCTGGTAGGATTTAGAATATAGAGCCAAGCAGAGACTTGGAAAGACGTTTGTGCATTTGTGTTTGCTTCTATCCTATGCCACCGCCATGAGACTAACACATCTGAACTAAACTGAATGATAAGATCCACGTGGGGTAGTACTGAATCATGTCAGTCACCCTAGCCACAGACATCCCAGGTCAGCCATTAGCTAGTGAACCTTGCCTAGATCACAGAGATGCTGAGCCCCAGACCCCAGATGCATGAGCAATCGATGTTTATTTTATGTGCTGCTGAGGATTTGTGATTAGTTATGACAGGACATTTTTGTGGCCTTAGAAAACCAATTCAGTGGGAAAGGTGATTATATTTATAATATCCAAGGTGACCAAATGATTTCTTATGTATAGACAGAGTGGATCATATATTTTTGGCTATTTGTCATTTTAGGATATGTATTAAACAGTGGGAAATGATCATGTCTTCCTTGTAGAATTCACTTATTTTAGGTATTTCATTCAATGCATTAGAAACCTAATATTAACCAGCTGGATCTTTTAAAGGATGTATTATAAAAAAGAAATAGAATAAACCCTGAAGGAATTTTCAGTTTATGTATGGAAACAAAATTAAATGTAATTTTTATCTGCATCTATTTTTAAAAGGTTTGAGTGGTTTATAATAGCTACCATTGTTGAGTGTTTCTTGTGCCCAGTGTTCTAACACAGAAGTACTGTTATCTTTAATTTACAATGAGAGGGCATTAAGAGCACACTTATCTTTATGATCACTGAGTAATATTTGGAACTGTTGAGTCACTGTATTGTATACCTGAAACTAATATAACACTATGTTAACTACACTGGGATTTAAATTTTAAAAAATTATGATGAGAAAACAGACCCAGAGAGATTAAAAAACTTGTTCAGTTTCTCATTGCTAGAAATTCTTCCTAGGATTTAGGAAGGTTTTAAACTCTACCCTTTCAACCACCACACTTCACTACCATGAAGAAAAATAATTTAAGTACTGGATTTGACAATACACTTGTGGATTTATTTTTATCTTTAAGGAAGTATTTCAGTGTAAATGTATTTTTATCATTTGCAAGTGCCCAGTACATGTGATTGTTTTCTAATTCAATACAATGAAAAGAAAGAAATGTGGATATAAGCAGTTGGGCATCTTCTGCTGTTTCTATCACCTTTATTTTTAGGTACTTTTAGATGTTTTTTTTCAAATGGATTAACCAGTTTTGTTTTCATTTCCATCATATACATAATTGGAGCAATAACATTTGATTCATTTTAAGAAATAGAACTTTGCAGTTCTTACATTAAAAGACAGCATCATTACTGTATTACTAATATTTGTTGCAATACGACTTCAGAGTTGGTATGGGATGACACATGTTCTTATCAGAACACAGGCTTCTGCAGTATACTGTTAGAACGCTGCTCCGGGATGGCACCCGCCGTATAGCTGCCAAGACTCTTTGTACACAGTATTCATAGTTCAAGGCTGATAAATAAACTACTACTTTGCCATTTCTAGAAAGCAGCAACACAGGACTAACAACACTACCTAGCTTGCAAAGGGACTAGACCGAATGAAGGCAGAACATATGCTTTTGTTTAGTTACCTTGACTGGCATCAGACACTTAGATATAAAAAAGGAAATGTAGATGAGCTAATGGTTACATCTTCACCTACTGTCAAGGGAATTTGTAATATAAATATGCTTGGTTTGGGTTGATCCTTACATTGAAGAGATCTAGAAGAAAAAAGTTAAAACATTTCATCTAGTTTTTAAGCAATAGCTGGAGAAAATGAGTGATACACATGATGAATTTTTACTTCTTAAAGCACTTTTCCTAAATTTGTTCCTGTTATTCTTAAATGTTATAAATTGATCACATAATGGAAAAAGCACAGGTCTGAAGCAGAAGTGCTGCTTTTTTTTTTTTAATATTTTATTTATTTGCGAGAGAGTAAGCGAGTGAGAGAGTGAGAGAGGTTGAGAGCGCATGAGAGAGCACAAGAGCACAAGCTGGGGGAGGGGCAGAGGGAGAGGGAGAAGCAGGTTCCCCGCTGAGTGCAGAGCCTGACAAGGCCAGATCCGGGACTTATGGGATCATGACCTGAGCCAGATGCAGCCGCTCATCTGACTAAGCAATGCAGGTGCCCCCGAAGCAGAGGTTCTTAACCTTTTTGTACTATGTCCCTTTCAGCAGGCTAGTGAAACCTAAGGATACCTTCTCAGAAGAGTGTTTTTCACTAATAAAATAAAATGCATAGTACTACAAAGGAAACTAGTTATAATGAAATGTAGTTATCAGAATATTTTTAATATAATACTGTATTGTAGGTATTCCTTTATTAATGCATTGCATAATTAGACAGTATATTGAAAATATATGAAAGTTAAAGTTAAATGTTATATTTTAAAGATATGTAGGCTTGAATGAGAACATTAGGTATGGGTGGTCTTTAATTCACCTCCTTCCAAGGACTGATCACCAACAATTAGAGGTATGAAGTACTGGAAAATAACCAAGGTATGTGGGTCACCTGAGTAAGAACCCTCAAATTCATCATGTTGCCTGACCCACGAAGTGCCTAGATAGTTGCTATGACCATCTATAGTTAAAAGATACTCAAACATATGTAATCTAGCACTGGTTATAAAGTAGTCATGTATGTAAATGATAGCTCAAGATATCTTTTTCAACTCGAAGATAAGAAATACCTGTTATTTCTGTTGGTGACTCCTACGCTCTATTTGTAAGCTCCTCCCCCATTCAGATGCTGAAGCCCTAATCCCTAATGTATTGGCATTTGGAGGTGGTAGGTGATTAGGTTTGGATGAGGGCATGAGGGAGGGGTGCCCATGTTGGGATTAGTGGCCTTATAAGAAAAGGAAGAAAGATCAGAACTTTTTCTGTTCTCTTTCTCTGCCATGTAAGGACACAGCTGTAAGTCAGAAAATGGTCCTTATGATACCAAGTCTGCTAGCACCTTGATCTTGGACTTCCTAGCCCCCAGAACTGGGAGAAATACATGTTCATTGTTTAAGCCACCTGGTCTATAGTATTTTGTTATGGCAGCCCAAACTGACTAAGACAGTAGCAGTCACAAGTATCATTAATGCTACTGAGGTTTATTGCATACATTGAAAATGGAAAGAAATCCTTAGTTGGAAGTTATAAAATAAAGATATAAATTAGTTTTTCTATTCAAGTTCATGGATCTCCTGAATTAGTTTAAATAAGGACTCTACCACTTACTCACTATGAAATTTGTCATTTCAACTTTCTGAGCTTGGTTTCTTTCATCTATAAAACGAAGGCCTGAATGTGCATTTTATAGTGTTGTTTCATGATCAAATGAGATAATGTGGGAAAGCTTTGTAAACTATGAAGTAATAAACAAATGTTAGCTAATTTTATTATGTATTTAAACTTTTTATCCTTAAGGAAATTTTGAATTTGGTTTGGCTTCAAGCCAAATACAATAACATTTGAATCCAGTTTATTTTCTCACAGTCTCACAAATTCTTCACTCTCCTAACACCTTCTATTTAAGATATGAAGAAAAAGAGAAGAGAGAAAAAGAGCTGAGGGAAGCCAAATAAAAGAAAACAGAGCAGGAACTAGAGAGAGGAGAGTAACAGAAGCTAGCTCTTTTGTTCTCTTCATTTTTTCTTAAATTGACGTTAAATATATAGTAGTAGAGTGTATAAAATGCACAAATTTTAGGACTATACAGATGGATGACTTTTTATTATGTACAAGCCTGGGTAACTACTACCTCAGTCAAACTCTAGTACGTTTCCATCCCCTAGAATCTTCATGCTCTCCCCCAGGCATGTCCAGCCCTTACCCCCGAGTTAACAGTGTTCTGACTTCGCTAATGTAGATTACCTTTGCCTGTTGCTGAACATCATATAACAAATCACATGGTATGTAGGCTATTATGTCTAACTTCTTTGTTTAGTATAATGTCTGTGAGATTTGCCCTTGTTGTTGCGTGTTATTACTGGTTCGTTGTGTTTACTGCTTTGGAGAGTCCCTTCACTTTTATCATTGCTTTCATCTCAGAAATGCTCAGAATCCCACTAATTCAACAATAATCGTGTCTCACTTTAGAGATGATACAAATATGATAACAAAAATGTAGCGTTCTCAAAGATAGCTTATAATTTCCCTGTCTTCCCAATTTCAGGAAAAGTTTCCCTTTTCTTGTAGGTACTCTTTCTTTCTCTAGGTCTGGAATGCATGAAAATGTAAATAATCTGTAGTATAAAATGCAATAATGTGAGCATTTTTGTGGTCTTTTCTGCCACCATCTTTGAACAATTTTCCGATAGACCAAATCAACATTGAATCAATAATAACTATTGTTGTAAGTTGAAGAAAAAAAAATACAGATCCAACATTAACAATAGAAGAGCAGAAAAATCATCTGAGAATCTAATATGAACCTCTTCTGGAATTTATAAGTATAACTCTGGTTCCATCACATTAAAGATTGTTATGCTTATAGAAAAGCTGAGAGACTGGGGGATCTGTTTGCAATTACCAAATCAAAATGCAATTAACTAGTCACTGGGAACAAACAATGATGTATTTAAATGCCCTTTTGGAAATGTAGAATTGGTAACGGAGATCAGGTTCCCAAGGTTCGGATGTTTTTACTTATGAGCCTTCCTATGAAATATCTGTCTGAGGATCTCTGCAATAGTTTGTCCTAAGAGAAAGAAAGATGGAAAATACAAAGCAAATGGCCCTTCCATCTGGGCACTGGGGCTTCTCTTATTCTCAGAACACATCAAAGGAAACTTTCCCTCCATTCTCTGAATCACTTTGTTCTGACCTCACTTATAATGTATAAATACATTTCAGACCAAGGATTGAATTTTGCTGGCACATGATCTTTTTTCCTTACAAAATTATTACAAGGAAGTGTCTCTGATATGGTTGAGATGTGTAATTCGGGTTGGAAAGAGAAAACTGTTGCTTATGAAAGTAAGGACATTTCTATAGCTTACAAGACAGAAATGTTCATTTTCCCCCTTTTCCTTTGCAAAAGTATTTCTCTAGTGTATGATTTCCTAAACATTTAATGTTTATTAGCTCTTTGTTGTTTCTCCTAAAATCAGTCTTTAGTCAACTTTTGGCTATAGTTTTTAATGGAGAGCAAAAACATTGGAATATATCCATATTAGTGGCTGTTAGAAAAACAAAATAACAGGGCACCCAGGTGGCTTAGTTGGTTAAGCAGCCAGTTCTTGATTTTGGCTTGTTATGATCTTAGGATCCTGTTAATCGAGCTCCAAATGGGCTCCTTGCTCAGGGGGGAGTCTGCTTGAGCATTCTCTCTCTCCCTCTGCCCCTCCCTCCGCTCCTCTCTCTTTCTCTCAAATAAAATAAATAATTTTTTAAAAAAAAATAACTTTTTTTTATACTTCCAATACATACTTCCAATACAAGGGACATGAACTCAATAAAATTAATAGATGTTTTCTTTATATTTCTCCTGATACTGTACTGGCGGAAGTAGGAAATGGTAGTAGAATTGTTTAAAGTGGAGCAAGAGAAGAGGCAATGGGGAGCCTGGATAATCCATGAACTATTTCTCAGACTAAAGTGTGACTCACTAATGGCCCCATAATGACAGTCTCAGAGAGGAACATAGGGCCTATGAAGGATTCCCATGAGTTTGGTTGACTTCTGAGACTCATGCTCCACTAACTGAGGGACAGGGGACACTAGATGTAGATTAGTTGACTCTAAGGACTTAAGAAAAAAGGTAGGAAAAACATAAGCAATTATCTCTGAGGAGCATTGCCTTCAGCAAGTGCAAGCCTATAGGCTCCACCCCTGCCCACAACCCTAGTGATTGCGAACCTGGGGCAAGGGTGTACATGGAAGTCCTATACCATTTGTCTAAATACTTAAACATTGGGTGCCTGTGTGGCTCAGTGGGTTAAGCTTCTGCCTTTGACTCAGGTCATGATCTTGGGGTCCTGGGATTGAGCCCTGCTTCGGGCTCTCTGCTCAGCAGGGAGCCTGCTTCTCCCTCTCTCTCTGCTTGCCTCTCTGCCTACTTGTGATCTTGCTGTCTGTCAAATAAAATAAAATCTTTTTAAAAATTAATAAATAATAAATAAATACTTAAACATCTATATTAAGAAAAAAATACCATTAAGAAAGAAGTCCTTGTCTCCTACCTTGACAAACACTTCTCCATAATGAACTGGAAGGCGGGGTTAGAACTTAGCACTCTTAGACTCCTCAGAGTTTCCAGCCGGGATTGGCAATGTAGGGGGAGCTGGTCTAAGCTCTGGCCTCCCCCTACTGCTCCCTGCAGCCTGTCCTACTTCTCTTTCAACCTCAGCTCCATCCAAATCTGAAGGCATCTCCTGAGTTCACGTATGGACATGTCTCTGGTCCAAACTCCATCTCTAACCCCTGCTAATAGTCATCCCGTGACCAAGCCCCCAGGCCTAGAGATGCATATACTATTGGCTTAGGGGAGCTTCCAGGAATTCAGGCCTGCAGGAGGTCACTCAAGTCCTTCAAAACACATTTGGAGCCATTTGCACAGTGAATTGCAGGGTCTATGTATATATAGCTCAGTTTAGAAATGGGGTTGGAACCCTTGATGGGCATGCCCCTTAGCCTCAGGGGTACCTCACCCCATAAGGGTGGCATGACTGAAGGAGCCCAGAGTAGAACCATTTATAAAAGGGTTTCTCTTGCTTGTGCCTAAGACCGTTCTGAATAGTCACACTTGTTATGTGTCAGGGATGTCCCCAAAGTCTGTTTTTCATTGTACCAAGGACTGTGCCAGATACTGCAGACACAGAGATGAGTATGTTACCACTCTTGAATGAATTGTCCCCTTGTGAAAAGGCCCCCATAAAATGCAAATATCAACACAGGCAGAGGGAAGCTCCTTCCTTTCTCAGGAACACTGCAATGAGACTGTCACTCAGATGGGCTAATTGTGCCATTGAAAGGATAGTGCTGAAAGCCAAACCTTGGTTGGCACAGCCACTAATTCATGTTTTCTAAGAGACACGCTCCAGTAAACATGTCTCCACCTAGTGTCTGCTTCATTGGGTGAAGTCCTGGCCCACTGCTAGCTCCCCACCCCTTTCTGCTGACTGCCATCCTAATCACAACTCATAGGAGGGGATCCTCCCCTGATAGCCAGTGCCCAGACTAACCCAACCTGCATTTAGAACCTTCTCCACCTCCACCTACTAGAGTCTTTCTCATCCATGGCAGATAGCATCTGGGCCCCTTAATTTTTCCATCCCTCCAAACCCCTGCTGGATTATCTGAATAACTAAACAAATCTGGAAGGTGAAACACTCCACAGGGCTACTGGCCCTGGCCCTTCAGCATTATTGTAGCCATAATAAAAAGTTTGTGCTTGACTAAAAGAGACCTAATAACCAGATAGACTGAGTCTGCCTGGATCCAGATTTGGACCAACCAGGTATAAAGGTATTTTAGGGACAATTGGGTAAATTTGAATTTGGTCTTAGTATTAGATGATATAAAAATGTGTTGAAAGAAGAAGACTGAGATTGGTGATTTGGGGGGGAAAAAAAACAGACTGAAAAAGAATAACAACACTTGCAGAAATATCTGGAAAGATATGCCCAAGAATTTAATTGTGGCGATCACTGGGTAGTGACAACGTGAAGTTGATTTTTTTTCAATTACTACAATGGTTGCATACTTCTATAATAAGTGTTATTTAAAAATAATTGGAAGATGTAACATTATATTTCTAAATGTTCAGAAAATTGCTACATAGCTTTCAGCCTATCCTTCTAGATGAACTCAGGCCTGGTGAAGACCCCACAATAAGTTGTGATATAGAAATCAGTAGTTCCCAGAGGTATTTGTAGACCGAACCACATTAATCTTTCACCCCTATAAGTTTATTGAATTAAAGTTTAGTGTTATTCCTTCAGCTTCCACAAAAGGATGAAATAAAAATATCTATTTGAAGAATGTTTTTTAAACATTCTTAAGTAAACACTTAATTTATGAATTCTTTCTAAAGGTCAGTGGCTGGAAAAAAATTCTTTCCTTTTATCACTTTTTCTGGACAGGAGAACTCTATAATCTGTCAGATTTCTATGTTATCTTGGTTGCTAGGGAACTCATATGTAAATTTGGCATGTAACTGCATTAACTAACTAATTACCTTGGAGCTTAAAAGTGTAATCTCTTTTCTCTTTGCATGTCATAATTATTTCATAAAAATCCAATTTAGAAACAATTCTAATTGCCCTTTTCTGCTTTTATGATCATTTTCTACACCATTTAAAATTCATTCTGGAGAAAGAGAGATGATAAATCAAGAATAGGTCTGCCCTACATATCTCTATAGGGCCTTCAGGCAATTTAACAAGCAGTAGACAGTGTTTCAGGATATCTACCCACCCAGCAACTGTGGTCCCTTTTTCTGAGTAGTGAAGCCCGCAGGGCCGAATCTCCCCCATTCCAGCTTCTATTGCACAATTGGATCAAATGGCTACATGACCAGATCCAAGCGTGAGAGTCTCTATTCTGGGCATTTGGAATTGATAAAGCAATTCTCTCTGGTCTCGACTGCTTACTTAGGACACTGTGAGGCACAAATAAGCCAACAATTAAAACAACCAGTGGGAAGTAGTCTCTTACTATCTTTGAAAAAGAGAAACAATTTAAACAATCCATGTTGAAATCATTTTATTTTGCTTTTTTTTCTAAAAGAGAGATATTGGAAATACAGTGTTCTAAGTTCCCGGACCATTAAAAAAAAAAAAATGCCAAATGTAGTAGTATAAATATTCTGCAGGGTTCAATGAAACAGTCTCAGTGAGGTGCATGCCGTTGGGCAGGAGAAAGGTTGTCATTATCATCACTTGCAAAGTGATAACCAAAAGCACATTTCACTCCGTTATCTCCCATTTCCTTAGAGAGAAGGCAGGCTTCAGGAAGTTTTGTTTTTGAAGGCCACAGAATTAGATTTGTTACCTAACTCTGATGCCTGCCTACTTCATTCACTACCTCCTCCAAGAATGAATGCAGGTAGGACAAGTGTTCTTTTTACCGATGACTGTTCCACTAAACATCATTCAAAGACAATAATTGTATGTATAATGAAGTCCCTGCCACGGAAGTACATTTACTTTCCTGCCTGTCATTAGCATTGTCAACAGACTCTATCTTTGTAGTGTCATACAGCGGTTTTTATTGTTGCTGGTGCACTGTATGGCATCAGATGTGCTGTTTCCCCTCTGGAGGTATGTTACGATCGCTGCAGTTGTTGCCCAGAAACTAACAATTGCACCAAAGGCATGTTTTATCTAATCAGTTCAGCCTCACGAAGTAGGGTGGAATAAGAAATCTCTCTTCCCCCAAGCAGAACTAATAAAATAAACTTTTAATAAATGGACACTAATTTTAATTGAAGAGAATTAATATCACCCTATTTTAGTGGCATGAGATAGCAACTTATTAAGTAATTTCCTTCCGGTTTGAAAGAGCCAGTGAGTATTTTAGATGAGATAGCCTCTGCTGTTCTTACAACTGTGATGCCCTGCTTGGGGTAGTGGAGAGTGGTTGGGATTGCTTTCACCTCCACCAGATGGAGGACCTACCTTGAATTCAGGGCACTCCCACACTGCCCCAGTCTCCAACCAGAGACTTAAATTCTCAGTACAGATTTCTGATCCCTCCATTTTCTGATTTTCATGTCTGTTAAAAAAAAAAAAAGTGATGTATTCTCAAAACAGAAACAGATGTGAGATCTAATTTCTTATTGGAAGTGACAAAACATATAAAGATTTGGCAAGACATGCATTTCACATATTTCAAGACTTCAAAAATAGTCATCAAACAAATAAAAGAAAAGCTAGATAGCAGGGTGGTCTTTTTCTGGTTTCTATGTTTCTTTTTCTAAGACTCCCACGGTAGTCTCTTGTCAATAAGACACAGAAAAATATCGAAATATCATCTATAATAGGAAATATGTAAGTATATTTTATCAAAAGAATGATTTAAGAAGAAAAACAGTAAATGTTCTAGTTTTAAAGATATAACAGCTACATTTTAATCTGACTGTAAATTTTCATCAAGTCACCTTTGATGAAATGAGCTTTTTCTATCAAAAAAGAGAAAAAGCTGAGAAATGAATAATTTTACTCATTAATTTCTAAAGGTAGTAGCTATCCAGAGTGAAGACATAGATACGGTTTTTAAGAAAGAAAGATGGAAGCATATACTGATGAGTAAGTGTGATTGTGCGAAGTCAATTTGCATTTATATAGCACCATTTTTCAGGTGAGTCAGTCAATTGCTAATATATTTGCTACAATGCAGTGCTATGATGTAGAATCCATATTAAAGAGAAATGATGTGGCTTTTTTTTTTTAAATAAATGCATTTGGGTCCAGTGAACATTTATCTGATGGCTAGCATCTACCAAACACTGGGCTAGGTGGGGACTTCGTACTGTCATATATCTTTTATAATAGCCCTGTTTGCCTCTACTGCCTCCATTTTTGAAAATTAGGAAACTGAGGGTCCAGGAGGATCAAATGACTCAGTCAAAGTCACATATATGGTAAATTGTGGAACTGAGATAGAAATGCAGACCTTTCTGGATCTAAAGTTGTTTTCATTTTACCCCAGTTAACTCAAGGGAAAAGTCTACACATTTTCAGAAGTCTTTGTCTTTGAATGGTGCTTAGAGTTACAAATTAATTTTGCAAGGTTTTTTTGTTTTGTCTTATTTTGTGTTAAGTGTTAAAACGACCTTTCAGGACATTATGGTAGAAAGGAGGGCCGATTCACAAAGTTGCAGGGACATGCCAAAGTTTGTGTCTGGTTTGTGACAGAACAAAACACAGTAGCTTTAGGGGATTTGGATTAGTGCCTGAAACTCCTCTCCAGTCAAGCTCAACTAAAAAGATGTGATTGCTGTGTTCCATGAAATATCTGCTCTCCTTAGGAGAGTGGTCTGCCCGCTGTGCCTTGAGGAACCTAAGGGCTTCTGTGGAAAGCCTCAGGTAGCAGCTTGAGAAGGAGAGGAAGCAGCAGCTGGAGAACAGAGAACTGGGAAGGAATCCACACAGGAAGCTTTAAGCTACCTCTTGCCTTTAACCAGCAGAGTCCTATTTTAATCTGCTTTGTGTATTTCTCTCCCTCATAAGATTTTGCCTTAAGAAAAGGGTTCTGTGGCTTGAAAGTGTTTGAAAATTACATCTATGTGGATACTGAGTTATCTTGAAGTTTTTGTACTTCTGTGTTCAGGCATCTGGGGAACATGGTTAAAACCAGCGATTAAGAAACAGACATTAGGGGCACCTGGGTGGCTCAGTGGGTTAAACCTCTGTCTTCAACTCAGATCATGATCTCAGGGTCCTGATATTGATCCTTGCATCCGGCTCTTTGCTCAGCAGGGAGCTTGCTTCCCACTCCCCTCTGTCTGCCTTTCTGCCTGCTTGTGATCTCTCTTTCTCTGTCAAATAAATAAATAAAATCTTTTTTTTTTTTTAAGAAAGAAAGAAAGAAAGAAACAGACATTAAAGAAAGGTGGGGCAGAGTGCTTTGAGAGTCTGTAAGGTCATACAGTGTTTTATATGTGTGTCACCATCAAGATATGTTTACCAGTAGACAGAATATTCACCAACTATGTCTATGTTGAGACTTCTAACATCAAACCTAAAAGACGTTTGTAACAGGAGCTTGTCAGTTCATCCCAACAGCTGTTTGAGCAGCTTGACGAAGTAAGCATAAAGCTGGTGGTTAGACTTCCAATTTTTAAGATAATCTTGTTGTCTTTTTTTATTTTTATTTTATTTATTTGACAGATCACAAGTAGGCAGAGAGGCAGGCAGAGAGAGAGAGGAGGAAGCAGACTCCCCACTGAGCAGAGAGCCCAACTCGGGGCTCGATCCCAGGACCCTGAGATCATGACCTGAGCCAAAGGCAGAGGCTTTAACCCACTGAGCCACCCAGGCGCCCCAAGTATGTGCTAAGATTTCTTATGGAATAAGACAAATAAATAGATCTCACTGTAGGCATTCTCTCTCAAGTTCTTAATCATTTGGGTATACACACACACACACACCTGTTCTCGCCTTATGTCCCTTCAAGTCTGTGCTAAAGGATTTTCTGCACACCTTCAGTATCGCCCCTACTACACTGTTTCTCATAAGAATCAAATCTTACTCATCACTGCAGTCACTAGAGTTAGTACTGTGCGTGACACACAGATGCTCAATGACAGTGTGGTGGGTATTAAATGAGTATATTAGAAAAAAAGAAACGAGCATATCAATTCTCATTTTATGCTTGTCAATGCAAAGAGAGATAAGGGTTTCTCTTCAAGTCTTGCAAAACAGCATGCTACCTTACAGCTTGACTGTCATTCATAGTTATTCTGATTTCAGAAGCATTTACAGTTAAGAATATAGGTCATGAAATTAGAAAAGGGCCAACTCCTGTTTTTATTTTTGTTTTGTGAGATCTTTTGCATTAGAGTATTCTGGTTTCAGAAAACTAATGGTAGAAGAAAGATGTATAATGCGCATCTTACCCTCCAAAGTCAGTTTGCCTTACATATTCTTTTTATAACAAGGGTGTTGACCATTGAAGCTTTGAGGGAAGAGTAGTGTTGGAAGAACTTCCAAGCTCCCATAATCCCAATATCAAAAAGCATCCTATGGTACATTGAGTTTTCTGTCATCTTTCTTTCACTTTTTCTCAGTTTTAATTGGAGTGAAGTAAAATGCTGTGGTATCTGTCTTGTGTAACTCAGAGAGTGTCCCCATTGACCACGGGGCTAATCTTAGGGATGAGACCTTATTCCAGAGATAGCTTTCCCTCCAGGGCATCCAGGGAAGCTGGGTAAGCCCATCAAGAGCAAGCAGTCCTGTAAGGCACATAACTAGAGGTGCCTCCACAGGGTGCGGCCCAGAATAAAGATGGCGCCGGCTTGCCGTCTCTTCCCGCCAACAAGGCGCCAATTTCACAGTTTCGGTTCCTGAAACCTATGGCACTTCCTCCTCTCGCCCGACACGCCTTACCCAGCAACTGCTACTTGGCATAATCTTATTGGCTCTTCCCCCTCTGTCCTCACTTCCCTTCTGCTGCTCTATATAAGGTGTGCCCCCGCACAATAAAGTGAGATCCTGCTTCGACAGATGCTTCGACAGATCCCCCAAGCCCGGTGTCTTCTGTGGGTGCCCGGTGTCTTCTGTGGGTGCGTTCCGGGTTCGCGACACTCGCCATCCCGCTCAGCCCCAAGGAGAGGCCTCCGGCTGGCCCGGGCGCCTCCTCCCCTCGGCGGGGAGCCCAACACAGTCCGCGAAGCCATCCTGAGCATTCCAAGGTTCTTACTACCGAGAGGTGTCTCGCAGGTGCTACAGGGACTGTTACAACCATTGCTCCCTCCTGCCCCAGCTGCCCCTGGTAACTGAAGCAAAGGTTCAGGAGGACATAAATACATCCACCTCCAGAGTTAGTTGAATGGAAAGATGAGAGACACTGTGTTTCAAGTTATTTCTACCTCTCTGTGCCTTAACTAACCTTTCTTCTTTGTTTCTAATGTAGGAGTTCTATTTCCCTTCTTTATCAAATGCATGCATGTGTGTGTGTGTCAGAGAGAGAGAGAGAGAGAGAGAGAAGTAATGAATTTAGAATTGAGGGTGGCTATTAAAATTTAGAGTTGCATAAACATAGCCTTGTAAATTTCTGGGAGTTCAGAGTTCACCTTCCACACTGTTCTCAGGAATGCATCTGGTCTTTCACCTGAAGGTGAATGAGAAAAATGCAGTGGCTTGAATCATGAAACATCTTAAAACTTCCCAATTGGGTGGCTGGAACATGGTAAGGGAGTTTGAACAGCATATTCTGGAAGAGAGGCTCTCTGTCCCAGTAGCACATCAGCTCAGTTACTTAAGAATCTCCAAGAGTATTGAACCAAGTGTCCATGTCTTTTAAAGTTGTCCAGGTGATTCAAAAGCACAGTCAAGCAACCCCCATTCTGTAGAGAGCTATGACCTTCTAAAAATGGTGATGGGGGATAATTCGTTAAACACATTTTATGGGTTTTTTCTTGTTGCCACAACAGGCATCTTTTTGTATCCTAGATGCAAAATCTATTCTTTCCAAACCTAAGTCACCACAAGAAAATTTGACCAAGACAGATTGTTTTCTTTCAAAATTAGGTACATCATGTAAACATTGCAAAATTGAACTACTGCTCTCTCAGATGAGCTCAGAGGCAGATAATACATCTTCATGAGAAGAGAAGACTGCATTTAACATTTATAATTTCCTTTCATTGCCATTAAAAATAAATTGCTCAATCACTGTTGATTCTAAGTTTCTTGACTCATACTGGATGATAGAAAACAAACGTGGGTGTCTGGTTCCCAAAAGCTTTTTCTCATAACCCACCTCCTTAACTTTTTTTTCTCCTGTGAAAATTTGATGTTGGAATTGAAGATTTATAAGGAAGTGGATCTAGAGAATCTAATGTCAGCCCAAGAACCGTAGATGTTTTGAAATAGCGTCTTCTAAACTCTCAGTGTTTTGAAAGGCATGACTCAAACGGCTGAACATTTCTCTTTTCATCCAATGCTAGAGATATTTCTTTTAAATTTTTGGAAGTGTTTTTTAGAACACTTTTTGCGGGGAAAAAGGTAAAGCATCTGTGTCTCAAATGGAACGAGGAAGGATCTTGAAGAGATGATGTCATAGAGCTGTGAATTAGGTAAAAAAAGAAAACGATTTTTAGACATTAAAAAAAAATAAGCTAAAATTGCTTTTGGAGATGTGATAAGTGGGAAGTGAGGTTAGTTTTACTAGAGAATGAGAATGAGTCTTTGGTTGGTAACACATTCTGTGAAATACCTTTCTATTTCCTCAAGTATTTAAGATTGGGTCAGTGGCCTGGAGTCTGGGCAGGGCATTAGGAGGATCTGCCTCACTGACTGCACAGGCATAGTCAGTAACTCTCCAGTAACTTTGTCTTTACAGTGGTGGAAAAAGAAACTTCGAATTGAATATAAAATACAGAGTATCCTTATTACTAAGGAAAGATATTTATTAAGATATTTATTAAGATACTTATTACTAAGAAAAGATAAATAGGGCTAATTAATATGTATGCAACTACTTTTTCTTTGCATGTAATACATATAACCATTGTCATATTTTTTAAAAAAGTAAAAATAATTGAACATACCACAATTTGTTAACCAACGAAATGTAAAGTTTCAAAAAACAGTTTCGAAATAAATGTAAGTATATTTTGTTTACTTAGTCGGTTTTGTTCTTGGGGTAGATTCTAGAGCAGCATAGTTTGACTTTTAAGAAAGGAAGGGGAAAAAAAGCTTTCATTCAGGATTGCTTATTGTTGGCAGGGACTAGGAATTACCAACCTAATATCCATTCTCTTATTTTTTGCTACTAGGACCTTGCTTTTTCTGGAGGGAGGGAGAGAAGTGGCAAAATTACATTTTCCAGCTCCCTGTTGCTAAGGATACCTATATGACACATCCCTGGCCAATAAGGTTTGAACTTTCATACCAGGGTGACTCTGCTAGCACACTTGGTCAGGGCCTTGTTCTTCCTGTTTTCTGCCCACACCATAGTCTGATTGATAGAGTTAGAGTGGGGACTAAGGCACTCAACAGAGTGGTGGAAAGGGAGCCATCTTGTAAGCATGAGGAAAAGAGATCAGGAAATATGGCTGAGTAAAAAGAAAAGGACTCTGAGTTCCTATTCACATCATGAAGCTGCCCTACTGATAATAACTTTCTACCTTCAGTTTCATTGTTATCCCTATTTTGTGGGTTTTTGTTAGTGGTGGCTAAATGCAATTTCTGAAATTATTTATATAATGATCATATTGTTTCCAATTAATGTATATTCTGAAAAGCTGGTGTTTTCATTCTTTCTGGAATAGCAATAAAGATTATTCATGATGCATATTACAGGATTCTACAATTGGTAGCAAATAGGCATTGGCCAACCTTCAGCCAGTCACAAGATGGTTTAATGAAAATGATGCCTTCCTGCATAACTTGGAAGCCACATTCCCAGAAAGCATGATATCTTCCTCTGCACCACCTCATTGTGGCTACTGCTACTTCTTTCTTTGGTTCAGAGAAATAAACCATCTAAAAATTCCTTTCTGGAATGAAAAGGCTGAAAACCCCCTGAAGATTCTATCTATTCTCTATGACTACTAAGGAAGGAGGAGAAATACTAAATAATTAATATTTTATTTTCCAGAAGTACATTATGTAAAATCTCTCACTGTCATAAAGAGAGAGACTCATATGCTAACTCATTAGAATTCCACTAAAGATTATTCTATTATGCTAAGAAGTAGTTTTGGATATATCTTTGAGACTGTATGATTCCAGAATAGATTATTTCCCAAAGTAATAAACCCTTACCAATTTTAAGGCAAAGCAGATTACAAAGATACATATATATAATGTATACATAACATATATATAATATTAGTGTTCTCATATAGGTACTTAACTAGGTTTTCAAAGGATGTTTGTTGGTTGATTACTAATAGGTTATCAGTTAAAATAAGATAAGGATGATTCTCTTGAAATAATAAATGAGATACTTTTGAGCCTGTCTGAATAACATACACATACAAAAGGAAAAAGGAGTGAGCCAGAATAAGAATTTTTGCATTGGGACCAAATTCCAGGAACTATAACCCATTCCTGGACCTTAGTTGAACTGATGCTGAGAAATAGACCTTGAAGAAGGAGTTAGAGAAATTCAAGGTCAAGGACTAGAGAAAATAGTGGGTGACCTATTCAGACTTAATCAGAGGTCATTGTTAGAGGTCCACCTTAGGAACTAAAATAACCTTCCTCACAGGTTTAACACCCCAGCAAACTACCTAGGGTCAGGGAGCATAGGAACCATCACATACACTATTTTCTTTCTGTTTTCTCTTGAAAGAATAAAACTGCAAGAAATTATTGTTGTTTTCTGAAGTTAGTTTGTAGAATTTGGGGAGGATGGAAAAAAGTAAAAAAATAATGCATGCTTCTTGTAATAATTCAAACAATATAGAGGTATTGTATAAAGAAAATGTTAGTATCTCCCTTTCTTGCCAAACCCACTCCATTCCAGTAAACAGTGTTATTAGTCCAGTGTGGTGATGTCTTATCCACCTTTTCCTATGCTTTTTATAAATATATGCAAACACATTCTCACATGGGACTTTTGCCCTCTTATTTTTTTACAAGTATGGGACTTTAACATGTGCATCGCTTTGCAACCTTTCTTTTTAGTAGTACATTATAAATTATAGTATATAATAAGCTATAGTATAGTCCCGCAGTTGAGCCAACCAGTTCCTTTACTATATTGAACATATAGATAGATGTATGTGTATATGGAAGGAAAGTACTGTTTTGTTTTGCTTTATTTTTCTTGTAGGATATATGCACAGAGGTTGGATTGTTGGGTCAAAGAATTACTGTGTTTAATAAACACTTCTCCAAATTTGATTTTTGATATGAGGTGCATATATTATAATTAGCACAATGAAGTAGAGCTTCCCTATTTCTCACTCAATAAGGTAAAGGAGTACATGAAGCATGTAAATTCCCAAGGTCTTTATCTCTACTAAATAGGCCTTCTCAAAAGAAGTGTGTGTGTGTGTGTGTGTGTGTGTAAACATGTCTGCCTTGACCTGGGGAGTTATGGATGTCATGTAGCCCTTATTGTGTTACCCATCATTCAGTCAGAGAGGTAGAACCACTAGGGTATATTGATAGATAGATGACATAGACAGATAGATAGATATAGCGTCTATAATTATAGCAATAGAGATGGGTGAAGATTGATTTCTATAGTTATCTGACCTTACACAATTATGAGGGCAGATTAAGCAGTCTTTATAACACCATTGTCCTTTCATCTGATGTTAGATCTTGAAGTCTGCAGGGGAGGCAGTAAGAAAGGAGAGATAGATGGAAAATGGGGAAGAGAAAGAACAAAATGGAAGTCACAAGCACAAGCTGGAATGTATGATGACACACTTGGAACCCATGTCATTTCTCATTGTCTCTGACCTTGATGGTTTGGGCCATCAAAAGCCAGGTTCGTTTGTCATGGAACTAAGCCTAGACACTTGGCTGAAGAATCAAAGAAGTTAAAGGAGGATTCAGGGAAAGAGGAGCGGTTGTAGCCTTCAAATCCCATAGAAAAACTCTCACGTGGGGAACCCTAAAGGGAAATGTACAGGAGAGGCATTTCTGGGGAATACAGTTTAACTTAGTCAAGTTGACACTTTACAAAGCCATCACAGTTTTGATGCCAAAGGCTATATAAGGCATTCAGCCTACCCTCAGTATTCCAGCACCATTCTCATTTGGTTATGTAGCTAGCACTCAAGAAATTTTCAAATGATCTAGAAAACAAATATTCCAAGAAAGATGATATTGTTGTTGTGACACAAATTTGTCACATTTGACAAATTTGTTAATAATTGACATGTGCATTATTGATTATAGGTATTGCTAATATTCCTGTTTTCTGCTTGTAATTTATCTGAGTTTCTACTTTAACCAGATATCCTGATTTCTATTATTCTGTACCAATTTTAAATTGGTATTTTAAATAATATAAGTTCTATGTTATCTGGAAGTTTAAATAAGGTCATCTTTTATTTTTCTTTTTAAAATATAGTAGAATGGGCCTGAGGGCAATTTGGAGGGTTTTGTCCAGAATGTACTTAAAGTAACTGAATGCATTTGTGATGTGTTGTAGTATATTTGTACCCTAATGGACAAACTATGTGCCTCTAATCTACTCACATTTTAGATAGAAGAGGATCAGTCTTGATGTCAAACAATGTCTTATTGACGGTGATATTGTTTTACTTGTGTTAATCTTGATTCAGAGAATACTTTTGTCTTTTAATGATTAATATTACATGTAGCCAAAGACATCCTTGTTCTACGATCACTGACATAGGACATCTACACGTGGTTTTAAGATGCAAGATGTTAAAATCTTAGAAATTCTTAGGTATTTTTTTTGAACATTAGTAGAATTATTGTTGAATCCATACCAAGAATGGTCATCTTTATGAAGTTCTGAGGGGTTTTCTTTTGGATTGAACTGAATGGCCTTTTTGGCTTTCTGTCTTCTCACCCAATGTCCACATTATACATCTCAGCTGAGATCGCTTAAAACCATGCATAAACTCTTTCTCACCCTGGGTTCTAGGACCGATAACTTTTCTTAGTCCTACTAGTTAGCCCAGATGAGTTGATTTTTAGTCAACCTTACCTAGTGCTGTTCTGCCCCATGCTCTGTTGTTATTGTTGTTTCTTTTTATATAATATATAGGTATTATTAAAATTTTTGAAACAAAAATAAGAGCTTATTCTAGTAGAGTATAAATATAAATTGGGAAGGATTTGGCAAATATCTTACAGACCAACCGTGTAGGGAAAACACAGTGGGGGAACAAGATGTTAAAGCAAAAAGAGACTTTCGACTCTCAGAGCTTCCACTATGAGAGCATGTGTGGGAGAAGTTTCCTTTTTACCAAGACAGCTGGTAGAAGAAAAAGGTCCCCAAACGTAATATCTAAATCATCTAGGAAGCTTTATTAATATTCATGTCCTCAAACCCCTTTCCAAAAAAGTCTTTTTAACAGGTCTGGGGTAGGACTCAGGAAGCCGAGTTAGTGAAAAGTTTTTCAGATAATTGGAACTCATAAGCAGATAAGAAACAAGTGACATGTTCTCTACACAAAGCTCCATTTCTAAAGCCTTTGTTTTCTTTAGAGAATTATTTTCTGAGTAGAGATTGTATCATTTTGGTTAAGCAGTCTTTATAACACCATTGTCCTTTCTGGGCCAGCACACTGTTGCTTTCTCCTATGGAGGTAGCTATTTTGACCTAAGTAGTTACAGAAAATTAGGACTGAAAGCCCAGAAGGTATAAGAATACATAGTACCATCTTTACTTCATGGTGGAGGAGACATTCCTGGAAAAGATATCTCATCGTCTGATTTTTATCTATAATTATAGAAATAGAGATAGATGAAGATGTATCTAAATTGAGAACTAAGAATCCTCCAGAAACCATTGACTTCAAAGTAAACTCAGAAAAAAAAAAAAAAAAAAGTAAACTCAGGATGATGCTGTACATCTAATTTTCTGATTCTTCAACATCTATTTCTGTCCCTTTAATCTACTACCAATTTTGTCCATCATTCTTCTTTACCTCATGAAGGAGGAAGCGTTCCTGGATGAAAGTTTGTCAACATTCAACCAAGATTGTATTGTAACAAAAAGATACTTCCTTTTCTTTTTATAACTGGGAAATAAGTGTGAGGAAGGGACACCTTCTGCTACCAGATGGGTAGCGGCTACTGATATTGGATTCTTCTGTTTCAGTGTGGTTGTTGAGATCCCACAAGGGATATAGTGATGGGTCTCCTCTGAGACAAGCAGACACTCACAACTGTCATTTATGCTAAGAAGTGGATCCAGGGACAGGAAATAAGGAAATGGTAGGCAGGCCAACTTTAGTCTGGAGGGAAGCCTAAGATGAGAAGCTTCTCTGAGTCTTCTCACACCTGGAAAGGAAGTGATCACAAGAGTTCCTAGATGAGGGAAAGAAGACCTCAACCAAACACCCACACCAACAACTATGCGGAGGTGAAAGCTTACAGCTGGCCAAGGAAGAGCCTATGGCCTGCTCTGGAAATGCCATGCAGGGTTTTTCCTTGGGAGAAGCCAGAGACTGTACGAGATCCATCCTAAAGATAGAGAGCCACTTCTGTGTCTTTGAGTTATAATTCTCTTCTTTTAACTTGGAACCTTTATCAAAGTCTTGATAAACTTTACAGACTATTCTTAGATATGCAGGGAGGGTGAGGGCACAGGGGAAGAATAAGCCTTGCATTGTCCAGGACTTTCTGGGTTACAAGTGACAGGAAATAACACATATTCACTTAAGGTCAATTATAAATTCACCTAAAGGCCATTTCTTGGCTCACAAACTCTAAAGTCAAGAAGACAGCTGGCTTAATTCCTTGCTGGATCTAAAAATGAAGATGGTGTCATTGGGGCCCTCCCTCTATCTGTCTTGGCTCTGCTTTTTCTTTCCCCCACGACAGCTGCATTGTCCCCCTCCTGCTATAGCCTTTTCCCGTGAGGGCAGAGGTCACTCATTGGCAGCCATGAATCCCAGTCCATCACCAGTTCTTATTCGTTTTTTGTATTGACACCAAAGCATTTGAATCCTACTAATAGAAAAAAGAAAAAAAAAACAAAAACAAAAACCTTCCATATTCTAGGTCCTTTATTCTTTATGCTTCAGATGGGAAAGACGAGAAAAGGAAATGGAGCCTCTGAATCTAAAAAGAAAGAACATCATGACTATGACCAACTCCCTTCTTTATGAGTTAGAGGCGATCAGTCTATTTCTTTTAAAATCTAGGTTTAAAGATTGCAGATGTCATCAAACATATTATCACTGAAAATTGGAATATCAACTTCTGAAAATAAGATCTAAAATAATTTTTATTAATTTAAAGGTAACTACAGCACCAAAGGGAATATGGTCAGGACCTCATACAAGAAATGCAAAAAGGGTTATTTATTAGAAAAACAATTAGTGAGATGAAAATGGGATACATTTAGGTCTTGAAAAGAGATAAATCTGTTTTATATACATAATGTGCCAGGTCTGTTTTTCTCTCAGAAATCAGTTTGGTTTTTGTTTTGTTTTGTTTTTGTTTAGCTGCTAAACCCCTTTTCCTTCTGCAAAGTGTGATAATCAATAGGAATATGAAATCACTATAAAATTAGGATTGTTATTCCTCTTTTGGGGTCTCCTTTCCTTCAGGTATCATAATTTCATGTGGAGGAATTTAGGATGAACACTGCTGGCCTCTTTCTACCCCTCTCTTACTCTTGCCCAGGGGAGTAGCTGGTCACGGGGGCCTCCAAGCTTCTGGGTCATCTCATCAGACCCCTGTGTCTGTGCTCCACCGGGTTTCTGGAGCCTGCTACTTCAGGGCAGCCCTGCAGATGCCCAGCTTTGTCAGGAATGGTTGGGCATGTCTGTTTAATGCTGGAATATACTATTATAAACCCAAAGGGCTTATAATAGTCCCATTGCCTAGCTTATCAGTAACAAAAGGGGTAATTTGACCGCCACTGTGTGACTCTTGACTCTGTCTCCCAAATCTGGTTTGAAATTCAGGCAGGAAGGAGAATGATGCTAGGTATCAACCCCCTTAAAACCCACCATTATTATTATAATAAACCATAGTAGGATTCCTAAAATGAAGGACTGTGTCTTCTAAAGTTGTTTTTCACAGTAGCAAGTGCATGAACACATACAAATGGTGTTTGAAAGTGTTGTTTCCAACACTGAATTGGAACAGATGCCAAATAGTTTTCTTCCCCATGGAGCCAGAAAAGGAGAGTAATTCAGGCTAAAATCCAACGTACATTTCCAGCTCATTTGGGACTAGAGAGCAGCTCCACAATAATCAACAACTTTACCAACTTTCTGCTTTACTAACACTTGTCTTTTGTCTGTTTTTCTGAATAGATAGTTTATAATTTGACCAACTCCAAAAAAACCCCACAAATATTTTTCTTTTGTTTTATTTGAAATCCCCCTTAGATCTATAGATGCCAGTTCTGGGCTTATAAGGAGAAAGAATGTGCTCCATTTTATAAATTGTAGTGCTCCTCGAATCCCTTATGTACCACTCTTCTCATACCTTGTAATGTGGTTTGCTTTCCAATTGAAATGAAAATGCCACATCCTCTAGATTGTTGGGTGTCATCCAAAATTGCTTTCAAGGATCCCTCTGGTCTTTTGGCAAAGGGGAATCTCAGTAGATTAGGTGATTGAAATAATATGACCCCAAGAGAACTAGACACTAAACAGCGTGCTTAGCCGCTGAAGTGAACTTGTTTAGTTACTTAGGAAACAATGCAAAATTAAAAAGTAGTAATTACACATAAGAGCTGCTCCTCCCATTGGTTTTAGATTGATTTTCTTTGTTTTTCGCAGTTGCGTAGACTCATTCCACTTCTAAGTCAGTTCAGAATTCTAGACTGTGGTAATGGGAAAAGGCTTTTAGTTCATCACCTCCATTCCTTGGCTGGTCTCCTCATATGTGGACACAGACAACTCAGCTGTACAATTAGCCCAGCATCCCGGACAAGGCAGATCAGGAAACAAACCCACCTCCAAGCCCCTCCCTTTTTTTATGACTGCATGTTAATTTTCTCACTAACACATGGCTCTGAGAATTTATGAAAGATCTTTGAGAAGTTGGAGGTTTATGCGTGTTCATTAGCTTCAGCTAGAAAGAAGAGTATAGAAAGAGAAGCAGAATCTGAGTAAATTTTCTCTCTCCCATTGTCCTGATTCAAAGTGCATACAGTTTACTTCCAGAAAGAACTTAGCCAGCACAATTACATTTACCAAAGAAAGAAGCTTCAATATGCTAGGTTTCCCTCCAGCATTTCACACTCCCCATTGCTTCCTTCCTGCTAATTGTCTGCCTCTGGATATTTTTTCTTCCCTGACAAGAGTCTGATGAGTGGGAAGCTGGGGAAGTTCTCTCATCCAGTCTTGGGAATTGAAGAGCTACCAGTGAGTCTTGAGTGCCTTTAGAACTTAATGGCCTCACTTAGCCAGCTGTTTATAGATGATGTGTTATTTATTCCTACTTTATTTCGTACTTGCTTCACCACGTTCTTGTCCCCTTCTCCTCTGTGCTTGTTAATAGCCTGCATAGTGCAAGTGTGGGTATAGATTTACTAGACGGACACAGTCCATGCTGATGGTAATGGAAAAGCAAAACGGTCTCAATTCCAAGTCCCAGATCAGGCTCTACAATCCAGTAGGGTTGACTTTCTTTTGTGTTTTTGCTACTTTAAGTTGATCATACTTTAAGTTGATTAAGGGACTTGACCCAAGAGCCCTTCATTCTTACTCGAGAACGATAGTTTTGTAACAGAGCGGGGATCATTTTGAAAAACCTAGGTTTCTGAAACTCAGGTTCTGGGTTGCGACCTCTGTGATCATAGACATTGTCACTGTCAGTAGAGTTGTCCTTTCAGAATGCCCAAACCTCCCCTGACTATTCCAATGTGAATTCCTGGCCAGAGGTAAAGACATCAAGTAAGTACAGTCCTTACCTTCTGATACCAGCTAGTTTGCTTTCTGTGTTCCTGTCCTGTGAGTACTTCGGCTTTTCTCACACTTCTTGTGATTAATAACATACACACAAACTCGCATGCACACTTCCCTGAAAACACAGTTGTGCCATTTTCTTTTCTCTCAGGCTAGTCAGTGATAAGAACCATATTTGAAAGCTAAATAGAACAAAGCTAACCTACTTTATGGCTAACACACAAGATGCTATTTAGAAAAATGTTGATCCAATCACCACTGGCTCTGTTAAATAAGGGATCCTTAATGTGGCCCGTGATCAAATTCACTTCCTTGTTAAGAGCATGAGGATAAGTTAAGACAGAGCCTCCTTTGTTTAAAAGAGGCTGTGTGAACTCTGCCATGAGTCCCCAGACACCCCTAAGTCCTCTGTTCTGAACATGTAATTAATTCGTAAGAAACCAGGTACCACAGCAGCCGTGGCTTGACAGTAGCTTCATTCAGCACCAGCCAGATGTGAAAGGCTTTCAAAGGGAGCAGAAGGCGCGCCTATTGCCCAGGGAAGCGGGAGCCGGTAACCTCTGGTTTGCAGCTTTACCGTCACCCGTCACCCGGTAATGCCATTTCTAATGTATTTCAATTCATTCTTAACAGTCACAGATGTTTTTGCAAAACCAAAGGTTATTGATTAACCTAGAGCAGGTAGGAGGTCCCTATTTGAGTTCTTACATTTTTCCACCTAAGAGAACTTAAAAACCACCCGCTAGGATATCCTGTCAATTGCATATTACTATTTTTCATGCTTCTTTTCAAAGACAAGGGAAGAGCTATTTTCAGGGATTAAAGGAAAAGCATTTTCTTTAAAACATTGTAGGTTTTGTTCAGGGAGTTTTCTTTATGGAGAGGAATGATACAAATTTCCTGTGGGAAGACTCTATCAGGGCGTTGCTAGATTCGGTTCTATTCAACTTTTATCCTCAGTTTGGAAGATGTAGAAAATGCCTTTTTTTAATATTTTGCAATGACACAAAGCTGGGAGAAATGCTAAACACAATAAGGTATTTCAAGATGAAAACCCATCTTGACATACAGAATTCATCAGCAATAAATACGAAAACTTATCAGGATTTAAAAGTTATGCAAAACAGGATAAAAGAGGCTAAAGTTCTTTGAATTCATATGGGGAAAAAATCGGAGGGTTTTACTTTATCTTAAGTTCACTAAGAATTGGCAATATGGTTTATCTATTAAAAACTCTATCATGGGGGCGCCTGGGTGGCTCAGTGGGTTAAAGCCTCTGCCTTCGGCTCAGGTCATGATCTCAGGGTTCTAGGATTGAGCCCCGCATGGGGCTCTATGCTCAGCAGGGAGCCTGCTTCCCCCTCTCTCTCTCTCTGTCTGCCTCGCTGCCTACTTCTGATCTCTGTCTGTCAAGTAAATAAATAAAATCTTTAAAAAAAAAAAAAAAGGTCATTTGTACATCAGACATTTTGTATTCTGCCCAAGCCAGAGCATGTCTGCAATATTAGATTAATCTCTGGACACTGCATTTTAAGAGTGACATAGATTATCCAGAAAGTGCCAATGGCAAGAAGTTTGGAAACTTCATCAGATAGTATTAATCAAAATGAGTAGACATCTTCTAATACAGCCTTTTAGCCAGTATGTGAATATACAGTGCAGCATCTATGCCTGATGCTCATTTGTCTTTGGCTGGAGTATGTTTAATTATAAGATGCTCATTACTCTGCATTGGTGCGCCGTTCCCATTTTGAAAGGATTTTCTAACTGTGCCATCTGTTACAGCACTCTTCAATCCTAGAATATTAGTAACCTATTTCTCTTGATAACCCATGATAGGTTTGAAAGCCTATTATAAGTTTTTAAGAGGATTTCAAGAAATTCCCCCAGAAAAATCAACTTATGAGAAAAAAAAATAAAACCATCAATATAACAATGAGCAAATGTGTTCTTCAAGTATTTAAAATGCCATGGTAGGTACAGAGTGTAATTCTGAGAGGTTATTATAAATTGGGGTAGATAGTCAAAAAAATTTTTTAAAACTTCTTCATCACTTCTTATGTTTTGTCATTTGAGAGCCTGTGCAGAGCTTTAAACATGGTTAGCAGATTTATCTGATGGAACAACCTTGGATTACTACAGGATTCTCCTCAGAGTTCATCTTCTGTCTGGTCAAGGTCATGACTCAAAAGAGCTGAAACTGGTATAGTTTGGGAATGAGCTGTCTTTATTGCCTTTAGGGATATTTAAAATATAAATCATATCCTGACTGATAAAGATCATAATTTGCCATCTAAATAGGCTCTAATTACTCTTTACTCTACTGAACACCTAGCACAAAAAGATGAAGAAAAACCCATAGAAGATAATGGGTTTTCATGTCACACCATATTCTTAATTATTTAAAGTCTATTGAGAGAGAGAGTGAGAGAAAGAGACAGAAGGAAAAGAGATACTTAAATTGAGTTCAAGTCACATAAAAAAGGAAGGATGGGCAAGAGTCAGGAGTGAAAGGACTTGGAATTTGAAGCTGCACTAATACTCTTAAGTATCAATACCAAGCTTACTACAAAAGCTCGCAAATCAACCCTTATGGGCTGAATTTTACATCTGCCTCTGACAAAAGACAGTGATCTAAAGGCAGTCCCAAGTCCTTGGACTTAACCCCCAAAAGGTAATTTGTTATCCAACACTTCACATCCTTCAAACAACATCTGGTTTTTCCAAGGAGGATCTTCAGTCTAGCAATAGTAGAAAATACTTCCTTGACTTCCAAATTCAAGGAGACTAATATATAGAAATTCTGTTGCCCTTAATTTTTGCTAAATCTTACTGGCAGGAGACAAATTTCCGGGTCCCCGGAGGTCCTTTTGAGAACTGAGGATGTCCCCATGAATGAAAGGGGCTCTGGGTCATAGAGAGGAAAGTAAGGAACAGAGAAAGGGAAGCACATGGAGACCTCATACCACTTGGGTGGGAGCGCTGACAGGCGGTAGCTGAAGGGGAGTTTGTGGTTATTGCCCTGTTAACAGGTCCCTCTGGAAATCCATCATTGGAGGGGAGTCCTGAAGTGAGGTGTGGGAATTGAAAAAAAAAAAAGGAAAACAGGAAATGCACACCAACAAAAAAAGTAGACTTTTTAATGAAAAACATATCTGTAACATCTAACGTTTCAGCCACGAGAGATGTAAAATTCTTGGAAACATTTATTAGTGAGAAGAGCGAGCCATAGTTTAGGTTCTTTATAATGATCTCTTTCCCCTCTTCAAAGGGAAGAATAAAGGAAGAATGCATAGAATGAAAAATTTTATCCATAAATATGTAATATCATATGAAATATATTTCAAAGCATGGTCCAGAATTCATATCCTTGATACTTACAATGCTGCAATTAATTAGGCTAGCCTACGTGGGAAAAAATGAAAAATGAGAGAACAATGAAATGAAACAGATGCCAAAGGATCCTGGAATGAGAACAAAGACAAGGAAATGAGACAATTGGCAGCCACAGAGCAGTAATCCATTGGCAAATTTCAAGGAGAAATTTACAGATGATAACTCAGGAATATTTACTCAACATTTATTTTGTTTAGGACTGTGCTAAATAAAGAGAAACTACCTAAATATACATCCAAATAGGTAAAAAGCTAAAGAACAAAATCAAGCCATTTGTCTTCACTGATGAATGTGTACATGAATTTAAAAAAATAGTGGGTGGATTTGGTATAAGCATAGAGGAATTTAGAAATGACATAACCTTTTAGGGTTTTAATTGCATTTCAGAGAATATGATCATTCAGAGATTAAAGATACTCTTCCTTTCTTCCCTTTTCAGTCTGTGTCTCAAGAACAGGGGACCTTTGTTACACACTCTGGCATACTCAGCACACACATGGGGAACATCCTGTATGACTTAGATAAAATAACCTCCTGGCATCACAAGCCAGTCCTCTACAAAATGACACAAAGAATACTAAGTCACCTTACACATAGTCTTTGGGATCAATTGATTATTAAAATGGTTATAAAAGAGTTTAAGCTTTGCATACATATTAAATATCAATTACTGAACAACCTTAATTTCAGGTTTTTTTCTCCCATTTATATCTCACAAGTTTAAAGAAAAGTGGCAGAAAGTTTCCCCATATTGGAAGTGGTAGAGTGATTAGAGGAAATGAGTCATCAAGATAATTTATGATCTTTCCCATAACTAGCAATGCACAGAACATAGTAATCCTTTGTTATCCAGGCCACTCAGTGACCAAACTCCAGGACCTTGATGGAATATAATTAAAATAGGGTTTCTGTAGACTCAAGACTCTGCTTCATATCCCAAAATGGTTTTACCTCATTGCAGTATGCACATTTAATATTTACTGTTTTTTACTTTTCTCCTGCATGATCACATCAAGCTGGTCTTAGTAAGAAATTGCTTTTTAAATGAATAAAATAAGGTTCTTAGTTTCTAGGAACTTATAATCTATAGGAGAAAAAGAGCAGGCCCAAAGAACTGGACTAGACAAGAAAATAATGCTAAGAGTCACCAGAGAGATTGAAAGTTTCAGAAGAGAGGAAGTTAACTTAGATTCAAACCAGGGAATTTATTTTAGTTGTTTTGGGTTTTTTTGTTGTTCTTATTTTGTTTTAACATCCAAAGCTTTCAGATCCCTATGGAAAAATTTCCAGTGAGTTATGGTTTTTAAAACTCTACTTATTTTTTAGAATCTTCATATCCAGGGACCCAAAAGGATAATATTCTTCAACTCATTTCCAGGTGGGAGAATGTTCAATAACTTAAGAAATCTTAAGAGTTGGGTAGAGCCTTATACTTTTAAAAGTAGGTTTATATTTTCTACGTATTTGTAAAACTTCACTTTCCGAATGCATTTCTAGATACAACACATATTACCGTGAATATGCTCTCCCCCCCGAAATGTGGTTTAGCCTGTTTGGGTATTGAGGGGTGTCCTCCAGGCCCAGAGCAAGGCTGGCCTTTCACATCCTGTCTTCTTGTAAATACCCCAGCATAGAGGACTTATCCTTAACACCTCAGAAAATCGGGCAAGGTCTGGCCTTTTGTCTGACACATTATTTATCACACAGATGCAGCCCATTGACAATTCTAGAGACCACACATGGGAAAAGGAATTTCTAAAGTAACACATCAGCCTCCCTGGGAGCCACAGGAAACTCCATTCTATGTGAGAGTATTTGCTGAGTCAAACTCTGGTTTGGTGAAAATATTTTCTTGGGTGAATCCAATTCAACCCTTTAAAAACTCATCTGACTCACTCCATAAAAAACACATATTAGACATTGCTAAGTCCTGGCTGTGCGAGCCTATTGCCTGCCTTCTGGACACCTTAGACCACATATCTGCACATGCCTACATGCTAAGGTGTGCCACACACAGTTCTGTGTTACTTGAGGCCATCTCTCAATTGCTCATTGGAACCCTAAATGCATTTTTTCTAAAGGCTGGGTATTTACCAAATTATGTAAAACCATAAACATTAAAAATGCTTTCTTCCATTTCTGGACACTGAGCCCCAATTTTTGGTTGAGAAAGCATGTGCAATGATGCTACTGACCTACCGTCAGCTCGGCATATACTTCTTGCAGTTTCCTAGTGGTAATCACTACAACTTAATCACCTGTGAATAATAAATGGAATTTTAAGATCCCTGGCTAGATTCTGTGGAGTGACCTGATTGGGTGGAGGCTGGCAGCGCAGATGGTATAAGAATTCACCCAGGCAGAACAAAGGAAATAGAAGTTTATTGAATACACTGCAGGGGAGCACTGGGCAGGACAGCAAAGGAGAGAGTGTCTTTCAGGAGACGGTGCTGCAGTGGGCGGTTAGGAGGGACTAGCAGTTGGTAGGGGGAGGTGAGGAGGTATAGGAAGGTATGGAATTTTCCTTTCTTGGTCCCTGTGCCCGGTTGTAAGTAGCCCATTGGTCAGCTAGGGTTAATAGGTATTTTGAGGCGGGTCACCTAAGGAGCCTGTTTTCATTCAGCCTGGTGGTCACTGTGGGCCCTTTTACCTTACCTAGGTTTCCATTGTTCAGGCGTGTTGCCTAAAAGCAGCCTCTACACATCTTGTAACATATCTATTACAGTGGGCTGGAAGCAAGAATGGCCACTACAGGGAAGAATAAGTGGCAACGAGGAATATGTGCTTCCCTAAGATGATATACTGAGTAACTGGGAAAGAGTAAGATGCACATAAATCTCATACGGGACAGAGATTCTCAAAGAATCAGTGCAATCACAATACTGTGCCTTTGTTTCTCCATCTCTCAGAGGTTTATAATCTCTTCTATAAATGCTTTTCCAAAATCTGATTCTTTTAAGGGATACAGTTTGTGCTCCTAAGTGCTGCCCACATTTAACACAACTTTTTAGAAAGATCTCTACTACACATGGGCCTGATTTTTAAGTTGCATGTAAGTAAAAAAGAATTGTTAATTACCCAACGTGGTTAATAAACATAGAAACACTTAGACCTGATAATTCAGGTCTTAAATATAATGGTACATTAGTCAAATCAACAATCAATAATTATTTCCTTACTTAAAGTGTGAAGAGGGACGGAGGAGGCAGAATTAATCTTTTTTAAACAGTCTCCTATGAGTTATGCATTTTGCACACAGTATCTTCCCATTTCATGACAAATGCTATTCTTAGCCCCATTTTGCTGATGAGAAGGAAATGGAGAAACAAAAGAAATTCTAGCCTGAGGTCACAGAGCTAATAGCAGAGATGGAACTTGAATTTTGGTGGGTGGGTTGCAAAATCTAGGCTCTTTTTAAAACACTAAGATGCCTCCTTATAATCCCAGTTGAGTTGATGTTGCCCAAATGAAGAATGGTGAACCAAAAACATAAAATCAAGAGAAGGTGGGGGAGGTGAGAAAGTCCCTCTGTGATCCACATTTGTCTTGTTTCTTCCTGGCAGCTCACAAAACCATAGAGTCCCTGGTGATCCTAAGCATCTGAAGATGAATGCATGAGGTATGGAAAGTACTTGCATCGAAGAGTCAACTGGTCAACTAATCATTCCAACATGTAGTACAGAGCAGCCTCTGCTGAACTGTGTGCCCAGAGAAAATGAAATATAAAAGAAAGAAAGTACCACGGCTCTTTTTATTGGAGCGGAAACATAAAAGCGAAGGATAAGCCATACCACATATGAACATTCATTTGCAATTATTTCTCTTCTAACTTAATGTAGGGCCTTGGGTTATACAATAAACTAGCAGTTTGGGCAGTTCAAGGCATAATAACTTCCTCTCTTTTCATAGATCAGAGTTAGAGAATAACTCTCCCAAGTCACATATCCTATAAGTCTCTACAATAAGCCTTTTGGTGCTGAACAGTCTGTATTTTTTTAGATTTCTAAGTGACCTCCTAACACTTTCCTTCAAAACTTCTTGCTTGTGGTTTCCTAAATCTTCCACAGGTCTTTTGTTAGGAACTGCTTTCCTTTTTTATTTTTTTATTTTTTTTTTCATTTTTGCATCGTTTCCTCTGATTAATGGCAGCACTTAATTTACCAGTTGGGAATATTATTAAAGACAACATGCACATCGGGTATTTGAGATTGAAATGAATTTCCAAAATGGTTATGTATCTGGATGAATGGAAAAAGTACAGTTAATAAATGATCTCTCTGAGCTATGGAACTGAAATACCATTCACCCTATCTCTAGACATCACTTACAGCATTGCTTTTATCAGGGGAAAAAATGTATTCCCACCAGTTCTATATGTATTAATTTATACAAGAAATACTAATGAGTGCCCACTAAAGGCCAGGTATAGTAGCTAAAATGCTAAGTGAACTATACCTTGAGCTTATGGAGCCTTCAACCTAGTGGTTCAGAGAGACAGTTCAACACGTTAACACACATACGAAAAATAGGTGTGACTGGGAAGGTGCAAATGCTGGTGAATATACTGCAGGGGCATTAGCAACCTACATGATGAGGATAAACAGGAGTAAGCAGGTGAAGGTAGTGATAAGGAAGAGACAGTTCCCAGGCAGAGGGAACACATGTGAAAGATGAAGCAAGAGAACGCAAACTCAAAAAGTTCAGCAAACTGGAACTTGGGTGGAAAGAGGGTTAGTGACAGGGTGATGCTGGCCAGATGGATACATGGGCTGAGCCTCGCAGGGTTCAAGAGTCACATGGAAGAGTTTAAATTTTGTCCCAGGGAAGAAAGAAGAGAAAAAGCAAGTCAATCACTTGGTCATATATTCTTCTTAAGACACGCTTGTCAAACTTGGGAAGGCGTAAATATCATCCAGAGAGCTTTTGGAAATACATTTTGTTAGTCCCTACTATAGAGACTATGAACAGTAGGCCTGGAGTGGGGCTGGAGAATTAGCATTTCTCATAAGCTTGTAGGTGATGCGGATACTTCTGGTGCAGAGACCATACTCTGAGCAGTACTGTTTTATAACATTCACTCTGGCTCCGTGCAGAATACGCTGGAAAGGACTGAGACTGAGAATGAAGAGTAGTCATGGAATTCAGCTTGTTACTCATTCGTTCACTCACTCAACAAATGTTTATTTTATTATTTTTCTATTATTATATTATTTCATTTATATGCCAAATTCCTCTTTAAGTGCCAGGTGACATAGAAGTGAACAGAATCTACTCTTTTTCATAGAATTGGTACTCTACTCAAGGAAACAGACCCAAAGGAAAATCTAATAAGTAAATAAACTATATTAGTGGGGGTGAATGCTATGAAGAAAACTGAAACAGGATAAAGGGAATAGAGACTGGTTGTGGGAGTGGGAGTTATTATTCTAAGTAGGGTAGTCAAAGAAGGTCTTCCAGAGTTTGAGTGAAGTGGGAAAGCAAGTCAAGGAGAGATCACAGGAAATGTTTTTCAGGCAGCGGATTAGCATGTGCAAAGGGTCTAAATTGGAAGCAAGCTTAGTGTTCTGGGGGAGGAATAGTAAGAATGCCAGAAAGAGTCAAGAAGGGAGCAGAGGGTGTACGAAGAGATCAGCCAGATACCAGAGGGTGGAGGCTTTGGTAACAATTTTGGATTTTATTCTGAGAGAATTTAGAGGTGCTTAAAGGTTGTGGGTGTACAGAGGTTGTTTCAAATGGTTTGACCTGGTCACTGTGATGAACTAAGAGATGGTGAGACACATGAAATAGAGAGGCTGCTGGGCATGTGGAGGATGGGGTGGTAGATTTAGAGTGCCATTCTCTCTGGTATGACTTTCTCCAGCTGCTCCAGGACAGACAGGTGAAGAGACAGTGCCAGGGATGAGATTGAGCAGATTGCAAGACAGTTGATGTAACTTAAAAATGAGAAGCCACACTGATAAATAACCTGAGCTGATCTCACCACTGAGTATGACTTAATATGGTAACTGCGTGTTATAGATATACTTTTCTAGATGAGCATATTATTCAATGACCCCAATCTTCTAATTCACCAAGTGCCAAAGTGAGCCCTGAAATGTTTTTCTTAATTGACACATAATCCAAAAGTGATTTGTTTTTGGATTTAACTAAAGTTGTATTCTTGTTGACATTTGAGTATGAGGTCTCAATGTATTAAGCCCCACCCATCAAGCAAAACAATGAACATATCCCTGTGGCGATGGACTGCAAAAAAAAAAAAAAAAAGATGGGAAGAATATGGTGTCCTCACTCTGTTCTCCTGCTTGGCTAATCCTTCAGTTTCCACTGCATTGAAAACGGACTGAAAACACCCTCAAACGTTGAAGATCACTAAGCTTGCTTTTAAACAGCATCCAAACAGCAGAAGATAATAGTTTGGGTTTAAAAGAAAGCAGTATCCAATTCCAAAACAGCTGGAGAAATCAGTGGTCCTGGCCTCACATTGCCAAGAGGCCAGTGCCAAGAAGTGCTTGGTGACTTCAGAATAGACCCTGGCATCACACAGTCACATTGTGGCTTCTCTGTGGGGAAGCCATAGTGGCTCCTTCTCTAGATCTTGATTTTCTCATCTGTTAAGATAAAAGCAGTAATACCTACATTATAATGTGGTTACAAATAATGACATGTAAAAAGCCTGAAGCTCCCAGCGTGCCTGTTCATTTTAAAGTTGTGTATGTGTTAGCCATTATTATTTTTTATTTTTTATTTTAATTTTTGTTATTTATTTGTTATTGCTTTTTATTTGTTATTTTTTTAAAGATTTTATTTATTTATTTGGCAGACGGAGATCACAAGTAGGCAGAGATCCAGGCAGAGAGAAAGAGAGGAGGAAGCAGGCTCCCTGCTGAGCAGAGAGCCCAATGTGGGGCTCGATCCCAGGACCCTGAGATCATGACCTGAGCCGAAGGCAGAGGCTTTAACCCACTGAGCCACCCAGGTGTCCCATATTTGTTATTTTAATTAACAAAGAATTCAATTTAAAATTAGAATATAATTAATGAATACTTATAATAGAAATTTTGCACAAGTTTACAGTAAGTATAGTAGAAGAAATTACTCATAATCCTAGCATCTAGAGATGATTTTGATGTATATCTTATAAGCCCCTTATAAGACAAATTAAGTTACATCAATAATACTTTAAAAAAAAAACACTATTGTATCTAATCATGATAATGATGATGATTTGATAATGGTTTTATAATAAGGAGAGATTTGGTATTATATCCAAGCTTTTGCCCATAATGGATAGTCCTTGCACATCCAACTGATTTCTTTCCTTATTTATTCCTACTCCATTAGAAATTCCTAACTCACAATTATAGGTTATTAAGTATGTCACTAAGTGTTTGATTTTTTTTTCAGAGAATTCTAAATATTTAAATGAAACAGTGACCCAGAAACTGTGGAGCCAAAAAAACAGTCCATTATCAAAGTAATAAGAGCTTGTTAGATGAGAAGGGCATCAGCATTGTTGAGAAGCTCAGTGGTGACTCTCCCCAGGACATATAGTAGGAGATACTGTTAGATAACTGGGCGTATTGGGGGCGCCTGGGTGGCTCAGTGGGTTAAGCCTCTGCCTTTGGCTCAGGTCATGATCCCAGGGGCCTGGGATCGAGTCCCGCATTGGGCTCTCTGCTCAGCAGGGAGCCTGCTTCTCCTCATCTCTCTCTCTGTCTGTCTCTCTGCCTATTTGTGATCTCTCTCTCTGTCAAATAAATAAATAAAATCTTAAAAAAAAAAAAGTTTAGGGACGCCTGGGTGGCTCAGTTGGTTAAGCAGCTGCCTTCAGCTCAGGTCATGATCCCAGCGTCCTGGGATCGAGTCCCACATCGGGCTCCTTGCTCAGCAGGGAGCCTGCTTCTCCCTCTGCCTCTGCCTGCCATTCTGTCTGCCTGTGCTCACTCTCTCCCCCCCTCTCTCTCTGATAAATAAATAAAATCTTTAAAAAAAAAAAAAGATAACTGGGCATATTGATGGGAAGGTGGTTAAGAGGATTCTAAAATAATAGAGGTCAGGTGGAGACTCTTTAAAAAAAAAAAGTAAGTGCAAGTACTGCAGTAAAAGGCAAGGGTGGAGGGGGCTATCAAGATAGATAGTAGAACTTAGTATCCCTCTCAGCAAGATGAATGGGAAGACAAGGATATTAATCACTACAATAAAAGAAAATGAAGGATAGATAGGATTACATAGCCTAAAGGCTGTCTAATAGAAAGTCAAGGTCCCTTTCCTAGTTTTAGGAACTGAGCCCATATTTAGGCTCATAGTTCACGGACCATAGGAGAAAGTAGGTCCCCAAAAGGAAGGACTGTACAATGTCATAATAAATACATAGAGTAATAATTTCTCCTGACACTTCCCCAAGGAGGTCATTTACTCTATAACTGTATTCTAGGGAAAGGAGAATACTCAGATATTTTAAGGTCTGTTGTCACAGTGTCTGAGTTGACATTAGTACTGAAGGGCATAAAGCATCAAGATGATAAGTTGTTTACTTTGAGCCCCATCTACCCTGGAACTGGCAGTGGTTCATCGTGGCTGGAAATGGCACATGTTTGAGTCAGAGTTTGTCTCTCCAATTCATAGGGCCTTGGCCAGCACCACTATTCAGACTTACAGAGTGTTAGATCTACTGATATTGTAGGCAGGCTGAGTAATATTCCATTGTGTATCCATGTCTTCTTTATCCATTCATCTATTGATGGACATCTGGGCCCTTTCCATAGTTTGGCTGTTGTGGGCATAGATACTATAAACATTGGAGTGCAGGTGCCCCTTCAGATCACTGCATTTGTATCTTTCGGGTAAGTACTCAGTAATGCAATTGCTGGGTCATAGTGTAGCTCTATTTTTAACTTTTTGAGGAACCTTCCATACTATTTTCCAGAATGGCAGTAGCAGCTTGCATTCCCACCAACAGAGTAAGAAGGTTCCCCTTTCTCCACATCCTCACCATTATCTGTCTTTTCCTGACTTGTTAATTTAAGCCATTCTGACAAGTGTGAGGTGGTATCTCCCTGTGGTTTTGATTTGCATTTCCCTGATGCTGTGTGATGTAGATTATTTTTTCATGTGTCTGTTGGCCATTTGTATGTCTTCTTTGGAAAAATATCTGTTCATACCTTCTGCCCATTTCTTGACTGGATTCTTTGTTCTTTGGGTGTGGATTTTGATAAGTTCTTTATAGATTTTAGATACTAGTCCTTTATTGGATAAGAAATTTACAAAGATCTTCTTCCATTCTATAGGTTGTCTTTTGATTTTGTTGACTGTTTTGCTGTAAAAAAGTTTTTTATCTTGATGAAGTCCCAATAACTCATTTTTGCCTTTGGAGATGTATCTAGCAAGAAGCTCCTGTCGCTGAGGTCAAAGAGGTTGCTACCTGTATTCTCCTCTAGGATTTTGATGGATCCCTATCTCACATTTAGGTCATTCAACCATTTTGAGTCTATTTTTGAATATGTTGTAAGAAAATGGTCCAGTTTCATCCGTCTGCATGTGGCTGTCCAGTTTTCCCACCATTTGTTGACTTTTTTCATTGGATATTCTTTCCTGCTTTGTCAAAGATTAGTTTACCATGGAGTTGAGGGTCCATTTCTGGGTTCTCTATTCTGTTCCATTGATCTATGTGTCTGTTTTTGTGCCAGTACCATACTGTCTTGATGATCACAGCTTTGTAATAGAGCTTGAAATCAAGCATTGCAATGCCACCAGTTTTGGTTTTCTTTTTCAACATCCCTTTAGCTATTTGGGGTATTTTCTGGTTCTATACAAATTTTAGGATTATTTGTTCCAGCTCTGTGAAAAAAGTTGATGGTATTTTGATAGGAATTTCATTGAATGTGTAGATTGCTCTAGGTAAAATAGATATTTTCACAGTGTTTGTTCTTCCAATCCATGAGCATGAAATGTTTCTCCATTTCTTTATGCCTTCCTCAATTTCTTTCATGAGTGTTCTGTAGTTTTCTGAGTACCAATCCTTTGCCTCTTTGGTTAGGTTTATTCCTTGGTATCTTAAGGTTTTGGGTGAGACTGTCAATAACTGTTATTATTTTTAAAAGCTTTCTTTGTTTTTTAGAGAAATTTCAAAAGGTGTTACTACTCTAATACATACAGCATTTCTACAATGTTATAATTATACTGTTTGATAATCTTACTCTCTAAGCAAGTTTTTCATAAAAACATTTCTATTGCCTTGGCAGTACAGACTGTTTGGGTAATCACTCTAAAATAAAATCTTGCGAATGAATTTGGAAAGTTATTAGAAAATCATGCCAAATATGATTGTTCCCTTGCATATTTCCTCCTACCAACAAACCAACTAACCAAAATTCTAATCTTTTTCTTTCCATCTATACTTACCTCTAGATATGGCCCGTCCATTACTATAGACCTCTGCATCAGGTTCACTAAAATGGCCAGATATCTTAGAACTGAATAAGTGTGTTAATTTACTTATTGATTACCAGCCAAAAAAATTCAATAAATATTTTGCATACCTTGCCAACATTTCAAAATTGGGAAGGTTCACATAAAAATCCATATCTGTGCTCTTTCTTAAACTTAGTCTGCATTTCCATGTAGAATCAATATACTAGGGCTGAAGAGCAGTCAGACACTTTAGAAGGGTCTTGCACTCTCCAGATTGACACATTCCACTCCACCTTACTTTTATTTTTACCTACATGGCCCAGGGCCTTTCAGTTTGTATCTTTCACCTAGCTATTTCCTCATAAAGTTGTTTTTCTAAGCCTAGCATATTTCAATTTACATTTTCAGATCTTGAGTAAATTGGCAGAGAGGGGGAAGGGAGAAGTTTGAAGATCACTTCTGTTGTCTTTTTAGTAGAGAACGTACTGTAAACATTATGTTTGCCTTTCCAAAAAATTGATCACTGGGGAATATTTATTCTTACTTCTTATTTCCAGAATATAGTATACGCTGAATAAATGTATATTGAATGAATAAATGAAGATCAGTTGTTCAAGATACCTTAGTGGATAAACTGCTCAGTTCCCAGTCCTCTTTTTATCTACTTAAAAATATGTATTTATTTGAGAGAGGGCGAGCAGGAGGTGTGGGGCAGAGGGAGAAACAGACTTCCTGCTGAGCAAGGAGTCCAGTGTGGGACTCAGTCTCAGGACCCTGGGATTATAACTTCAGCCAAAGGCAGACTCTTAACTGACTGAGCCCACCAGGTACCCCAGTTCCCAGTTCTCTTAAGCCCATGTTTTCTCTTTATTGTACTGAAAACCACTCCCACCAACAACACCAATGATTAAAGTTACTAGAAAAATATGCCACATGTCCCAGGTGTGGTGAAGGCTAAGTTGCTATAACAAAGAGGCTCCAATATATAGTGGTTCAAAGAACATACAAGTTTATTTCTCTTGCACATAATAGGTACTAAGGTAAGAAGGCCACTCTGTTCCATTCAGTCGTTTAGGGAATCAGAGCAATTCTTAATGTTCTATCAGACCATATTCAGGCTCTTCTATATCCTGGCATGGAAGTAAGGGAAAAGAGAACACAGACTCAGTACTTTAAGATCCATACTTGTCATTGGAATCACATAGGAGTTGAGGAAATATGGAACCTGGCTATGTGGCCAGGTACCCAGCAATAACCAACTCTATCCCTATGCGAGAAGGGGAGAATGGACTCTGATGGATCTCTGGTAATGATGGTTCCATGAGATGTATTATCTAAAGTGAAGACCAAATGAAACAATAGTCAGTGTTTTTCAAGATGATTTTCTGGCTCATTAGAGGAAGATCTTTCAGGAACGAGGGCTCCGTGTTTGTGCAGAAGTGTGATGAAGAGAATGGGTAACCTGTGGTAAAAACGCTCAACCCCTTCAGCCTGATACCACGCGAAGGGCTTGTGTTTCTTGGTGACTGTCAGTTTATGGTACACTTTCAGATTCCTTTTGTAGTTTATCAGCAGTTTATGTTTTGGCGCTGTTGATATGTGGAGCTGGATGACTGTTGTAGGAGTTGTCCTACAGCATGTTTAGCAGCATCCTTAACCTCTACTTTCTAGATGACAGCATGCCCTCTAACCCCCACCTCCACTCTGGTAGCGAAAGATGTCTCCACACATCGCCAAATGTCTCCTAAAGACAAAATTGTCACCAGTTGAGAACCCTGGTGTAACTACACACAAACTGCAGGAGATATGGCTGTTTTGATAAAACATACTTTTCAATTAACCTCTTCCTGTGGATGCATGATTATCATTTACACTTCTGTCCAGTTAGTATTTAAACAGTTTCACCACTACAAGGATTGTATTTTGAAAGTGATTTCTGTTAACATCAATAGTTCTTTCCATACGTTATATTTGATCATGCTGCTTCAAATGGTTTTAGTCATGGTTTAGGATTCATGCTTGACATCAAGGTTTAGATTTTTAGGCTAAGTAAAAAGAATTTGAAAATGGCTCAGTTGTGGCAAAAATAAGATGTTTATGCAAGAATGTTAATTACATAGGATCATGAGATTATAAAGGGTTGGCAGCAGCTATTTGTGAGGAAAGTTTATCTGTACTGGGTTCTTTGAATGGATTTCCACCTCAAGCTCAGAATTTGCCTAATCCTGCTCAAATCATTATTTATCTCTGACAAGATCAAAAATTTCCTAAAGAAAGGGTTAGAAATTTTCTTCTACTTAATCTTTCTGCTTTTGGATCTAGACAAGTATTTGATTGTCAAAACACTAAGCTAGGAAGAGCTAGGTATTCTGGAGAATATCTGCACCTCCTTTTGAAGGGTTGTTAGTAGGGGAGCAGGTGAGTAGTAGAAGCCTTAACACTGGGATTGTTCTCCTCCCCTTCCCAATTTTTCTGAAGGATTTTAAGGTAGAAAAGAAATCTCCACCTAGTACTGAATAATATCCCTTGTCATTCAGGTTGACTACAATGCCTACCTTACCTATCTCACAAGGAAATTTCCCACACCCTCAGACTTTAATGCCTGCTTAGCCCTGTTTTACATCTCCTAGTAACCATAGCTTATTGGATCAGGAGTGGACATATGGCCCAAGAACATCAATTTCTGACAGTAACTGTTGACATTGTCTAATCCTAAAAGGTGAGCTAGATCAATCTTTTTGAGGATTTAATCTAGGAAATCTACAGTGAAAGTTGAGTGAATAAACCACATAGAGAAATGGGCTGTGAAACAGAGTCAGGATCCTAAGACAGAAACTATAAGGCATAAGGCCAAACTAGCATTATGAACAAGAAAATCATCTATGAGTATATAGAAACTAAAATTTAGAACAAACATATTCAGAATTGAGGAAAGGAATAACTTACTTGTTGATTTCCTGGGAAGGAAAAAACTACTTTTGAATTTCCTCCTCTCCTTTCACTACAATTATTGTAAAGACTCCAGTTGAAAGTAATACTGTGTAATGGTTAAGTATGTGGAGTGTGGAGTCAGGCAGCCTGGGTTCACATGGTAGCTTTACTATGCAATAGCTGAGCGTTCATAGTTATACATATTGCGAAACTTTCTGTGCTGTAGTTTTCTTCTCCTCAGAACCTAGAGAGACTAAAGCTGAAAGGAATCCTTCGAAAGAATTGTCATCTTAATAGTGGGTCTCTGTATATGCTCACCTTCCTTGGTTCCAAGCCCTCAACATTGTCGTGTGCCTGCTATTTCCCCACTACTTTTCCAGTTTTTGAGTATGTTAAAAAACAAAACCAAAACAATCAAATTAAAAAAAAAACCCAACCCATTGTCAGTTAGTTACTAGCTGAGGATGTTCTACCCTCTGGGGAGACTTTGGGGCAAGACATCACTTTTTTAGGGTATTAAATGCTCAAAACCTCCCAGGTGCCTAGACGATACAGTTCCACTTTTTCCAGCCTTAGCTCTTAATTCTTTTTTTCTGAGATTATCACTCCAGTCTAACAGATTTATTGATTTCAGATATGTGTCTCGCATACAAGCTTCTCAGTTCTGCTCATTATATATTCTTTACCAGATTTCCCTATATTTCCCTCCTCTTGGTCTCTTCTGAACCGTCTCCTCCCACAAGGTCTTCCATGAACCCTTCCCTGATCAACCCACCCCTGACAAAGATTGCTTGGCCTTGGGCTTCTATCTTCACCCTTCTATCTTCAGTCCCGTTTTAGCAAGAATCTTGCTAAATCAGTTTAGCCAAAATCCCCTACCATACTATTTGATCACACTCCATACCTGACCAAATTCCTCACCCACCCCAGCCTCCCTTGGTATTATCTGATCACCTTGGTCTGCCTTCAGCAAGAATCCTGTTAGGTCAGGTTAGGGGGAAAAAAAAAATCATCTCACCCTCTGATTAATTTCCATGTATCAACTCCCTCATTCTACTCCTTGGCTATAAATCCTCACCTTTCCTTGTTGTATTTGGAATTAAGCCTGATCTCTCTCTCCCCTACTGCAAAAGCCCACTGCAGTAATCCCTACAGCTATGGCAATAGCCCTGAATAAAGTCTGTCTTATAATTTTAACAGGTGTCATGAATAACTTTTTCTTTAACACCCACATTGGCCTTGACTTCTCTAGTCTCACTGTGTATTACAGCTCATTTCAGCCACTATAAGCTATTTGTGGTGTTATTTCTGTGCCTCAGAAATAGATTTCCATGGTGCCATGTATGTGCCAAATTATTCCATGTTGTCCAGTATAGTGCCTCAAACACTAAAAGCGTTGAATAAATACCTTTCAGTTCTTCTGGGCATGAGCATAATTGTCAATTTACCACATGACTGGACAGTGCAGTGGCTGAATACTTCCCGAGAAACCTACCCAGAAGCTTTGTCAGCGTCTTGTGGGACTAGGAGAAGATTACCTCAACCTCCTCATTGCAGGTTCAATTGTCTGAAAAGCAGATTCAAGGACGGAAATGAATATGCGGGGTGGGGGGAGTTGTCAAGCAGTCTTCATGGGATCAATGACTATAGAAGAGGAGGGAAGGAAGCCAGATGGAACAAAGAGAGAAACAGGGCTGCAGAGAAGTTACAAGGCCTGGACAGACCCCATGGGGGGACATTAATGCCAGGATAACCCTTTAGAGACTTCCCAAATGGGAGCAAGGAGATGGATTTGAGATACCCACTCTTACCTCCTTAGTCACTTTTTAGCTGTGGAGTGCCCTTGACAGGGGCCACTCTCTTCAGCTGCAGCAATTCCCAAAGAGAGCTTACAACTGAGCTGTTTGTTGACAGCAGTCCCAGCAGTTGCATATGTTCTTCAGTCCTGAGAGGGAATCTGGAAGACACAGCATAGGGTCCTAAACAGACTTCTGCAAAGACATAGGATATAGAGGCTAGAAAGTTCCAGTCTAGCCCGGATCAGATAAGGTCCATATCTCTGTCAGCCACTTGCTTTGGACTCCTCAGTAGGTTTTCTCTTGCCCATGTAACAAACTCTTCTGCCTAGCTTCCAAGACCCACATGGCCCTTTATTTCACTCTTCACAACCTCTAGAACACCAGAACTACTTGCTCTTGGCTTATGTTTCTACCTCTGACAGTCCAAGCTATGTCCATCCTTTAAGCCAATTTTCTTCTTGCCTCGTCTTTCACTAATCCCCCACCCCAGCCTTGTCTACCAGTTCTTTCTGCAGCAGGCATAGATTTTTCCATCTGCTCCATTCACATGGGCTCTTTTTTTTTTTTTTAAAGATTTTATTTATTTATTTGACAGACAGAGATCACAAGTAGGCAGAGAGAGAGAGAGAGAGGGGAGGAAGCAGGCTCCCTGCTGAGCAGAGAGTCTGATGCGGGGCTCCATCCCAGGACCCTGAGATGATGACCTGAGCCGAAGGCAGAGGCTTGAACCCACTGAGCCACCCAGGTGTCCCCACATGGGCTCTTGAATACACCCCACTATCTGGGAGACATGTAAAACTTGCTCTGCCTGTGAGACCGTAAGCTCCCCGAGGGTGGGAAATGTGCTTACAACAACCTTAAAACAATGTACTTACAACGCAGGGCCTGAGGCATCATGGTCATTCAAAATATCATTACTCCTCAAACCCTGACCTACCTCCGGTCAGCTGTGTGAGGAAAAAAAATTTTTTTTTCTTCTTAAAAATGTTCACAGGGGTGCCTGGGTGGCTCAGTGGGTTAAAGCCTCTGCCTTCAGCTCGGGTCGTGATCCCAGGGTCCTGGGATGGAGCCCCACATTGGGCTCTCTGCTCAGCGGGGAGCCTGCTTCCTCCTCTCTCTCTGCCTGCCTCTCTGCCTAGTTGTGATTTCTCTCTGTCAAATAAATAAAATATTAAAAAAAAAATGTTCACGAACAGGGCCCCACTTAATTCTCCTTGTACACGGGTGCCCCTGCTTCAGAAGTTATAATGCAAAGCTCAGTAGAAAAAAGATGAAAAAAAAAAAAAAAAAGGATGAGGCCTTTGCTCAGATGTTCTCATTTACAGTATACTTCAGGACAGGAAATAAAGACTTCCTGCCAATTCAAATGACATTATTTTTGTGGAAGCTTATCCAAGGCATGTAAAAGACATGGGCACAAAATAAGTTAATCACATGTAGTGTGAATTGGTTAAGACTGAGTTCAAGTAAGTCAGAAATTTTTGAAGAGTCAACAGAATTTCAAAATTCACAGTCATTTCCTGAAAGTACAGTCTGGTAAAATTGGCTTATCACCTCACTTTTAATGCACATATGTGATTTCCTGCTTACAGCATTTCCCAAAGGGATGAGAAAAAAATATTTTACAACTAGGGAAGTTTTATAAGAGGGATTATCTATAGTTCCTGAATAAGAAGCCTTCTCCCTCTCCAGGCACACCTGCAGCTCCTAATAACCGACTTACGCAATTTTCCTCTCTACTTGAATCAAAATTGGCAATAAATATTGTATATGTCTCACAGAGTGAATGTTTAAATCTTGTATTTACTGGTTCATGAAACTGGTTCCCTCTAGTTTACCAGCATGGAGGGGTGAGTTTGCATGGAGCAATTAGGGATAAGATAGCCAAAGAAACACAAAGTCAGTTGAAAAAAGAAATCTGTGTGTCTGGCTCTCTCTATGAATTATGACTATTCAAGGGGAAAAAAATCTGAACCTTTGCCAAAAGACTGGCGTGTAAAGGGACAGCTGGAGTTTTCTGTTAGGGGTTACAATGAATTACTTGTTCCATAAGGGAAAAGGGGGATCACTTACCACAGCAACTCACACATTGCATGAGACACTGGCACATCTCTACCTCGTGAAGCATTTTCTTCAAAGGAAAAGAGCCAGATATTTCAGGAAGGTCATTGAAGATCTTTGGGTACAGACGTGCTGACCTTCCTGGTGGAGATTTGTAGCCTTTGTGGTGTGTGGACTCGGTCTCTGTAGATGCCTTCGTTGTACTATAACTTTTATACAGGATGTATTGTTTAAACTGCCAGCCCTAACTCCAATGCCTTTAGAGACTCAGGAAATTCTAACCAAATAATATAAAACCCCATTGTATTTTTCTTTGGTTGAGATGCAAATAACATTTTGAATAAGAATGTTAACAAATACATAAACATGGCACTAAGTTGGAACTTCCATTGGGACTCTAAATTTAAATGTCTTAAACATTTAAATACAAATGAAAAAGAGAATGATAACCATATTTAAAAGTCTCTTAAGAATCAGAGACTCTGCTACTGCTGTCCTTGAGTCTGTACTCAAAGTAGGTCTATCTGTGCACTTATCAGCACTAGACAGTCTGGGTTAAACTCTGAATGACCCTCTCTACCAGAGTCAACGCAGACATGCGGAAGAAGTTACATCTTTTCCTAACCCTAACATGAACCCTAGATTCATGTTATTTTTATTTATTTATTTTTAGATATTTTTAGATATTTGAGATACAACTTTATTCTGATTCTAAACACAAGGGAATGGGAATGGAAGTGACAAATGAGATTTCACCACTGGATATTGTGATGTGGCTCTAGCAGTCTTCTATCTGAAACTCAGGAAGGAAACAACTGCATTCCAAAACAGCTAAATATGCAGGTCCAAAAAAAATGAAGGTACTTTTTAAACTGCCACATTCACTCTGAAGCCCATTCATCTCCTTCATCTCCATTCATCTCCATGTGCAACCCCAAGGTGAAGCACATGTAGTGCTCGGCTCTCTAATAAAGCGGCAAACACCCTGCACCACTGATATCACGGACTCTGGCCTAGAAAACCAGACTTCCGCCTTTTTTTTTTTTTTAAGATTTTATTTTTTTATTTGACAGATAGCAATCACAAGTAGACAGAGAGGCAGGCAGAGAGAGAGGAGGAAGCAGGCTCCCCGCTTAGCAGAGAGCCTGACGCGGGGCTCGATCCTGGGACCCTGGGATCATGACCTGAGCCGAAGGCAGAGGCTTTAACCCACTGAGCCACCCAGGCACCAAAAACCAGACTTCTGATGCTGGGCTGCAGGTGCATCCAGGAGAGCCGTTGTCTGAACAAGTTCTAGATCATGCTCATGCTGGGCTGCTGAAATTGGCTCCGTGACAACCTCTGGTGGGGCAGGAGCAGGCATGGAGACCACCTCCAAGTTAGGGTCTCCAATTAATTTTCTAACAAGCCACAGGAGGGACTTTTCAAAGTTGTAGTTAACTTTCGGCAGAATGTTACAGTACTAATAGTTCTTCTTTCAGTGGAAGATAATAGACTTCACCTTAACTTTCCTGTCCTTCATGTCCACTTTGTTGCCACACAGCAGTATGGGAATGTTTTCCCATACTTGTACCAGATCTCTATGCCAGCTGGGCACCTTCTCACAAGTAACCCTTGATGTTACATCAGACATTATAATGGCACCCTGGGCTTGGATGTAATAGCCAACTCTCAGCCCACCAAATTTCTCCATACATTGAACTCCATAAGTCTTCTATTGGTATGGAACACAAGGGGATGGACCTCAACACCCAAGGTGCCTACATATTTACACTCAGATTCACCAGTTAGATGACATTTCAGAAACGTAGTTTTTTCAGTACCACCTTTGCCAACCAGTACAAGTTTTGAGCTGGACTTGAGGTTCTCCTTGGGTAGCCATCATGCTGTTGCTTCCAAAAGCATCTCTGGCCCATCTGTCTGAGGCTCCTAACCCTAGATTTAAACAAATAAACAAAAACCTTTTTAAAGGCTGATTGGGTGATCTGTTTTACTGTATGCAGTTGGGGTTCATTTCCTAGATTTCCAAAATTAGTGGAAAAGTCAGATTCCATCTTGCTGGTTAAACAGATCAAGACAGATTAATTTACAATTATCTCATATTATATTGTCCATAGAAAGATATATGTTTAAGTATATATTTATAATGCCTATGGAGAAGAAAAATAGGAATTGGTGCATTTAAACCAACCTTGAGGTATTTGGAGGTGTCTCAAGCAAAGAGGATCAGGGGATCAGGATTCACAGTAATGGCCTTATGGAAGGCAGCTAGGTAGAGCTCCACTTGGTTTCCTGAAGAGTGGAGCATACACTAACACTTGAGTTTTTTTGGACCATGGCCTCAGCAATGAAGCCATATTCATGGCCCAGGAGTTGTTCCAATTCAAGGGCGACTCTGAACTGTAGAAGCAGAAAACAGGCCACTCACTTGCCATTAGAAAATTCCTCACATATGTTTTAGTTCTTTAGCATTTGTGGTAAGATTTCAACAGAAAGAATGTGAATAGTATTTTCCAAAAGGGTTCTAGTTGCCTGAAGGATTTCCTATCATTTAAAAATGTCTGTTGGCAGATATACTGAATAAAAATAATTTCTTCTCACCAGTATTTTACAAACTTGTGTTCATAGGACACAAAGGAAAGGAAAGAATCTCAAGCAGACTCCCCACTGAGTGTGGAGCTGGGCCATGGGGCTTAATCTCATGACCCTAAGATCCTGAACTGAAATCAAGAGTCAGATGCATAATTGATTGAGCCCCGGAGGTGTGCCTCACATATATCATTTGTAAATATCTTCTCCCATTCAGTAGGTTGCTGTGCTGTTTTGTTGATGGTCTCCTCCAGTCTATAAAAGCTTTGTATTTTGGTATAATCCAAAAGTTTATTTTTACTTTTTGTTTCCCTTGCCTGAGGAGACACTTCTAAAAAAAAAAACAACATTTTTATGAGTAATCTATTTAAATATCATAGAAAAAAAAAAAAAGGGAAGTCCTTAGTATGAGACTAAAGAACTACAGCTCCTAATTTTTAAAAAATGTCCTAAAATACACATAACATAAAAGTTACCATCTTGGGGCACCTGGGTGGCTCAGTGGGTCAAAGCCTCGGCCCTCGGCTTGGGTCATGGTCCAAGGATCCTGGGATCGAGCCCCACATCTAGCTCTCTTCTAGGCAGGGAGCCTGCTTCCTGCCACCCTCCTCCCCACCTGCCTGCCTCTCTGCCTACTTGTAATCTCTGTCTGTCAAATAAATAATTTGGGGGGAAAAAAAAGTTACCATCTTAACAATTTTTAAGTATGTAGTTCAATAGTGTTGAGCATATTTTACATTGTTGTTCAACCAACCTCTAGAACTTATTCGTCTTAGAAAACTGAAACTCTGTACTCATTAAACAACTCCCCACTTCCCCCTCCTCCAAGTCCCCGAGAAGCACCATTCTATTCTGTTTCTATGAATTTGACTATAAATATTGCCATAAATGTGGAATCCCACAGTACTTGTCTCTTTGTGACTGGCTTATTTCATGTAGCATGATGTCCTCAAGGTGCATCCATATTGTAAAATGTGTCAGAATCTCTTTCCTTTTTAAGGTTAAGTGATATTCTGTTATGTATACATAACACATTTTGTTTATCCATCAATCTGTTGATGGACGTTTGGATTGCTTCCACTTTTTGACTATTGTGAATAATGCTTTTATGAACGTGAGTGTGCAAATATCTGTTTGAGTCCCTACTTTCAATTCTTTGGGGCATATATACTGAAGTGGGATTGCTGGATCATCTGTTAATTTTATTTCTACCTTTCTGAGGAACTGTCATACTGCTTTACGTATCAGCTGTACCATTTTACATCCCCATCAACAGCATGCAAACGTTCCAATTTTTTCATATCCTCACCTACAGTTTCTGTCTTGTTTTCTTTTCCTGGTAGTAACCATCCTGATCGGTGAGGTGATTATTTTCTTGTGGTTTTAATTTGCATTTCCCTGGTGATTAGTGATATTGAACATCTTTTCATATGCTTGTTGACCATTTGTGTAATATCTGTGAGAAATGCCTAATCAAGTCTTTTGCCCATTTTCTTAGGTTCATTTATTGTTTGTTGGGTTATAGGAGCTCTTTATATATTCCAAATATTAATCCCCCATCAGATATATGGTTTACAAGTATTTATTCCTGTTCTATAGGTTGCCTTTTTCCTTCTCTTGAATGTGTCCTTTGATGTATAGTTTTTTATTCTGATGTAGTCCAATTTATCTGTTTTTATGTTTGTTGCCTACAACCACAGTCATTTGAGATTTGTACATTGTATAGGATTAATCAAAATTTATGTCCGAAGCTGAATTTAATGCTGTTTCCACTTGATGGTGGTTTCTAGCAGTTTTTCAGGTTTTAAATCTTGATGGACAAGATGATGCCTCCATTCTTTTAAAGGGCCAATTGAGTTGATGAAAATAGATAGATTGGGGTATTTTGAGAAAACAGCATTTTTTTGTCTAGCCATATTTATGCTACTCATTTTTTCCAGTGAAAGACTAAAAGGGATTTTTAATTACCGTATATTTTAGCTCTCCAAAGCATAGTAAAAAGGGGAAGTTATATTTTTAACATATAATGAGAAATCTATGCATTCAAACCCAACATAGAAAAGCAAGAGACATTGTTCCTCTCAGCAACTACAAGTAACACAACCTGCCTTTCTCCAAAACCCAAATCTTTGACCTACATTGAGACAAACAGGAGTTTCTTTGTATAGTCTTAGAAGCCTTGAAGGCTGACGAGCTAACTCTGGGGGATAAAATATTAAAGAAGCTCTCTGTGTTAAGAGAGTTGCTGTTCAACATTTGTGCAAGAGTTATTTACCCCCCTTTAGTGAAAGTTCTACCATAGGATTGTATAGTTTCCTAGTGGAAAATATAGTTGCAAAATATCAATAAGGGTTATATGAATTTATGGGAAAATGAAAAAAAGAGGAACAAGAAAATACAAACAGTTGTTATTTTTTTCCAAATCACTACCGTTAAAATTTCCACCTGCTTTCCCCCTCCATTTTATTGTGACACATGCTGTGATAATAGATCTACAGTGTGGAACAGTTCTTGCTTTTCTATGTGAATCTGTATTTAAGCATTAAGAAGTAGTTTATTTTCCTTTTTGCATGATAATTCAACTAAAATGTATAATGTATAATGTTTAGGATCCACGGCTATCTGCATTATTCTCTACCTTTTGCAGCAAACAGATTCTTAGAGGTGAAATCTGAATTTGATCTCTGCAGAACATTCAAGACCTCAAGGATATCTCAGACTTTGCTTTCATTTGCTACTTTTGACTCTCAGTTTTCTGGGAGACAGTGTATTCCTGATAAACATGGATAAGTTTTTGTTCTTGTGTACGTGAGATTTACAAGGACCCATAAGTAATGCCTTATGTCACTTTCTTGAGATGAGCATCTGGCTGGATGATGCCTCTAAGATTCTTCCCGTGTATATTTTACTATCTATGGAAAGGCAACTTGGATTTACTACATTCAAAGGAATATTTCTTTTCTCTTTCATTTTTTATCTTTTTGGGGTTTTTTTATATTAATATTGTTTTTTACTTTTTGTATGGGAAGGTAAAGAAATTTATGCACAAAACAGAAGGAATAGATAGAAACAAAGAAAATGATGGAGAATAAGGAAAAAGAAGAGAAAACGATTAGGAGGGAAAGTAGGGAAGATAAGAAAAAGTAAGGGTAAGCAGAACATTTTTTCTGGCCTCTTCTAATTTCTTACAGCTTTGGGATTTATACTGTAATTGCTATTCAAATGACACGTCAGGGAGGTAAAATGAGAAGAGTTGATTAACTGGGAATTCAAGATGAAAGAGCCTTTGAAGGAACTTTATCTAGTTTAGCCCCACAACTTGCCAGGAAAGAAACCACACTATGAAATGATTTCCCCCAAGTTCTTCCTGATAGTTAATAGAACTGGAATTGCAAATAATGACCAAGTCAGTATTATTGACAAATAGGGGGTAATCAAAATTCTGATATTAAGCCCAACTCAAAATTTAATTAAGACCACTCCCTGTACATTACTGTACATTCTAAATCATGTCATTGTAGTGTGTTTGAATCATGCTCTTGGTGCCATGCAACACAACCGACTTGGTTTGTAGGCCCCAGAAAAGGAAATAGGAAACCTTGTTTTGGCTCTTCTTACTTTGCTGAATTTAAATCTCCCCATCTATAAAATAATAAGTGTTGGACAGACAACATCTAACGTCTTTTCCAGGTCTGAAAATAAATTTCTAGGAATATTTCTTCATTCAAGTTCATATATAGCTCCCCACATGCTCAGTCCTAAAGCACTTTTCCCAGAGCAGTATTTCCCTCATAGATTTTCCTTATCAGTATGCAGTCTGCACATCAACATAGTCAACCTGGTAAGCCAGGTTTGGATAAGCTTTGCTGTTTTACTCAATTTGAAGCAATCATAGCCACACTCCTTCTCTGTATCTATACCACTCAAGTATGCATTCCTAATGGGCCAAAGTTATTACCTGGCTCAGAAAGGAAGGTGTTTTTTTGTTTTTTGTTTTTTCTCTTTAAATTCTCAACAGAGAGCAAAGCAAAGTGTATTAGAAGACCACATATCCTGCAACTCCTGTACTGCACTGTGTATATCATCCTGTAGAAGACAGAGTTCTTTTATCCAACCCTAAAAATCTCAAAAACAAACTTTAAATTTGTATAGCATGAAGTTAACCCCTTTGGACTGTGGAAAGAACCGCAAAAATAGACTTAGTTTCTTGAAGAACAAAAGAATGAAAACAAATGTAAGACTTTTGTAAGCAGTAGAAAACAATCTACAGATGGATGAATGGATTGCCATAAGATCAAATGTACTTGTAAATAAGTAGGGTGAGCATACATCCTGTTTTTCCTGGGGCAGTCCTGATTACTTCTGTTATCCCAATGTAACTATTAATAGCACCTCTTTCACTCCAAAAGTGTCCCAGTTGAGACACTAAATAGTAGTACTACCCCTCAAATAAGCCCTAATAAAAGCTTGTGTTCCCCATTCTATGAGTGGAGGGAACAGCTCTTTTCTAGGCTTCCTTTCAAGATACTCACCTTGAATTTCAAATTCAAGAACATTGTTCACCTTTATGTCCATTTTAATAAAGTTTAATTATCCCACCTCAGTTGCCTGTCAGCCTAACCATGAGAAACCTAGTTGGTCATACTTAGGATAACCTCCTTATCTAGGCCTGAATGAGAGTAGTTTCCCAATGACAGCATCTTTCTGAACCATGTGTCATGATACTGGGAAGAGAGACCTTTGTTGAGAAGCATTGGCTTTTGAGACTTAAGAACAGCTTATCCTTTTTCTCCCTGTTGTGGGAGAAAACTAAGCTCCTTAAAGGCAGGAGATAGGCAAGGGTGTATTAACTGTTAACATGTGCCATATGCCAACACTAATGAAAAGGGACAGTTTTGTACTGGAACACAGAACATTAAAAAGCTTGCTTGTGGGGAAGAGAAGTGAACTGTCAATTCACTGAGTGCTTTTATAAATTCAAACTGTCAGGTGTTTTTTTATGGGTCATGTGACTGGGGAGAAGGATGGTTCTTGGGCAAGACAGGTTTTGTAGCATTATCACTCATAGGAAATTTCAGATCATCACTTCTGCTTCTCCCATATTACGGAGAAAAATGGAGCATCTTTCATTCACGGTGAACCCAGACACATCTGGGGAGGGGGATGTTGAATGAAAAGGGAATGAACCATCTATAGGAGGTGTATTTATTCTGCAGTCCCTTTACCCTTTTTGTTGTCTGGGGGTTGGTTTTATTTTTAGTTTCTCAGAAGGAAATGGTAAATAAGCTGGGAAGGTTCATTTTTGCTTTACAACAAATAGAGTTTCTGTACATAGGCAATATCTTTGCATTAGGCAACAATCATCCATATCAAGTATATCCTAAAAGAATAGCAAGAAGGGCAAGATATATATGATCTGTGATTATTTGCACAGGAGGAATACTTTTTTTGCAGCAGAAATACTAATTGGAAGCTTAATGTGAAAATATCTTACTCTAGGAGATATTTTTTTAAATGAAGCATTAGGGGCGCCTAGGTGGCTCAGTGGGTTAAGCCTTTGCCTTCGGCTCAGGTCATGATCTCAGGGTCCTGGGATCGAGTCCTGTATGGGGCTCTCTGCTCAGCAGGGCGCTGCTTCCCCCTATCTCTCTCTGCCTGCCTCTCTGCCTACTTGTGATCTCTCTCTGTCAAATAAATAAAGTCTTTAAATAAATAAATAAATGGCATTAATAGTTCATAGAAGATAAAAAGAACATATTTATTGTGAAAATATTTTGGTAAACTCATATTGTTTTTAGAAAAACACCACTCTCATGCCTAGCTTGTTCAGCCTATCTAAATTTTTATTTTCTTTTCCTTTTAAGAAATTTCTCATCAGCCAAATCCCTGAAGCCATCCCTTCCTATAATGTTCCTTTGATCACTTAAATACAACTTTCCTTCCTATTTCTGGGAGCCATTTCAGCTAACCTCTGAACAATTTTAAAGATCACAAAAGGAGCTTGATGAACTAAATCACATTCTTTTCCAACTTATGGTAGATTCTGTTCCCTCAGTAATTTGTCTAATAGTTCTCAGGGAATTTTTCTAAGATGTAAAACAAAGAGAACTAAATAGGAAGCCCTAGTTTTGGTGCATTACATTGGCATTGTATTTGCATGTTGCCTCCAAGGAGCATAAAGTTTGCTTTCTGTCTTGAAATATTTGTTTGCTATGCTTGGATTTATATTCCATACCTCCACAAATATTATAGCTTATCCATCTTGTTTCCATCACATCATTTATTAAAAAATATTTATTGATCATAACTACATCTCATAAATTGATTGATGAGAATAAATAGGTTCACCCAGTCCTTGGGAGCTTTTTCATCATGCAAGTGATTCCAGGCTTTGAAGGTGTTTTTGTTTTTATTTATTTTTCCATTTTGTTTCAGATTTTCTCTTTTTGGCCTATTAAAATATCGGCCAAAGAATTATTCTGTTGGCCATGGAATATTACATGTAAGAGGCTCTTAAATGATATCCTAGGTGTGGCTTACTCATCTCCTCATTTTCTAAAATTCTCTGGTTTAGCAAGAAAACATAGACATGGGAGAGGACCAGGAGAAAGGGAAACAACTAAGTTGAAGACAGGAGAGTCTTTGAGAATATGAGATCATACCCTCCCCTGTAGTCCTATCTTCTAGGTTTCCATGGTCCCTGAAGCATCACCATTGTGGTAACCACTCCTCTGCATGATTATATCCTTCATTTTTTAATGGTTCAGTTGTAGAAAAGCTCTTCCCTAGGAATATAAATGGAAGAATCTTGAGATGCCATTCGTTAAAATGTAATTACTTACTAGAACATATAACAGTTTTTCAAAAATAAAAACGTGCAGAGTCAGGCTTAATCATTCATTGTCTCTTTTGTTAATAAGAAGGACTAGAAAGATTTGGTGCCTAATTCTTATTAAGACATCATACTTTTTCAGTTATACCACTATCTGTAAAATAGATGCTTTCTTTGCCTTTTAGGCCAAAATCATAGTCTTACTTTTCATTTCTGTTCTGGGTTTAGTCTTGCTTGAAATGAAATAAAAATCATGTGTAATGTTCTCACAAATCAGATTTTTTCATATGTGAAGATATTTGCTTCCTTACTTCAGAGCAACAATCTGATTATCATCTTTTAAGAAATAATATCTTAGAGGGTGAGAGTTCACCAGTATTTACATTCTGTTTATTTGGATTCTATCCCTTTGAGAAAATGGCAAATTCTTTCAGTATGCCAGCAGGTGAAAGGGGGATGCTAATACACAAGAGCAAAACAACTCTTGTTTCTAACAAATATACATATATTTTAAAATCTGGTTCAAATAAGGATTTCTGTACAATCCATTGGTTGATTTTACCACACAATAAATCTAATTCAATTGTTAAATTGACAGGAAACTGGTTTGAATGGATATAGATCATAATTATTTTTTTTTTTAAAAAAGGAGCTCATCCTCCAAGAATGCCTTCTTAAAAATCAGAGCTTACTTTCTTTTCAGAATTACACTTACTCAATTCTCTCTCCTGCCTTATTCTTTTTTTAGAATAATAGTTTCTAAGTTGTTTGTTAACCATTTCACAGCTGTTACACAGCTTCATGAAACAGTGTATTAATCACAATATATAACAGTGAAAAGCTATTTGTAAAATGAAATAACCTCCACTGCTGCATTCTCCTGCAGCCTGACCCCTCCAATATGCCCTTGGCTAGAGCCAAACTAAAGCAGTGCCACAAGCCTGGCAGTGTGTAGCAGCCCCAATAGTGGCCACTCCTTGGGGTGCATGGGGGTGGCTCAGTGGGTTAAAGCCTCTGCCTTCAGCTCAGGTCATGATCCCAGGGTCCTGGGATCTAACCCCGCATCCATCGGGCTCTCTGCTTAGCAGGGACCCTGCTTCCCTTCCTCTCTGTCTCTGCCTTTCTCTCTGCCTACTTGTGATCTCTGTCACATAAATAAATAAAATCTTAAAAAAAAAAAAAAATAGTGGGCACTCCAAAGGGACTTCTGCCTTGGGGAGAGGGGAGGATAAGCACACATACCAGTCTAACTGTGCCTCAGCAGTGGGCTAGGGGCAAACATCAGGTCTGACTGCAGGCAACATCCCCCAATGAAAGATTCTTAGAGGACAACACAGGGAGAGTATCCTGCAATTCAGGGCTACTGAAGCTCTGGCAAAAGCCTGGTCTGACTCAGTTTAATCCCAGCATGGCCCCAGACTGGTGCATTAACATAACAGAGACCAAACCCTCCCACAACAGGCAAAGAGAGACATTCCAGATGACTGGGCCAAAGGAAAAAGTGGCTTAGCCACAATAGCAGGCACACATAACACACATAGAAGACACCAGTTTCTGCTGAACAGGGGACATTGCACCGCAGGGTATTATAGGATTATAGGGCATTATAGGATCTCTTCTTCATAAGTGCACTACATTCAAGAGTAGGAAATGTTACTGACTTTCCTAAAAAAGACACAGAGAGTTAGACAAAATGAAGAGACAGAGGGATATGCCCAAATGAAAGAATAGGACAAAATCGTAGTAAAAGAGCTAAATGAAGTGGAGATGAGTAAAATGCCTTATAGAGAATTTAAAATAGTGGTCATGAAGATACTTACTGGACTGAAGAAAAGAGTGAAGGACCTTTGTGTGACCCTCAAAAAGAAAAAAAAGAAGAAAAAAAGAAAAGAAAAGAAAAGAAAAGAAAAGAAAAACATAAGAAAGGACCAGGCAGAGATTAAGAACTCAATTACTGAAATTAAAAGTACACTAGAGGGGGGAAAATACACTAGAGGAGTAAAGAGTAGACTAGAGAAAGCTGAAGAACAGATCAGTTGGCCAGGAGGACAGTAATGGAAAGCAATCAAGCTGAACAAGAGAGAAAAAAAATAATAAATAGGAAAATAGACTTAGGGGACTCAGTGACACCATGAAGCATAATGACATTTGTGTTATAGGGATCCCAGAAAGAGAAGACAGAAAAGGGAGAGAAAATTTATTTGAAAAAATAATAGCAGAAAACTTTCTGAATTTGGGGAAGAAAACCAAAATCCGCATTCAGGATTCACAGAGAGCCCCCCAAAAAATCAATATAAGGAGATCCACACCAAGACATAGTAATTAAAATGGCAAAAGTAATGATAGAGAGAGAATTTTTAAAGCATCAAGAGAAAAGAAAACAGTTACCTAGAGGGGAAACCCCATCTGGCTACTAGCTGATTTTTCAGCAGGAACTTTGCAGGCCAGAAGAGAGTGGTGTAATATATTCAAAGTGCTGGAAAACAAAACAAAACAAAACCCAAAAAGCAACTGCAACCAAGAATACTTCAACAAAGCTGTTGCTCAGAATAGAAGTAGAGATAGTTTTCCAGAAAAGAGAAGTTAAATAAATTCATCACCACTAAACCAGCCTTATAAGAAATGTTAAAGGGGACTCAGTAAGTGGAAGGGAAAGACCATAAGCAGGAATAAGGAAAGTGGGAAGCACAAAAGTAGTAAAATGAAGTATATCTATACAAATCAGTCAAGGGATATACAAATAAAAGGATGTGAAGCATGATATCATATACCTAAAACAAGGCGGGGGGGGGATAAAAATTTAGTGCTTATAGAATGCATTTAAACTTAATTGACCATCAACTTAATATAGACTGCTTTAGGTGTAAGATATTACATATAAACTTAATATTACCCACAGATCAAAAACCGGTGAGAGATATACAAACAAATAAAGAGAAAGAACAAATATATCACTAAAGGAAGCCAGCAAACCATGAGAAAAGAGAGCAAGAGAATGAGAAAAACTGAAAAACAACCATAAAACAAGTAACAAAGGGCAATAAGTACATACCTATCAATAATTACTTTGAATGTAAATGGTCTAAATTCTCCAGTCAAAAGACATAGGCAGACAGAACAGATAAAAAGCCAGAGCCATCTATATGCTGCCTACAAAACATTCATTTCATATCTAAAGACACATGCAGATTGAAAGTGAAGGGATGGAAAAGTACTTATTGTGAAAATGGAAGCGAAAATAAAGTTAGGATGGCAATACAAATATATATTTGTAAAAAATATGGGACAAAATAGAATATAACAAGACACAAAGGACAATACACAATCATAAAGAGAAGACAGAATGATTATTAATATTTATGCAACCAACATGGGAGCACCCAAGTACATAAAACAGCTAATAACAGAAATAAAAGAATAATCAAGAGTAATACAATAATAGTAACTTTAACACCCCACTTACATCAATGGATAGATCACCCAAACAAAAAATGAACAAGGAAACAGTGGCTTTGAATGACACACTAGACCAGATGAATCTAACAGATATACTCAGAACATTACATCCTGAAACAGCAGAATATACATTCTGTTTAAGTGCACATAGAATGCTCTCTAGAATAGATAATGTGTTAGGCCACAAAAATGTCTCAAGAAATTCAGAAAGACTGAAGTCCTACCATGCATCTTTTCTGACCTCATATTATTAAACTAGAAATCAATGACAAGAAGAGTATCTGGAAAGAACATAAATACATGGAGGTTTAATAACATGCTACTAAACATGAATGGCTCAACCAAGAAATCAAAGAGGAAATTAAAGAATCCATGGAGACAAATGAAAATGAAAACACAAGGGTCCAAAATCTTTGGGATGCAACAAAAGTGGTTCAAAGAGAGAAGTCTATAGCAATACAGGCCTACCTCAAGGAGCAAGAAAAATCTCAAACAACCTAAATTTACATCTAAGGGAAAGAGAGAAAGAAAAACAAAGAGAACCCAAAACCAGTAAAAGGAGAAAATTAATAATAATAATAATAATAATAATAATAATAATAATAATTATAATCCTAATGCTGCAGAAATAAATCAGCTAGAAACTGAAAAAAAAATAATAGAACAGGTCAATGAAACGAGGAGCTGCTTTTTTTTTTTTTAAAGATCAGCAAAATTGATAAGCCTTAGCCAGACTCATTAAAAAAAGAAAAAAGAAGAGGGCCTAAATCTTAAATCTTTCAGTGAGACTCCTTAAAAAAAGAGAGAGAGCTTAAATAACCAAAATCAAGAATGAAAGAGGAGAAATAATAACACCTCATAAATACAAAGGATTATAAGAGAGTGTTATGATAAATCACATACCAAGAAATTGGACAACCTAGAAGAAATTAATAAATTTCTAGAAATAAGCTCCCAAAACTGAATCTGGAAGAAATAGAAAATTTGAACAGATTGATGACCAGCAATAACATTGACTCATAATAAAAATACTACCAACAAACAGAAATCCAGTACCAGATGGCTTTCCAGGTGAATTCTACCAAACATTTAAAAAAGAGTTAATACTTATTCTTCTCAAAGTATTCCAAAAAATAGAATAGGAAGGAAAACTTCCAAATTTATTCTATGAGGCTGGTATTACCCTGATATCAAAACCAGATAAAGACACTACAAAAAAAGAGACCAATATCTCTGATGAACATAGATGCAAAATACTAGCAAACCAAATCTAACAATGCATTAAAAAATTCATTTACCACGATCAAGTGGGATTTATTCCTGGGATGTAAAGGTAATTCAGTATTGACAAATCAATCAATCAACATGATACATCTTATCAATATAAGAAAGAGTAAAAATGATGTGATCATTTCTATAAATGCAGAAAAAGCATTTGGGAAAGTACAATATGCTTTTATGATAAAAACTCTCAACAAATCAGGTTTAGAGGGATCATAACTCAACATAATAAAGGCCATATATGAAAAACCTCCAGTTAAGATCATAATCAGTGCTGAAAAACAGAACTTTTTCCTAAGATCAGCAGCAACACAAGGTTGTCCACTCATCACTTTTATTCAGTGTAGTGTAAGAATTCCTAGCCACAGCAATCAGACAAGAAGAAGAAATTAAGGTCATCCAAATGGGTAAGGAAGAAGTAAAGCTTTCACTATTTGCAGATGACGTGATGCTCTATAAGGAAAATCCCAAGGACCCCACCAAAAAACTACTAGAAATGGTAAGTGAATCCAGTAAGGTCCCAAATCAGCACAGAATCAGTATACAGAAATCCACTGTATTTGTATAGACTAATAATGAAGCAGCAGAAAGAGAGATTGGGAAAATAGTCCCATTTACAATTGCACCAAAAATAATAAAATGCTAAGGAATAAACTTGACCAAGGAGGTGAAAGACCTGTACTCTGAAAACTATAAAACACTGATGAAAGAAATTAAAGATGGCACAAACAAATGGAAAGATATTCCATGCTCATGGATTGGAAGAAAAATAGTGTTAAAAATCTCTATACCACCCAAAGCATTCTACAGATTTAATGAAGTCCTTATCAAAATACCAACAGAATTTTGCACAGAAGTACAACAAATAATCTTAAACAGTTTTATGAAACCAAAAAGATGCCAAATAGCCAAAGAAATCTTGAAAAAGAACAGCAAAACTGGAGATAACACAATCCCAGATTTCAAGATATACTACAAAGCTGTAGTAGTAAAAACAGCATGGTACTGGCACAATAGGAGACATGCAGATAAATGGAACGGAATAGAGGTCCAGAAATAAACTCACAATCGTATAATCAGTTAATTTCAACAAAGGAGACAAGATTATGCACTGAGATAATGACAGTCCTTTCAACAAATGGTTCTGGAAAAACAATAGCTATATGCAAAAGAGTAAAACCAAACCACTTTCTATACCATACACACAAATCAAATAAAAGTGGATTAAAGAACTAAGTGTGAGACTGAAACCTAAAGCTCCTAGATGAGCACACAAGCAGTAATTTTCCTGACATCAGCATTAGCACCTTTTTTCTAGATATGTCTCCTGAAGTAAGGGAAACCAAAGCAAAAATAAACTATTGGGACTACATCAAAATATAAAGCTTTTGTACAGCAAAGGAAACAATCAACAAACTAAAAGACAACCCGCTGAATAGGAGAAGATATTTGCAAGTGGCATATCTGATAAGAGGTTAGTATCCAAAGCATATAAAGAACTTACACAACTCAATAGCCAGAAAACAATCCAATTTAAAATGGGCAAAAGGTGGTGCAAAAATAATGAATACTGTTATATTGAAAATAAATAAAAGAAAAAAAAATAAAATAAAATGGGCAAAAGATGTGAACTGACATTTTTCCAAAGAAGTTGTACGAATGGCCAACAGACACCTGAAAAGATGTTCAACATTATTTATCATCAGAGAAATGCAAATCAAAATTACAATGAGATATCATCTCACACCGGTCAGAATGGCTAAAATCAAAAACATAAGAAACAACAAATGTGGTAAGGATGTGGGAAAAAAAGAAACCTCTTCCATTGTTGATAGGAATGCAAACTGATGCAGCTACTGTGGAAAACAATATGGAGGTTCATCAAAAAATTAAAAAAGAGAATTACCACAAATTAAAAAAGAGAATTACCATAAATGATCCAGAAATTCCACCACTTGGCATTTACCCAAAGAATATAAAACACTAATTTGAAAAGATATATACACCCTTAGGTTCATTGCAGCTTTATTTTCAATAGCCAAGATATGGAAGCAACCCAAGTCTTCATCAGTAGATGAATGGAAAAAGAAGAAGTGGTATATACGTACAATGGAATGTTGCTCAGCCATAAAATTAATGAGGTCTTGTCATTCACAATAACATGAATGGATCTAGATAGTACAATGCTAAATGAAATAAGTTAAATGGAGAAAGACAAGTAGCATATGATTTCATTCATATGCAGAATATAAGAAACAAAACAAACTAACTAAAAAAGGGCAAGCCAAAAAACAGACTCTTGACTATAGACAACAAACTAATTGTTACCAGAGGGGAGTGGGTTGTGGTGTGGGTGAAATAGGTGAAGGGTATTAAGATTACACTAAATGTCATGAGCACTGAGTAATGTATAGAATTTTTTAATCACTGTATTGTATACCTGAAAAAATGTCTGTTAATTATACTGGAATTAAAATAAGGGTGCCTGGGTGGCTCAGTGGGTTAAGCCGCTGCCTTCGGCTCAGGTCATGATCTCAGGGTCCTGGGATCGAGTCCCGCATCGGGCTCTCTGCTCAGCAGGGAGCCTGCTTCCTCCTTTCTTTCTCTCTGCCTGCCTCTCTGCCTACTTGTGATCTCTCTCTGTCAAATAAATAAATAAAATCTTTAAAAAAAAAAAAGATTTTAAAATAAATAAGAAATTAAATAAATAAAATAACATGAACCAAGGTGATGTTTTAATGCTTGTCTAGAGTTTTATTTACCAAATGATTATCATCTGGCTCGGCTCATCTACCATCTTGTGTATTAAATGCACAATACTCTCCTCTTTCTCCAACTTAATTTTGCACTCATTTTCTGTGTATAAAGATATTGTTAATTAATAAATAAATCCTAGTGGAAAATGGGAGACACTAAGCAGTACTGGAAAAGACATTTTTCTAGCAATTGTAATTTTTGTTGTTTGTATGTTCTCTGTTAGTAGAAGAAAGAAAGCTTTCTATCTTCTGCATCTAAAGCAAAAGATACTTGTTTTTATTTTTGACAAAAATGACTAAAACCAGTTACTTATGAATCAGAATCACTGATTTTTTAAAATCAGATTTTCAAAGAGAAGCTTAAAAATGATGACCATTTTTGTAGAACTTTTTGCAAAACTTTTCTTCTTATCTGTTTGATTATGATGCAACTTGGGGTAGTTTTCATCATATTTATTGTGCTTGAGGTTTATTGAATATCTTCAAAGTGTGGGTTTATGGTTTCACCAAGTTGGGCAATTTACCTCAATTATTTCTTAAAATGTGTTTATGTCTTGGGTAACCTGCCAGGCTTAGTCAGTGGAGCATTTAACCCTTGATTTTGGGGTTGTGAGTTTGAGCCTCATGTTGGGCATAGAGATTACTTAATAAAAAAAAACATGTACATACATATTTTTATGTCTCATCCACCCCTTGTGTTTTTTGGCAACTCTGTATGTATATTTGGTCATTTAAAGTCATCCCAGAGATCACTGATACTATGTTCTTTCTTGTTGTTTAGACTTTTTCCCTGGGGCCTTTTCTACTTTGGGCCATTTCTATTGCTGTGTAGTCTAGCTTTGTAATCTTTTCTACAATGTCTAATCTGCTGTTAATCCCACCCAGTGAATTTATAAATCAGGCATTGCAGTTTTCATCACTATAACTTGAATTTGGGTTGTTTTATATTTCCCATGTCTTTATTTGTTCAGTCTTACTTCTAGCTTCTTTATCATTGGAATGCAATTATAATGATAGCCTTTAAATATCCTAATCTAATTCTGTCATTTGCATCAACTACAGGTCAGTGCCAAATGATTGATTTCTAATTGTTTTCTTTCTTCTTTGTATACCTTTAGATGCCAGATGTTGTGAACTATACCTTGTTGCGTGCTGGTTATTTTTGTTTATGTATAAATATTCTTGAGTTCTGTTCTGGTATTCATAGTTTGATCCTACTGGGTCTTATTTTTAAGCTTGGTTAGCAGAACCACAGCAGCATTTAGCGTAAGGTTAATTTTTCTCCACAATTCTTGCAAGACTCGTCTTTGTATTCTAATCATGACTTCTGAATTATGAGGTTCTTCTCTCTAAATACAGGCACTATTCTTGGCCCTGTGTGAGTTCTGAGTACTGTTTCTTCTCATTCTTCCTGGAGGGTTTTTCCTTCACGTTCAGGTAGTTTCTTTACACACATGCCCTAATCAGTATTCAGCTGAATGCTCCTCTGCAGATCCTGGAGTTCTCTGTCCAACTTTCTTTTCTCTGTGCTCTGTGATCTAGAAATACCTTGGCTACCCCAAACTTGCAGCTGTCTCCTCAACTCATGAGATCACTAGGACCTACCTGGTTTCCCCTGTGCTCTGGCCTGGAAACTTTCTTTAGGCAGTAAGCCAGGCAATTGTAGGGCTCACCTGATTTGTTTTCCATCTTTTGGAGATCCTTCTCTGGATGATGTCCAATGTTTTGAAAATGGTCGTTTATATATTTTGTCTCCTTTTCTAATTGTTTCAGGCAGAAGGGTAAATTCAATCCAATTACTCGATTGGAAGCAGATTTTTCAGGGTGACTTTTAAAACATAAATAATTTTATGTCCATCCTTTGCTCTAAATCTCTGAGTAGTTTCCCTTCAAATACTCCTTTCCAAGGTCCATAAGACTCTACATGTTCTGGGCCCTGCTTAAGTCTCAGATCTCATCTGCCATTCTCATCCTACATTACTCTCAATGGTTGTCTTGCCACTCATCCAATATGCTGAGGTTTCTCTTGCCTCAGGGCCCTTGTTCTAGTAGATATCTCCACCTGGAACATTTTTCCCCCCAGATTTGCCAATAACTGACTCCTCTTCACTTAGGACTCTAGTTAAATATCATCTCCTCAGCATGGCCATCTTATCTAAAATACCCTCACCTTCCCCATACATCCTTACACTGCCTTATTTTCCTAATGATTCCTTATCCCTGACATTATATTATATTATTACATTTATTAGCTTGTTGTCTGTTTCCCCTATAAAATAAGGGGAATGACATTTTCTTACTCACTGCTCTATCTCCAGAGCTCCCCAACATTGTTTGACACTAAGTAGGTGCTCATTACATATTTATTGCATGGATGAATGGATAGAGGGATGGATATAACCTCAAAGTTAAAAGGTTAACAGAGGATCTATACAGGAAGTTAGGTACTAAGTCACATTTCAAACAACTCTTGTGTCATCAGCTGACAGTAGGTGGCTAGACAACATGCTTTTGTATAAAATGGTAGTTAAAAAATTGTTATCATTTCCTTGCTTCTTCAGAATTTAAAGGAAATCCATAGCCAAGTGTCAGAAGATACAAGTGTGAAGATTTGCTCTGATGACCTCCCACCCCTGACTTTTGTTTCTTTTTGTTGTTGTTGCTTCAGCTGTTGTTTCTCTTTCCTTTGACAAAATCCTCTTTCAGCTTGAAAGGCAAGTTCCCTTCCTGTGACTGGCTGGCTGCATTCATGGTTCTTTCATCTTACATTATATAGGGCTACTTACTTTTGCCTTGTCTGGCCAACAGCCCCATTCCTTTGGGTAATCTGATACACCTTTGTCACTTTGAAAGGCAAAAAGATAAGACTGGAGCTATAAAGGACACATCCTCCCAAAATTCTTATGCCATCTTTCATAGTCACTGTCAGGAATACATTTCTCTCCATTAATGTGTCCACCACATCTCTTAGAGTTTGGCCAAAGTCCTTCTGTCACTTGTGCTTGTTACTGAAATGCCAAACACCCTGAAAGACAGCATGTCCTACACTGTGGTTTCAAGATAGAAAATTTGGAAGTTGGTATTGGATATGATTAAATCTGTTGCAGTGGATATTCTTCACTGAATTTTAAGTATAAAAATACAATTTTTTTTAGATGAAAGAACTTCTACTAGGAAGTAAATATGTAGATATTACCTATGCTCCTCATTTATAAATATAGGCATCTGTAAACTGTTATAGATTCCTTTTTGGAGGGACAGTTCTCTCACTTCCCACCCCAAAATTCTTCAGAATAAACTTACATTTAGTGACTTACCAAAGTATGCATTGATACAAAGAACATTTATTTTGATATATTTTCCCTAAAATGTTAACTACAGTAGGACTGATGGGGAGGAAAGACATCTGAGAAGAGAACACCTAATTAATTTCTCAGGCAGAGAGGGCGGGGCTGTATTTACAAATCAAAATTTCTTGACTTGATAAACTCCTATTCCCATGATGGTTATAGAAGATCATATCACTTCAGGAATATTTACGGTTGAAGCTATTCATGAATTGATCTGGGAAGCTAATGACTATATATAACATTGTTTCTATAAGAAATTAAATTACAAATAACTATCTCCACTTAAGCTTTTGGAATACAAAGTTGGGAGCCCTCTGTAGTCAGGGAACAAAAAGACATAATTGCCAGTAGGAGCCTCTGGGCACAAGAGATAAATCCACTTCCATAGAACAAAGTAAATCCAAGGAAGGGGGATATTAGTCTTCTTTTTGAACCTTGTTGCATAATGGAAAGTATGAATTAGGTCGGGAGACCTCAGTCCTATTTCTGTCACTACCAGCCAGTTTTCTCATGTCTCATTTCATGACATTGGCCTTGGTCTGTTCCTTGATTCTCAAAGATTGGAGGATCAGAAGAATGGCCAGATGGTGGCTCGCTAGCCACTCCCATGTGACCATTAGATCTTGAGCCTTCCCAGTTACCAGTGTGGGGATCCCAGCCTGCAAGTTCCCTGAAGCCACCAGTCTGCAGAGATCTTTCTCTGGAACCAGATCTCAACAAAACTGAAGAGGCAGCTAATTCAGGCTTCAGTTCCCCTCTCTCTAATCTGAGTGCTGCCCTTCAAGGTGCCCTAGGATTCCCTTTGACTTTATGGTCATTCCTTCCTCTGTTAAAACATCCATTAATAGTGGTTTAAATGATTTAAAAGGCCCCATATACTTTATAACAGAGGAGAGTATATGCTTTATAACAGAGGATAAAGCCTCTTATTAAGTCAAAGGGATATATCTCTAACTGTGGAATCTTAGGGATTAGTGTGTTAGGTAGGAACTCAAGGGAAACAGGATTCTTTCAGCACCTAAGAAATCATGATATGTATATAACCAGTTTATTTGACTAAGGCTCTGAAGGCTGATAGCACATTTGTGGTTCTCAACTCTGGCTGCACATTAGAATCTCTGAGTGTTTTTTAGAACTTATCTGATGCCACAAGCCCTTCCCACAAAGATTCTGACTTTATTGGTCCAGGATAGAACATGAGCACTAGGATATTTTTAAAGCTTTGCAGATAATTCTAATGGGAGGCCAGAACTGAAAGGCATTCTTACATAGATGCAAAGCCCTGTGCCTTCCTCCAGAGACCCCTTCTCCCATCACCATCCCTGCCTTTAAACCTCTAGCAGGCCTGACCGTTCACCCCTTTCTCACCTCTGTCACCTTGCTCCACAGGACTGTGGGACATTATGTCTTTACCTACAGTTCCAGGATGGAGTAGAAGGGCTTCTTTGCCTGGAAAGGGAGTTTCTCTGATAGAGAAGGATGAGGCAGTGGGGCAGCTGACTTGCCTCTTGTGTATGTGTGGAGCAGGTGAGTTCAGGCCCACTGCGTAGAATAACATACTCCTTATTCTTTAAGAATATTTTTCTAGGATGCCTGGGTGGCTCAGTGGGATAAAGCCTCTGCCTTTGGCTTGGGTCATGACCAGGGTCCTGGGATCGAGCCCCGCATCGGGCTCTTTGCTCGTCAGGGAGCCTGCTTCTTCCTGCCTCTCTGCCTACTTGTGATCTCTGTCTGTCCAATAAATAAATAAAATATTGAAAGAAAAAAAAAGAATATTTTTCTAGTAGATGGACTCACCAGGGGAATTTTCTGAGCAATTTGATTCAAATTACAATCTATTCCTATAAGTACTTGTAAATACCACAAATCGATAAAGCAGTTTCTATTGTAGTCAGTGAGATCAAGCACTGGTATTAATGTTTTATGTGCTAAGAAATCCATACATTTATCAGGGGTTTTTGGAAAACCTTGATCATAGCCTGTTTTGCTAGTTTGAGAAAGTTCTAAGAAAGCCCACCTGATGGGCATTTGAATAAATCAGGTACAATTAAATGTCCCAATTTCATAGCACTTGATTAATTCATTGTTCCTGCAGAGAACTCTATGCATTTGGTCTGGTCCCTAATGGTTCAAAGTTCTAATTGCACGAGAATCACAAAATACTAATATCTGGGTTCTCCAGAGAGAAAAAACAATCTCTGAGGATGGGGCATGGACATTGTACTTCTGAACCCTTGCCCTGAGTCAGGAGATTTTAATGTGGAATGAGGGGTAAAAAATGGACTCTCCTTCACAAACCTTACCAGGTTATGTTGAGGGCAAGTCTGCCACTTCAGCAAATTCACTAAAACCTGTTCCACACATAGTAGAATTATCTTCTGAGGTGCCATGTTTTGTTTGGTTGCGTTGGGTTGGTAAACCCCATAATACTGAGTTTTGAGGAATGTTGTTGACCAGAAGCAAATGTAAGCAAACCTTTGGGAATCATCCATTTTGGGGGAGAGCTATTTTATATTTAATGTCATAAAAGTTACCAGCCTTTTTTGGTTTTTCTGCCCAACCACTCCGTATGGAACTTAGCAAGAAAGAAGCTGGGCCATCGTGAGGATGGAACATTTTGTTAACACTTCTGAAACATAAGAATATCGAAGCAACACAATAATCTCCTTTCCCATAGCCAGTGGAAGGGAGGAACTTCACCTATGACTTGATATGAAAAGTGAATATCAGAGGAAACATTCTGATGTCAGAGATGATTTCTGGGAGAAAGTTTTTGTTTGTTTTTATGTATTTCTGTCAAGACACACACAAGAGTTTTCCTTGCCTCTGGCATTTAAGAGAGCACTTTCAATTTCTGTCCTAAAACTTCAAGCAGTAAAATCTGGAATGTTCTTTTTTCCAGCCTTGCTGTAAAAGTCCCTTTGCTATCAAATGGGTATTTTTCTTAGAGTGAAGAAGAGAACATAATCTGATCCGTTCTGGTTTCACTGAGGCAGCCAAGCAATATGTCAGGTTCATGACAGGCTTTATTGAATTGAATGTGCTATGCAAAGATGCAAGGGAAATTTGATTTTCTATGTGAATCTAACAAGGACATTTAGCACCCACTTCTAGTTGGAATTTCACTCTGACTAAGCAACTATAAAATAAAAAGCAAATACAGATATATATAATACCATTTTGACAAGAACGTTAGGAATTATACTTAAAATATGTCCAGAAAATTTTATTAATTGGAAAATAAGAAAGGGAGGGAGAGAGGAAGGAAGGAAGGAAGGAAGGAAGGAAGGAAGGAAGGAAAGAGGGAGTGCAGAAGAAAGGAAGTCTCAAACTTCGAGAAATTGTCTGTAGAGGCTGTTCATATCCATCCAAGCCCTGTGAGAACACTGTGGTTGCCAAGAGAATCCACTGTGATGGAGGAGAACAAAGGTGTCTGGGAATCCCAGTTGTGTCCCTAATCATCCGGATGACCCAGCGCAGGCCTTTCTTCACCTCTTAGGGCCACCACATCTTTTGAAAAAGAACAGAGTTTCCTTTGAGTTCTGAGATTCCCTAAGAAGAGGAATGAGGGAAGAACCTAAAGGCAAAAGAGGAAAAGATAACAAAAGTGAGAAAATGCTAGTTAGGGGCGCCTGGGTGGCTCAGTGGGTTAAAGCCTCTGCCTTTGGCTCAGGTCATGATCCCAGGGTCCTGGGATCGAGCCCCGCATTAGGCTCTCTGCTCAGTAGGGAGCCTGCTTCTTTCTTTTCTCTTTGCCTGCCTCTCTGCCTACTTGTAATCTCTGTCTGTCATAAATAAAAGCTTGAAAAAAGAAAAGAAAAGAAAAAGTTAGTTTTCAAACAAGTAAGGCAGTAGTATATTCTTAGAAAAAGGTATACTTGAGCTTTCCTGCCTTGCTGATGCACTGACGTGAGTAAAATTGAGATAGCTTAGGTTTATTTAAACAGAACAGCTCTGCTTTGTACAATTCCACTACTAATCAGCAAACCACAGGACCCCAAGAAAGGAACATTTTGAATATATGGAAAAGAAATTTCAGGAATATAGTCTAGCTTTTTGGCCCTGCCACTAGATTCTCTGATATTCTCTGGCAATTTTCAGGAATCTGTTTTAGCAAAGGGAGACCACAGAATTTAATTTTAAGGAAGGTGGGAATGGGGGCACCTGGGTGGCTCAGTTGGTTAAGCATCTGCCTTCAGCTTGGTTCATGATTCCAGGGTCATGCAATCGAGTCCTGCATTGGACTTCCTGCTCAGTGGGGAGCCTGCTTTTCCCTCTCCCTCTGCTACTCTCCCTGCTTATGCTTATGCTCTCTCTCTCTCTCTCTCTCTCTCTCTCTCTCTCTCTGTGTCAAATAAATAAATAAAATCTTAAAAAAAAAAAAAAAAGGTGGGGAGGAAAGTGGGAATGTGTGCATTTTCCTTTCTCATGCTACATCAGACTTCTAGGTGGGGTTCTAGAATGCCTAAGATTTTTCTTAGTCGAATGGCTATAAAATCTGATCATTATTTAAAACCTGCTTTACTGATCAAGTCTGTGCTCTGGGAAAACACATAACATACATACCTAGACACGTCCTGTCCCATTGAGGAGAAGTTGTTACCGGAGATGAAGTGCTAAGCTTTCAGTCTTTAGCAAGGATGAAAACCTGCATGCAACCCAATCTTTTCATTTGAGGTTTAGAAGGCTCTTGCAGTAATTAACAAGAGAGCCACTTGACTTAGTGAGATCTATCCTCTTGGGAGTTTGGGAAGCTGCCCACAAAAAGCTGGGGATTTCTGCCCTAGGGGGAGATTACATCCTGATCCTTGGGAGGGACCCTCCCATTTGTCCTTTGAAGTAACTGCCACTCTGCAGGTGCCAAGTCGGTCTCTTCTTGGGTCTGGCTTTCAGACTTGGAACTTTCTACTAAGCACTCTCAGTGACCTTTCTCCATGGGTCTTTGGGAAGTTTACATGGTAATCCCTTAAAAGCATTACCGAGATCAGAAACAGTTCTAACGGAAAATTGAAGAAGGCTGCCCAGCACTCTTATCCATAGCTTCAGTTTTTCTTCAAGGTGAGGCTAGCCCTGGTAAGGCCATTTATGCATTCTCTTTGCCCCTGTTCAGACGTTTAGTGCCATGCTTGCCCATTCCCACCCAAGCACATGGATCGTAATGTAGTGTTTTCCAGATTTGGTCATTGTTTGTTAAATGTCCTCTACTGGGATCTATTGCACCAAAAAGAAGTCACTAGGAAGTGAATACCATGTCTGTGGCCATCTTGGGGGCCTCCCTAGCTCAGCCTGGGGTTCTAGGACTGGCTGTTCCTCCAGGGCCAGTCCCAGATGTTCCCTCTTTCTGGTCTGCCTCTCCCTTCTCAGCAGTCATTCCAATTCCCTCTCCATCAGGAAAGGGAAATGATAGCCATACTTAGAATATTAGTAAGTGTTTTCCATACTTGTTGGTCATGCCCATCAGTGCTTTGGCAGGTGGTGTAGGACAAGTGGCCAAGAAGGACCACACTGGTACAGGATATTTTGCTTCTTTCCCTGGCTGTCACTTCTTTGAGATTAACTTTGTTGGTTGTGCCTCTTTGATTAGTTATTTCAAATTTTTAAAATCTTGGTCGTACCACTTTTTAAATTTGTTTTGAAATATTTTATTTATCTAATTTCTATAAAGATCAAGATTTTATTTTTAAGTAATCTCCTCACACACATATGGGCTGGAACTCAAATTCCAACATCACTCCACTGACTGCACCAGCCAGGTGCCCCTAAAATTTTATTTAAAATCTACACATGACTAAATAATTAATTTTATTTATTTCATTTCATAGTAGGGGAGGCAGATTTTTGATGGTTCTTCAGGTCATAATTTTTAAAATATTTGTTAAATATTCTTAAGTAATAGTTAAATACTCTAAAAATGTTTTTGTTTGTTTTTCCTAATAGGCAGTTTTATTTAAAAATAAGACTAATTTGGGTTCAACTCTTTACTGTGTGATTTTGACCAAACTACTTCACCTCCTGAAGAGTCACTTTCCTTGTCTTTGAGAACTGCGGGTATAAAAATACTCCAAGCCCATCAATGTTGTCATGCTTACGTGAAGCAAGGGCGTCTAGCTTTCAGCAGAATGCCTGACATATGGTAAGAAATCCGTAAATAACAGTGACCCTGAAGATGATAAGTGAGTGTGCACTTCGTGTCGAAAAAGGGACAGAGTTATGATAGAGGAAGAAATCAGTCTTTTGGGAATCTGCACGTTTGGAGCAGACATGAAAGCAACAAAAGTAAACACTTAAAGATTATAATGATAAGCAACAGAAAAGAGCTCTAACAGTGAGCTCTATATCCAGTACTGGGATAGACCCTGTTCCATGTTCATTCATAGCCTCACACAATTCCATGCTCATTCCCTTATCCATATGCAGTCAACCTGCCTTAGTCTTGGTCTTCAGGAGTGTCCCTGGCTATTTCTGGCACAGTTAGTTCTAATCCAGATACAGGTCATTCACTGGACTATACTTTGAACTGACCTTGTAAACAAGCTTCTTTTCCTTCTGTGGTCCATGTGGTTTCTGTGGTCTTCTGTTTTTTTAATCTGTTAAAACACTTTGAAGTTCAGCTTTGTGGGTTTGACATCCAACTCCCACTGGAACCTGGTGGTGGTTTCCTATTTCTGGCTTATTGCTAAAGAATGATAAGAAAGAGAAGGCATTAGAGCAAGGTCACTACAATACATTAAATAAGAAATATATCCATGGTGAACATTTCGAAGGCAAAATAGAGGGCTTCCTCTCAGGATGATTTTCTCTCTTAGTCCTATCTTAGAAAATGAGCTATAATTCTTTGAATTATTTGCCACATTACTTACTTTATCAACCATGATATTATGATCTTCCCATCTGCTTATAATTAAAGAAAAGTCTCTGAATGTCACAAGGACGCTGGAGTAGGTGCAGTGGGACTTGTAAGCTGCTATGGGAAGATTTTGGTTAGGTTTCCATGCTGCTTTAAAATCGTCACTCATAGATACAGGAAGAAAACTAATAGACACCAGAGAGGGTAGAAGTTGGGGGGGGAGGGTGGGTGAAATAGGGGATGGTAACTTTCAGTTATAAAGTAAGCCATGGGGATATAATGTACAGCATAGGGAATATAGTCAATGATATTATAATAACTTTGTATAGTGAGAGATAGTAACTAGACTTATTGTGGGGATCCCTTGATAATGTATAAAAATATCAAATCAGTATGATATACACCTGAAACTAATCAGATATTTATTGCATGTCAATTATACTTTAATTTTTTTTAAAGCCCTGATACTCAGAAAACAAAAACAAAAAAACACCTACTAACACTTTATCCTACTGAGTGCTACTAGACCTGCAGGTCTGTGCAGAGCTGCTAACATGAGTGTCTGTTTGTCAGGAAGTTTATTCAGACTCTTGAGAATAGAGCCCATCTCCAGAGATTCCAGTGCAATGTGGGAGATGATGAGAGGGTACAACTGATTATTAGTGTGCTCAGACATGCCTGGAAATCTAGGATAAGAATAAGAACAAGATTAGATAAGAATAAGAACATACCCAAATGCAGATGATAGCATTACCAACAGAAAGGTCATTTGAAAAGCACTCTGCTCATAAATGTCCAACACAAAATGTAAAGGTTCCCCTGACAAATGTTGCTATGGCACATTGTTGAGGCCTTGTGGGCCCACTGTGGGCCAGCACAGCTTCTTAATAGCTTTAGCATGGATATGATCTCTGAGGGTCAAGTGCAAGCAGGCAGAGATGAATCTGGTAGAACGTAGTGAAGACCAACTTGGTGACTTAGTAGGTTATTTGCAGAATGATTCAGGGGTCATCAAAACTATTCCTGGAAACAAACTTCCAGGGCTCTGAGGAGCTATAGATAGATGAATAATAATCAGGCCTTAGAGCACCAAATGATTCCTGGGTTTTGGTTGAGAAAGCAAAGAATTAAGTGCAGAAACCCTTGGTAAGCACATCAAGGGAAGAAGATAAAGGGACTTAAAAGAAACTTTGTTTTCTGTGTACATTGAGAACAGTCTAACTCCAGACCTGTTAAGGAAGAGGTACAGGAAAGTGCACGCTGCCATATGAGATGAAATCTAAAAGGGAAAAAAATAAAAAATCCAAGAAAAAGATTATCTAAAAAAGGTAGAACCATCTTAATATGTCTCTTGTACAGAAGAAAAATAGGGTAGCTCAAAATACAAGCAAGCATCGTTGGAGCTCAGATGCATGCTACAAACAGCTAAACCAAACCATCCTAATTTGTAATTTTCTTTTTTTTTTTTTAAGATTTTGTTTATTTATTTAACAGACAGAGATCACAAGTAGGCAGAGAGGCAAGCAGAGAGAGAGGGGGACGCAGGCTCCCTGCTGAGCAGAGAGTCCGATGTGGGGCTCGATCCCAGGACCCTAAGATCACAACCTGAGCCAAAGGCAGGGGCTTTAACCCACTGAGCCACCCAGGTGCCCCCCCCCACAATTTGTAATTTTCTAAAATGATTTTTCACATTAAGATAATAAACATAACAATCAAGAAAGAAAGATGCCACTAACATGCCAGCTACATTTTCCCTCTGGAGGACACAATACAAATACATGGAAAAACTTCTGCTACATGGTATAGTAGGAAATATTTGCAAACCCACAGAATAACTAGTTAAAACCTAAAAGCAGAAGGAAATAATATTGGGAGTTAGGCCTATGGAATCATACTGTTGCTCTCTTAATCTAGTCTTCTTCCTCGAAGCAGACAGGTCTCCCAAACGTATAATTATGTGATGAACAGATAGGGTAACACCCTTCAATATAGCTTGTTTATATTTGATATAAAATGCCTGTAATACATTTAACGCCTCCTCTTCTCTTTTTTGTTTTGTTTTTGTTTTTGGCCTTTAATCCTAGAGCATTGTGAAGTTTTATCTTCTTTTATTCTTTTCTTCAGATACTACATTCATTTGTTCATTTATTCATTCATTCATTCATTCAACAAACATTCAACATATACTAGTGTAGGCCCTGCTGCCCTGAATAACCATGCTCTCCATTGAGTGAGTCCATGCCCTCTCATTGATCACAGCTGATTGAACCAGTGCAACAGTTGACCCAAAGGTAGTCATTTCCTTCATATACTTCCAGAACTTGTTCCCTGTGAGGTTTGACTAAAAATCATAAGTGGGCCAAACTTCCCTGGAAATTTTGGTACTTAAACACTTAGCTGATTAGCAGATGGAGGTCAGAAATACAAGAATCAAGAGTTCCCATGATATAACAGGAGCTGGATCAGCTCCTCTGAATTACATACAAGCTGAAGAAGCAGAGTTGACAATGGGTCATATACACAGAGTAGCAGAGACCCCATAACCTTGTACCCCTGCACCCCTCAACCCAAAGAGACAGAGTAGCCTTCATTCCTAATAGCTTTATAATTTTGGGTCCCAGGCCTGTTTACATAGTAGATCCTGTTCCTGGATATCTATGAGCTTTTTCATAACCCAAATTCTTGAGCTAGTTGTTTATAGCTCTTTCCTCTGAAGAACCCTGAATAGAACACTTGCCTGATTACCTGATGTCCTGAAAAAAAAAAAAAAAAAATGGTTGAGTCCATGAACATCTGAAAGAGACATCTTGGTGCAGGTCAACTGAATGAGTCTTATCAGCTAGCCATTTGTCATATTTATAAAGATTGCCATTCTGATCTCTAACAGAAGCAGTCTGTTATGTAGATTCAGTCTGTATGTAAAAATTGAATGTTAGCCCATCATACAGGTACAGTTTTGAATGTACTGAGTATATAATATATAGCAATTCTGAGTAAAGCCTATTTTACAAGTATCTCTGAAGTATGATGAGTTAGTTAAGAAACCAAAATCTCAATGACCATTCCTATGAATATAGCACTATATATTTAAAACTTTTACACTATTTCCTTTCCAAAACATAAAGTTACAACTTCTGCTAGTTGTCTCTGAGGTTATTGTCTTAAACTTCTGTTTCATTCCTCTACTGTGACAGACTTGAAATCCTAAAACATAATCTTTCATCTTTTGAAACTGTCATTATTATGTCTATTTTGCAATAAATTTGGGCCAAAAAATATCCAGAATAATATAATTCTGTAATATTCTAGGGTCAGTTTTCAACTCAAAGAGAGATATATCCATAGTCCAGAAATATCTGGAAGATTCTTTTAAAGAATTAAGCTGTGTTCTTCCTCTTTATATAAAATAAGTGACAGTCCTTTAATTGCATGGACATATCAGTAGAGTTCTTCTGGAATAAAAAAATATATATTTATTATAGCAGTGTGTGGTTCCTCATGGTAAAAAATAGAATTTGTGTGGATTTGAATAGTTATGAGTTAATTGCAGTTCCTAAGATACTTTTTAATACATATCTTAAAAAGGAAGCATCTTCTGTAATATAAAACAGAGCAGTTAAAAATTTTAATTGAGAAATGCAAATAATCAAATATTTATCAAATAGGAAGGAGTTTTTATAGTCAAGAAAACCACACACTTAAGGAAATGTGTGAATAAAATGTTGTGTCAGAGAAAGCCAAATCAATTGATGGTCACTCTGATTGCTGTAATCTAATATATAAATGGAAATGTGAAGATTTGTTTACTTATTTGAGAGAGAGTGGGTAGTGATGGGGGAGGGGCAGAGGGAGAGGGAGAGATGGTCTTAAGCAGATTGTGGTGAGTAGGGAGCCTGATGTGGGACCATCTCACTACACTGGGATCAAGACCTGAGCTGAAGCCAAGACGTTTAACGAACTGTGCAACCCAGGCACCCCCCAAACCAATCTTGAACAAATTGAATAAAGGGTGGACTTAATAACTGATTTCAAGAATTCCCTTAGAACTACTGTAATCAAAATGGTATAATGGTGGTGTAAGTCTCAATGGAATAATATAGAGAATTCAGAAATAGGCCTATAAATATTTGGCCAATTAATTTCTTTTCTTTTTTTTTTTTTTTTAAAGAAATGAGGAGCAATTTAGTTACTCATTTAAAATAAATGAGTAGCTAAATTGCTACTAGTGCAATTGCATAGCCCTAGGGGAAAAAAATGAACCTTATTTCTTACCTTACACTCTACATAAAAATTAACTTGAAATGAAAATACACCTGAACAGGAAAAATTAAAACCATAAAACTTAAAAGGCGGCCTAGGAAAAGTATTCATGACACTGGCATGGCAAAGATTTCTTTGAAGAAAAAATACATAAACCATAAGAATAAAATTGATAAACTGGATTTCATCAAAATAAATACTTCTGCTCTTTGAAGTCTACATCACTTATCTCTGCTCTAATCTTATTTATTTCCCTTCTTCTACTGGCTTTAGGCTTTATTTGCTGTTATTTTTCCAGGTCCTTTAGGTGTCAGGTTAGGTTGTGTATTTGAGACTTTTCTTGCTTCTTGAGGAAGGCCTGTGTTGCTCTATACTTTCCTCTTAGGATCCCCTTTGCTGCATCCCAAAGGTTTTGGACTATCACGTTTTCATTTTCATTTGCTTCCATGTATTTTTTTTTAAATTTCTTCCTTAATTTCCTTGTTAATCCATTCATTCTTTAATAGAATGCTCTTTAACCTCCATGTATTTGTGGTCTTCCCAAATTTTTTCTTGTGGTTGACTTCAATTTTCATAGTGTTGTGGTCTGAAAATATGCATGGTATGATCTCAGTCTTGTACTGGTTGAGGCCTGATTTGTGACCCAGTATGAGATCTATTCTGAAGAATGTTTTATGTGCACTTGAAAAGAATGTGTACTCTGCTGCTTTAGGATGAAATGCTCTGAATACATCTCTTAAGACCATCTGATCCAGTGTGTCTTTCAAAGCTATTGTTTCCTTGTTGATCTTTTGCTTAGATGATCTTTCCATTGCTGTGAGTGGACTGTTAATGTTTCCTACTAATATTATATTATTATCAATGAGTTTCTTTAAGTCTGTTGTTAGTTTATTTGTATATTTGACTTGTTAGTTGATTTGCATATTTGTATATTTGACTGCTTCCAAGTTGGGGGCATAAATACTTACAACTGTTAGATCTTCAAGTTGGTTAGTCTCCCTTATTATCATATAGTTAACCCTTCATTTTTTGCTACAGTCAAGATTATGGTTTATAATCTAGCTTGTATGGGGCACCTGGGTCAGTCAGTTAAGCATTTACCTTTGGCTCAAATCATGATCTCAGGGTCCAGGGATTGAGCCCTGCATCAGGCTCCCTGCTCAGCGGGAAGCCTACTTCTCACTCTCTGTCACTCTCCCTGCTTGTGCTCTCTCACTCTCTAGCAAATAAATAAATAAATTCTTAAAAATATAAATAAAATCTAGTTTTCTAATATAAGTACACCTACTCCAGCTTTCTTTTGATGTCCACTAGCATGATGGTTCTCCACCCCCTCACCTTCAATTTGGAGGTGACTTTGGGTCTAAAATGAGTCTCTTATAAGCAGCATATTTATGAGGTTTTTTTTTTAAAAATATCCATTCTGATATTCTGTTTTGATTGGATCATTTAGTCCATTTACCCTCAGAATAATTATTGATAAATATGAATTTAGTGCCATTGTAGTACCAGTAAAGTTGCTGTTCTTAGAGATTATTTCTCTTCTTTTCTAGTCTTTGTTGCTTTTGGTCTCTCTGTGCTGCTCAAAGAGTACCCTTTAATGTTTCTTACAGAGTTGGTTTAGTGTTCACGGTTTCCTTTGGTTTTTGCTTGTCTTGGAAACTCTTCTACTCTCTTTGTATTCTGAATGACAGCCTTGGTGGATATACTATTTTTGGCTGCATGTTTTCCCATTCTGCTTATTGAATATATCATGCCACTTTTTTCTGGCCTGCCAAGTTTCTGTGGACAGTTCTGCTGCTAACCTTATCTGTCTACCCTTATAGTAAGAACATTTAGTCCCTAGGTACTTTGAAATTTTTCTTTATCTTTGTATTTTGCAAGTTTCAATATGATATGTCTTGGTGTTGACCTGTTTTTGTTGATTTTGAGGGGAATTCTCCATGCCTCTTGAACTAAAATTCAAGAATTAAAGACAAATAGTTCAGTTAAAGGAATAGGCAGAAAACTTGAACAGACATATCATAAAAGAAAATATGTGAGTGGCCAATAAACATGAAAACATATTCAGAATCACTAATCGTCAGGGAAATGTGAATTAAACCATGTAAGATGCCACTTAATACCCATTAGAATGACTGCAATGAAAAAGAAAATATTGGTGATAATGTGGAGCACCTGGAACCTTCTTCATACCACACTGGTGTGACTATAAAAATGGTACAACCATTTTGGAAAACTTTGGCAGTTTCTTACAAAATTAAGTACACACTTACCATACTACCTAGAAATTCCACTCATAGATATTTATTCAAAAGAATTGAAAATATGTTTTCTCACAAAGACTTGAACATGTATGTCTATAGAAGCTTTATTTATAATAATCAATACTTAGAAATAATCTAAATATATATCAACAGATGAATAAACAACTGTGGTGTACCCTACACTAGAATACCATACAAGAACAAATCACTGATACATATAACAACATGGATGAACCTCAGAAACATGCCAAATTAAGGAAGCTAGAAACAAAAGATTTTATTTATATGAAAGTACAGAAAGAACAAAACCAATCTATGCTGACTGGAAGCAAATCAGTAGTTACCTTGAGTCCAACATATGTGTATGGGAGGTGGGGTGGGGGGAGTAATTGACTGGCAAGATACACAAGGGACTTTGGGAATTAATAGAACCACTCCATGTCTTGATATCTTAATGGTTAAGGTGGTTACAAAGGTCTATATATTGAACAGAAGTTTAAGCACAAGCGAGACTTTTTAGATGCAACATTTAAGATGAAGACACTAAGTTGCAAAAAACTAAAACCCATTTTAGAGACATGGATTTAAAAGTCTTTTGACCAACTTAGTGAAGTTTAACTATAAATAAAGTTAAAATAGAAGTAATTTCAGCCTAATGACGTGTGTGTGAGTCAACTGAGAAGGGACATCCAACTTCCACTGTCCCAACAGGAAATCAGTCAGTTGATCATCTGAATCTTCTGGCTTCTATTGTCTGAAGAGGTATTCTTTTTCTTTTTGGTCTCATAATATTTATACAACTGTAGTAAGATATTAAAATTATATTATTAAAACTTTGGAAGATGCCAAAATCTGTGTAGTTGTAACCCAGGAAGGTAAAGAAATAAGCATAGGAAATTTTTTTTTTTTTTTTAGGAAAAAATTTTTTAAAGTGACTTCAAACTCATAGTGTTGCTGTTTTAGAATAAATTTATGTATAATTGTATTCATTGACATGTTTGATTTTTAAATATCTGATTTATAAAAAATAATCAGCAATGCCAAAATCTTAGTTGTGTAGACTCTTTGAAGAAATTTAGTTGATCAGAATTTTTAATTAATGACTAAATGCTCAGGAAAAAATTGCTTCTGTGATTTTTTTATTTGATAAAGGAATTTCATCATTTTTGCACTCAACAGTGTCAGGTGGTTAAATATGTCTTTCTTTAAATGTTTACAAAATATGTACAAAACCATATTGCCCCAATTTTAGTATATTTGCTGCTGAAGCAAACAGACATATTGCCACAATTAAAGAATTACCATACTCATGGCTTCATGTAAAGCATCTAAGAATCTGAAGTTTTCAGTATTTTCCTAGGAAAGTTCTTGTCATTTGCTTTGGTTAGGCTTCTTCTAATTTCAAGGAACAGAAAAAGTTCAGGTAAACAGAGAAATGAGGAATTCTAGGCAACTTCTTGGGAACTTCTTAATACGTTTAGGGCTGAAATGTACAGCTAGAATCTCACCAAGAATGTGGCCACCCTGTTGTCATAGTTTGGGCTTACGCTGAATGCAAATCTGAGAAAAGATACAGACGAAAGTGATTTATTTAGGAAGTGCTTTTAGGCGAGAACAGTAAGGGAGTGGGAGAGATAGGATAGGGAAGGCAAAGAAGCTAAGTTACAATAGGATTTCAGCTTGACTTCAAGGACCTCTCTGGGATATAAACCACTCTTCAGAGTTTGCACTTACCTGAGGTGTAGGAAGTGGGCTTTTATACCTCACTTCATTCAGCACTGGCTAAAAGACAAGAATGGGGAAGGGAATTAGGAAAGAAAAGAATGGAAAATTTAAGTCCTTCTGTTCACGCAAGGCAGTTGCTGGGGCTCCAATGTCCACGGGCAGTTGTGAAGGTACCAGTTGTTACAAGCAAAGCACACTAGATGGGTTGAGTTCGTGGGGTTAGTGAAAGGAAACCAAGGGGATCTGGGTGGGGTAGCAGCAGTGTCCACTATACTTGTGCAGTCTAATCATATGTAACCCCGTCAATCCGGGATTCTCTAATATTAAGAGAGTTGCTAAGAATTACTGGGAGAAAAAGTAGAGAGGATGCACTTTAGTTGGAGGGCTTAATCTCTACTGTTTTCCCAAGAAATTCAAATCTGACCTCAAAATGCAAAATTCATTCAGGAATGAGATACATCCCCCAAATAAAAACCTACAGCAAATGGAACTTACCCTTTTTAGAAAGCAGTTTAGTAATCGTGGATCTCATCTCTACCTCAAACATTTTTTTCAAGATATTCTTCCAACCACATTGTAATACTCTTGCTGAGAGAAGTTCTAGTAAGCACTACATTTACATTCCCAGGGTTATTTTAGTAGCCCTTATAGGTTGGTGCCATTGGTGACTTCTCAATGAGTCTCCCTTAATCCAACTCAATACAGCAAACCCCAAAGTGAACTGGAACAATAGGTCATCATCTGTTGGACATTAGTACTTATGCCCCATAGATAACTCTCTCATCTCCTTCAAGTATTTGTGCAAGAATCTTCTTTTTTTCTTTTAAGATTTTATTTATTTAGTTAGTTATTGAGAGAGAGAGAGTGCAAGTAGGAGGAGGGGCAAAGGGGGAGGAAGAGAGAGAGTCTCAAACAGACTCTGCACTGAGCTCAGACCCAACTTTGGCCTCAATCTCATGACTCTGAGCTGAAACCAAGAGTCAGAAGCTTAACCACCTAGTCGCACTGCTCAAATAGCTTTTTTTAACATATAGTATATTACTAGTTTCACAAGTAGATTTCAGTGATTCATCAGTTGTACATAACACCCACTGCTCATTACATCACATGCCCTCCTTAATGCCCATCATCCAGTTACCCCATCCTCCTACCTGACTTCCCCTCTAGCAACTGTCAGTTTGTTTCCTATGATTAAGAGTCTCATGATTTGTCTCCCTCTCTGATTTCATCTTATTTTATTTTCCCTCCCTTCTCCCATGCTCCTGTTTTGTTTCTTAAATTCCACATATGAGTGAAGTTATATGATAATTGTCTTCCTCTGAATGAATTATTTTGCTTAGCATAATACCCTCTGGTTCCACCCATGTAGTTGCAAATGGCAAGGTTTCATTTTTGATGGCTGAGTAATATTCATATATATATATATCTCACCTCTTCACTCTCTCTCACTCTGTGTGTGTGTGTGTGTGTGTGTGTGTGTGTGTGTGTATATACATGTATATATATACACACACACACCTCTTCTTTATCCATTCATCTGTCGATGGACATATGGGCTCTGTCCATAGTTTGACTGTTGTGGACATTGCTGCTGTTAACATTGGGGTGCATGTGCCCCACTCAAATTTCTTCTTAATGAGATCTGCTCTAAACACTCTATTTTAAAATTTGTTACATGTTTTTTTATCACAACAACAGAATAATAATTTGGTAAAGAAAACATCAGATAGCAAACCCCTATCTCCCACCACTACCAACTCTCTTGATCCCTTAACCAAGTTTTACCGTTTTTGTTCATAGTGCTCCTAGCACCTTCTAACCTGTTATTATCTATTTCATCAACATCTTATTATCTGTTCTCTTCTCCTGCTAAAATGAAACTACATGAAGTTAAGACTTCATTTATTTTATACACTAGTGTGCCCCAAGCACCTAGAACAGTACCCAATACATGATAGGTGCTAAATAAATCTTTACTGCTTCAGCAATCCTACAATTTCAGTGACCCAGATAAACTAGTGTTGTCTAAGGAGCATGAGCCCTTCCATCCCTGCCTTGGTGTCAGCCAGTCTCACAGTTTAGCCTCAGCTTTTATCCCCGACTCTATAATCTCTTTCTCTCTCTCTTCCCTTCTCTCTCTTTCTCTCCCTCTCTCTCTCTCTTCCACCCTCCTTCCCTCTCTAATTCCTAAAACAAAAATAAACTGATTAGGTCTGATCAGTTACCATCTGGTCAAGAATATCTTTGTAGGGCTTCCTAGACTATAGATCCATGATCCAATCAACTATTCATGCTATAGCAGAATTATAAGACATGAAACCTGAAATCTTCTGAATTTTAGGAACAGTTAATTTTCTCCTCATTCTAAATGAGGTCAGTGGGAAAAGCTGATACTTGGGCTGTGCCTCAAACACACATTTCAACAACAACAAAATATATGTAACTATATATGAATGTGAGTTGACGACCTCAAGGCTCTGGCTGGCTGTCAGTTGGCTCCCAAAATCACCTCTTTTGGGAACCTCTGAGAGAAATCCTATCTATGACAGACTTGCTGGCAAGGAAAAACAGCACAGATGAGAGACCTGGAGTTTAATGGCAAACTATGATCATATTTAAGTAAATGTGTTTATAGGTTATAGTCTGAACGTGAGAATAAAAGATGTGGATATAGTGATTCCTTTGACTTTCATAGTCCATAAAATTTGGAAAGAAAAAGCAATTTGATGTTGCAGAAAGAATTGGATACCAGTGTTCTCATCTAACTTCTGCCTGTAAGAAACTGATTGGCACTAAGTCATGTAACCTTTCTAGAACCCCATCTTCTCACCTATAAAATGGTGGGGTTGGCCAGGAGGAGCTGCCGGGCCTACCAGCTGGCTTGCAGTCATGGCGGCCGTCACTTAGAATCGGGCATTCAAAGCGTATGGATGAACATTCTGCTAAGTTCCCCCAAATACATGTGCTATTCAGTACATTTTCCACAGAGAAAATTTTGAAACTACTACTGACATTTTATAGGTAAAAATGCCCTATTCAGGCAGAAACTAAACGGTAAAGCAACGTTTAGAAAATTGATCTTTTGTTCATTATTTGGGATTGTTTTATGCCATGTGTACAGTTCTAGCCACTTAACAGTGGTACTTTTTGACTCCATAATATATTAAATGTGCTACTAATGCATTGTAATACTAAGTGCCAAGGGCCACAGATAACCCTGCTAATGCAAGTTTCCTGCATTACAGTGAGAGAAATGGATTGCAGAGTGCAATGAGCCAGGGATAGGATGCAGACCCAGAACTAGTTAGACTGTTTGTGTCCCTTTATAACAGCTTCCAGGCTTTGAACAAAGAATCTGATCGCATGAGCCCTTTAGTGCTAATAGACTTTGTTTAGTGGCTATTATTGGACTGCTTTTTGCCCAGCATATCATTAAAACATCCAAAAGTATATCTAATCTTTCTTTTGCAAAGTTTTCCATCCTTTTGGGTTTCTCTCTAGGACTGGTCCGAATGGGCACTCTGAAAACTCATAATAGCTTTAGTGTTCTGAAAATACAATGGTTTGTTTCCAGCCCTAAATAATTAGTAGAGTGAGTACAAACTTGGTGCCCATCTTGTCTAAATCCATCGTTTAACATGCAGAGGACTTTTTAGACATAGTGACACCTTACAATGTTATTTTTTTTTTAAGATTTTATTTATTTATTTGACAGAGATCACAAGTAGGCAGAGAGGCAGGCAGAGAGAAAGAGGAGGAAGCAGGCTCCCCACTGAGCAGGGACCCGATGCAGGGCTCGATCCCAGGACCCCGAGATCATGACCTGAGCTGAAGGCAGAGGGTTTAACCCACTGAGCCACCCAGGCGCCCCACAGTGTTGTTTTTTAAAAGCCTACAGTAACACTGTAACAAATGCTGTTGCAGTTTTTATGTGTGTCTGACCCTGTTTAAGGGTTTTACATGTATTAATATATTTAATCTTTCCTCCAGTCTGACCTTTGACAAACCTGTGATGTGCATACTATTTATACCCTTATTTTTTCGTGTGAGGAAACAGAAGAAAAAGAGGCTGAGTAACTTGGTCAATAACACACGAGTAGTAAGGGAGAGGGCCAGTGTTTGAATCCAAGCAATCTGGTTCCACGTGTAAATATATATGTGTATATCAAAACGGAGATAGAACTCCAACAAAAAAAGGCTTTTCGTGAACATTTAAACACATAAATATCCATATCTCAGTCACTTTGTACTTTTGTAACAAAGGTAACAATCTGTTTTCTTGGGCGAATGTTTTGTTGTTGTTGGATCATGAAAGTCCTGCTGGAAGATTATACAGTGGGTCTGAATGGAACAGCAGCGTGGCATGCTAGGAGCTCAGCTTAGAGTTGCAATGTGCTTGTTACGTGTCCCATTACATAGAGTTATAAGTAGCTAACTTTGTGGGTTTTAGTAAGACTGATCATATAGGTTTACTGTGTTCTAGAATTCACGAAATGAATTTAACATAAGGAATATGCTATTTGGCACAAAGTGAAAGGATGTAAGCTTTCAGTATGATTCAAAGGAACAAGAAGGAAGCAAATCCTGAAACTTCTTATAAGATTTTGCAGAAAGAATAATCAGGAAGCCATAATCAAGTGGGTAAAACCTCTTTTATACAAGCTGACCTACAGACCTACCTCTGCCTGTCTCTCTACCTACTTGTGATCTCTCTCTCTCTCTCTGTCAAATAAATAAATTAAATCTTAAAAAAAAAAAAATCTGTCCCCAACCTACCTCCATAATTTTGATCCTTTTCTCCCCTTGATTTCTCCTCTTTGCTTATGTGCTCCTTATTCCTCACATATCTTTCTTCCCCACCCTGTACTCCTAGAGAATGTATGTATGTATTTTAATATCAACTCAATGGTTACTTCTTTTTTTTTAATATTTTATTTATTTATTTGACAGATCACAAGTAGAGAGGCAGACAGAGAGAGAGGAGGAAGCAGGCTCCCCACTAAGCAGAGAGCCTGTTGCAGAGCTCCATCCCAGGACCCTGAGATCATGACCTGAGCTGAAGGCAGAGGCTTTAACCTACTGAGCCACCCAAGTGTCAAGGGCTACTTCTTGATAGAACCCCTTCCTAAAGTTCCCCTAATCTAAAGAGTTATCTCTTCCTTTGTGACTGCTTTAGTCCACTCAGGTCGTCCACTTATGGCTTATAAGCAACAGAAATTTTTTTCTCATAGTTCTGGTTGCTAGGAGATCTGAGATCAAGACACTGGCAGATTTGGTGGCTGATGAGGGCCTGCTTCCTGGCTCATACATAGCTGTCTTCTAGCTGTAGCCTCAATGGTGAAATGGGGCAAGGGAGCTCTCGGGATCTCTTTTATGAGGGTATTAATCCCATTCATGAGGGCTCCAGCTTCATGACCTAATCACCTCCCACAAATGCCACCTTCTAATACCACCATATTAGGAATTAGGATTTAAGTTACGAATTTTGGGGGACACAAACATTCATTCCATAGCAGGGAATTGTGATTGTGATACAGTGTGATACAGTATCACAATCACTCTACTCACATAAAACCCATTATTTTGTTTCTTTACATTTAAGTCACTCTCCATTAGGTGGTAAAACAGGGTTGCAAATAACTTAACAGCCAGGACAAGAGTGAATGAATGAAGCAGCTAGGATTAATTAATGGGGATCAGTGGGGAGCGCAGCAAACTAGAAAGGGTATACCACCACCTAGAGAATGAAAACGAACTCTTAAAATAAAGCAAAACAAATCTCCCCCAAAACTATGAGACCAAAATCTTTTGACACTGTTCCTTTCATGTGTAAGCCACTAAAGTAGATGTAGACTCTTCAGCGTGGAGGGGGACAGATATTCCTGAGTGGCCAAAGTTTATACGAGTCATCATGTCAGGGAGTTTCCGATTCAGTCCCTGTCTCCCAGGGCACACTGCTGCCCGGGAGAGTAAACCACAGCTAATAGCCCCTACCTAAATTTCCAAGTATTATTTGAGAAAACAGGAAACCATTTTCATCCCAATACCTAATTGCTCACAGATTAATTTTACTTCCATAAAGTCAAGTGAAGATATGTTTTCTTATAAATGATGTTTTGTTCTGTTTGACATCATGCAACAGCTCTTTCTCATTAAGCAACATGCTTAAACTTGGGATGTCAAAATATATATACAATGTGTTTACATTTTATAGACAACAATTGCACATCATGGGTTTAACTGGGGTTCAGATTTATGGCATATTGTCAGATAACCTCCTCACTAATGCTCGCAAGTCTTTTATAAGGTTTATTCATTTTTTTACAACATGACTTTCTTGGGTGTTTTCACTTTCTTTGTTAGGAGAATCACTTCAGACTACATATGATGGAGTATGTGCTAAGAAAGAAATACAAGCCAGAATTTTGAGCAGTGCCACTAGGCAGATGTTGCTTTGAGGAAATCAAGTCTTGGAACTTACACAGGAAATGTGGAGCAAAGAACAAACAATTCTGGTAAACTCCCTTTAATCCCCTAGAAGACTACGATGAGTGATCTTTGTTAGAATTTTAGATGATGCTAATGTAATTCGAAGCATTTGCTCAGGTAGGCAGTGCAGTACAGAGATTAATAGTACAGGCTCTGAAGTCAGAGGTCTTGGGTCAAATCTAAGGTCACACTTAATCACCTAAGCCTCAGGTTCCTCATCTGTAAAGCTAGCTGCCTCATAGACTTGTTAAAAAGATCAAGTGAGGGAACTGGCAAAGTACTTACCATCAATTCTGATACATAGTAAGACTCAATAAATCATAACAGCCATTACTATTATATTTGCCTGAAACTAAACCGAGAAATTAGATGGCATTTAATTATTTTTTGGTCATAAAGAAGTTACTATTCCTTTTACTCAGTGTTTAAAAGCTTCAACATCTCTGATTACACACACACACACACACATACACACACACACACAATTTTTATAACCAGATTATAATTTTAAAAATTATCCATTTTGCTTAGAGCTACGATGATGAGAGAAAATTATCTCCGTGTAAACCCCGTTAGCAGTGTCCGTGACTATAGCAAGAAACTATGGTGTAATTACTACACATAGAAAGGCCCTGCATACTTAATTACTGATTTCACTGATCTTTTAAATTCTTATTCAAGCACGGTGAGGAGAATATAGTTCAATCTATAGTTGAGTAATTATAAATAATTAAATTTAATTAAACCCTAATTATGCATAGAGAAAGCCTCTCATTTCCTTGGGTCTTAAGATATTCCTGCAGTCTCATTACAGATCGGCTGACTATACACAGCAACACAAAACTTGAGAATTGATAAGAAACCTAAAAAATCAATAGATACCACTAAATCAACATGTGTCCTTGAATAAGGCACTCGACTTTTGTGAATTGTAACCTCCTTACTTACATAGCCTGGAGTAGGACCAGTTCCTTCAAAGATCTTTCCTAGATTTCAGAGTCTGTGCTTGTATGATCATCATTCCACTGTTTTCCTATCGCAACATAATTTAAGGAAAGCAGCCCATCCTCATCACTAACTGTGGCCGAAATTCTCAGGTAGAATGACAGATGCCGCCTACTGGAGACTATCAGAATTGCTTGTGGAGTGAGAAGGAAATTTATGACTGGAAGAAATCCTTCCATCCTAAGGTAATCATTCAGTACCCTACAGATGGGCTCTGCTTTCCTCTTCTTCACTAACTGAACTACTCCAACCATCCAAATATTAGATTTTAAAATACATATTATTTAGAAAACCTCTAATCCAGGTGTCAAAACACATGGCTCTCGACTATTAACAGCTTATATATTTTATAGTTCATAGTCTTCTTAAAATTTTGGATTAGTTGCCAAACCTTATAAAATCTAAATTTTGTAGACTTTACAAAAATCTAAATTTCTAGTTTCCTCTGACAATTCAGGCAATCAGGCTATTATACTAGGGTCTCATTCCTGCAGAGCTAGGAATGTGGACATTGACTGAATATCTAATGGCATTAAGAAATTATTGTTACTTTTTAAGGTATGATAATGATTTATAGTTATTTTTAAAGAGACCTCATAATTTAGGGATGAAGATTGAAATAGTTACAGATGACACAATATATCTTCAGTGATATGCTTCGAAGTATCCAATGGTGATAATGAACTAGGTGTATAGGGGGTGAATGGATGCCTGAAACAAGGTTGACCATAAGCTGATCATTGTTGAAACTGGAGGATAGGTACATAAAGATTTGTTTTATTACCTTTCTACTTTTTTGTGTTTGAACTTTTGCATTATAGAAAGGTTCTCAAATGGAAAACCTGAAAAATTAAAGTTTGACAATGTCCAATTTTGCAGGGATATAGGACATCAGGAATATAATTTGGCACCTTTACATTAGAGAACAATTTGTCACTATCTGGTAAATCTCAGGGCGGGCCATTCCATGACTGTGTGACAATTTCACATCTAGTTATACATCTCAGAAAAATTTTTTCATATCTACATGAGAACACACATAAAACTTGCTATTATTTCCTGCCAAAGAAGAAAAGAAAGAAAATAACCTGTATGTTCATTAACAGAAAAGAGGATAAATGAACCCACACAAACAAAATTCACTAACTCTGGATGGTGGCTACTTTATGTTTTGCTATATTATTTACCATAGACACCAGCAGTTTTAAAATGGTACATCATTCTAAAATAAAAATGATGATGGGGTGCCTGGGTGGCTCAGTGGGTTAAAGCTCTACCTTCGGCTCAGGTCATGATCCCAGGGTCCTGGGATGGAGCCCTGCATTGGGCTCTCTGCTCAGCAGGGAGCCTGCTTCCCTTCTGCTCTCTCTGCCTGCTTCTTTGCCTACTTGTGATCTCTGTCTGTCAGATAAATAAATAAAATCTTAAAAAATAATAATAAAATAAAATAAAAATGATGGCATGCTCTGTGTCTGTAATGCAATAAGGGGAAGTTACAAATGCTTCAAAATTGCCTGAAAGTAAATGAATAATTTAAGCTGATGTGAAGACAATAATCAGTCAAGGGAATTGAGAGTTTAAATCTCCGTGGTGTTAAATGGGTGTTAGGATACTCAGCTGGCCTCTTAGCAAAGGCTTAGCTTTAACTACTGCTCTTAATGGGGGAAACCATACATCATTACACCAGCTTCTATTTTTAGTGCCCACAATGAAAATTAGCTGTTTGTTCCTTCCCTCGACTTTTGAAAATCATAGTTTCCACTTGTAATGTAAAACATTTTTGTGCTAACTTGCCTTTGTAGAGTTGCTGCATTATTAGATGTCTCACATACACAAATGCTTACTTGTAATACATTTTAAAGAGCTCAAGTGAGACATTTGCTTCTTTTTTTTGCATCACATTTGAAATTAGACTGTAGGAAACAGACACTCTAGTGATGACTATATCCAAATCTGAAGGCAATAAAGAACAGCCGAACAGTCCACTCCTTGTTGGTCACAATGGTTTCTTTCCAAATGAAAAAAATATTTTAAATGCTCGGAGGTTTTTTTTTCTTTTCCTCCCAATCTTATTTTCTGCCTTTCTTTTTTGTTATCAGAATCGTCCTAGAAGGAATGACCCATGACATCTCTCCCATTCTGAGAAAATTTCTTTCTGTACTGTAGCCATATTTGAATGTCGGCAGTTGGCACTTAGCATGTTCATTCTCACAACGTGTGAAATGTGCTATACAACTGTCCCATATGCAGGACTCCACAAAGATGCCTTCTGCTGTGCAGCCAAAGCCTGTCAGCAGTGTCTTTGGGGTGCAGCAGTAACAAGTGGTGGTAAAGGGAGACAGAAGGCTAGCCTATGAGCACTGTGAACTCAGCCTCTGAGGGGCTGGTATTTGTATCTTGTTCAGTAAGGAAGCAATAGAAAGACTCCAGATATGCTTGGTAGAATCTCTGAAAGAAAGCGGAGTCAAAAATCTCTAGACAGGACTAGGTGGCTCAGTGGGTTAAAGCCTCTGCCTTCAGCTCGGGTCATGATCCCAGGGTTCTGCTCAGCGGGGAGCCTGCTTACTCCTTTCTCTCTCTCTGCCTGCCTCTCTGCCTGCTTGTGATCTCTGTCTGCCAAATGAATAAATAAAATCTTAAAAAAAAAAATCTCTAGACTCCTTGCCTCCTTTATTTCAGGCTCTTAAAAAAAGAGAAAGAGCTAGATCTCTATTTGTGTGAGTGATGAGATGGCACAATCACCCAAGGGTGACAGGAGTAGACATCACTTTTATAGTGTTGGAAAATGGTCTTGGGAAGCAGGACCCTATGTAGGGGTGTGTGTGTGTGTGTGTGTGTGTGTGTGTGTGTGTGTGTCACATACTGCAGACATTAGGCAAGTGTTCTCCTGCTCAGACAATAATGCAAAACAAAAACAAAACAGAAAACCATTCAGGTTTGGAATGAGTCATGGGATTCTATTCTTCGTTTTCCTAAACTGGAACACACCAGGAAAATGGCCTCAATTACTATAGGGAGGCAGAGTGTGCGAGACTATAGCTGTACTTAAGCCAAAGCAACGGCAGTCTTTTCCCACTCTCCTCTGTTGCTCTTTCACCGGATTTTCTTTCCATCAGGGGAGTGGAATGGAATAGCTACATGAACTCTTTAATGTCTTTTTGTTAATATGTATTTTTGCCTCCCATTTTATCTTTCTTGTTCTGTTCCCATTCCTTTCCTAGTCTTCTTTCTCCTGCTTCTAGCTTGACATTTATAATAACCTTTTCATCTGGTTTCTACCCCAAACCACATGTTTGCATATTTGTTCTTATGACTTCTGGTTATTGCAATTGTCATAGTTCTTTGCTAGCTGTTTTCTCATCTTGTAACAACTTCATCATAACTTGTCTTTAAGAAAATAAAACAACATAAACCCACTCTCATACTAAACTATTACTTCTGGAATTAATCCAAAAACTATATTTTTATAAGATCCTGAGAGCTAATGGTTCAGTAAATAATTACAGGGTTTTCTCCCCTCCAAAAAAGAACACAAAAGCAAAAAGGATTTTTACCAAATTGAAGAGAAAAGCCATGTTTATTGCCTGAGATCCCCCAAAAAATGTGTGAATAATTAATTCCTGCGAACAAAATTCTCCTCCCGTGGTTATAATCGATTTGCCCGAAACCTTAGATTTATCCCTGAATTTTTTCCTTGGGTCTACAGAGTTTACAGTCTAGTATTAGGGGTCACAGTTTGTAACAGTTCTTGGAATAAGAAGAAAATCCCTGCATATGTCCCGCTCCTCTTTGTCTATGAACATTTATGGGTCTAATATTTTGTCAGCAGTTCATCAAGGTAATTACTGGGCAGCCTGACAGTTTTATCTTGCAGGACCACCACTTGCATCCGTGAGATCTTCCAGGAGTCTCTCCATGGAGGAGTGGACACATAGGATTACTTCAGAGGTTGGGTGGAGGAACACCATACTTTGACTTTTAGGAATCTAATCCGATCCTGATGACAGACCCAAGTCATTTACGCTTTCTCAAAATGTATTTTTAACAGGAAAGTTTTTGTTGCTTCAAGTTCTGTTTTTTATGTAATGTGATAGTACATTTCGTATCCAATTTTTGTTTTTGCAGAACGGCGCAAGTGAGTTGACCAAGACTAATACCACAATTGCCAGCGAAGTGTTTATATAGTTTAACAACACGAGGTAGCGCTTTACAAACCTTAACTCATTTACTGTCCATCGTAGCCCTGTGAAATAACTTTGACTTTTATCCCCATTTTAAGAATGAGGAGATTAAGGCAAAACTTGGGTTAGTGGCCTTCCTGAAGGTCCCCCAGACAGCAAGTCCTAGATCCCGGCTCCAAGTCTCCGATGTTGTTACACTAATTTGTACATCTCTGCCACACTGCTTCTGGTGCTGCCTAGATATTCAATACAGGTCTGTAAATGTCAGAACAAGTGAAAAAGAGAAAGGGAGGAAAAAAGGAAAGATGAGAAAAAGCAATTGTAAAAATACATGAACCTAAAAATGTCAGGGATGATTCAAATATAAAATTGGGATTTAAATTTTCTTGTTACTATGCAGCACCATGTGCAATAAACTTTCTTACCTTTTTACCATATTTTGATAACCATAAAATATAGGAATATTTATTTAAATTTTAAAATGAAATAATGGATGCCCACAAAACTAACACACGTTCCAAAACCAGGATGTGAGTCTTTCTGTGTGTCACTAATCTATGTCACCTTCCTACCGCCCCCTGGGAAGAAGTAACAGCTATAACTGAATTTGTGTGTTCATTTCCTTTCTGGTTTTATGTAGTTTTATCAGTGGTTTTTTATATGGTTTTTATCAGCTACTTACATATGTAAGTAGCCGAAACAATAGATTGTTTAGTTTTGCTTAATTTTTATTCACTGTAAAGTCATCTGTAACCTGCTTTTTTCATTTCACATTATACTTCAAAGATTCATCTATGTTGAGTAACATCTTTTTTATAAAATGGCGTGTAGTTTTCAAAAAACTATTATGTAAATTATCTCATTTGACTTACATAGGTATCTTTTGGAAATAGGTAGCTTGGTGTAATTTTTCTGTTTCCTTTTACAATAGTATCAAAGTCCATGCTGGCAACCACTAACAAATCCAGATTTTTAGCCAGGTACCATTTGCATCAAGACCCTCAGGTCAGTATGGGCTCTGAGTGTTCACATTAAGAGCAATGCTACAAACTTTCCATATCAGAGAATGTGTCTGAATACTTGAAGCTTGAAGTTCTTTTCCATGTGGTATGGTGATACCACATTATATTGAAAGAAAAAAGTAAAATAAAAAGAGTCAATGCACTTTCCTTAGGACTTCATGGAAATTCATCTTATTTCCATATGTATGGCACATAAATAAAGCTTTGTGTTCATTCCAAATATGACTGTCATGTCTATTTCACCATATCCTATAGGATATGGTAAATAATAGCATATGTAAATTCCCCAAGAAATGTATCTGAGGGAAGATTCTGTCTCTCATTACCTTCCGGATATCTCTTTCAGACATTCCTTCAGCTGTCTGGCAAGCATGTGAGGCAGGAAAAAAAACGATGTTCCTATGGTTGTCATGGGTTTTGAGTTATTTATTACTCAGTCATGTGCTAATATCTACTTTACAAAATAGCACCGGTCAGCAGAGAAATTAGAATTCTGCTTTCCTCCATGAAATGTTCAGAACAAACACACCATGATACCCGTGAGAAGATTAAAAATGCAGAAAGCTTCTGCTCACTGAACCGAAAGACTGGTGGTTTCCTCCATGGCACTGGACTTCCTACTGATGGCCTGGCCACCCGCATGGGAGGCTTCAGTAATGAAAAGGAGAAGCTAGCAGGGCATCAGCACACCCTTCCCTAACTGTTGGGAAAAGGGCTGAAAAGTGAATTTTCCACAAAGACTTTTCAGGTGTGTTCTTGCTCATAGATTGATAAATGAATTTAACTGCCTAACCATGGAAAGACTAGTCATTATTTTCCAAGGAGTAAAATAGATGCATAGACCAGCATCTGAACATTCTGTAAAAGGAGTGAGAATTGGCTTGCCCTAAGCAGTCAGACTAAAACATTTACCATCCTGGAGACAAGAACAAGTTACTCAGTATCCTTAAAGCAACCAAAAGAACTGCACCCCTATGAGTTCGTAGGACATAAGAAAAAGATGCAGGGCAAACATTATTGCCTCTTTAACCTGCAGTGCAGTAAAGAAGTTGAGAGTATAGCATTTAGAGTAAACCAGACTTGAGTTCAAGTCCCATCTTTGCCACTTATGGAATCTGCAGCTTAACATTGTTACATAACCTCTCTGAACCTCTGTTTCCACCGTGATAAAGTGGGGGGTTTTCTTACGGCCTTTATTTCATAGGACAGCTATGAGTATTAAATGAGCTGAAGCACATAGATCGCCCAACAGGACCTGCCACGTAGCAAGCGCTTTTTAGAAGAGAGTGTCCCATAGGGTGATTGGGTCATCCTGCCGATTTAAAGGCCTGGATCGTGCTTGTCATTTTCAGACCATATTTTCCTGTAGACAGAGCTGGTGGTTGCATTCTTAGACATCTTCACGCATTTGGTCTCCATGTGGCCCCCAGCTGTGGCAGAGGGATGGAAGTCAGGGCTCTGTAGCACGTGGGGTGCAGCCAGTTTGCACTGGGGTTGCACTTTCTTTGCTCAGCCATCTGACGGGCTAGCGGAAGAGGCCCAGCAGCCTACTCTCCCCAGTGTCATTCCTACGGAGAGTCGGTATACACAACCCACTTTCATTTTGCCTCCACATGGAGATTGTTGTTCTTTTCTAGGGCTTCATGTTTTCTTTCTTACCGGGTCCTTTTCATGTTAAAATTGGGCAAGACCTACCTGCACAGCAGGAATGCTCTCCCCTCCTGATTGAGTATCTTATTTCTAGTTTCCATCCCACATGGTTAAAGCTGGTTGTTTTGGGAAACAAACAGGCTAAGACAAAGTTGGGGCAAACAGGATGTGTTCCCACGCAGGGGGTGGCATCCATAAAGGAGAGTCCCACGTGAGGTATGCTCTCTCACCCAGTTACTCAGTTTGAAATGATCCAAAAGAGCAAAGAAAATCTGGACACATGAGATTTGCTGGTTTCGATCAGAGCTCATTTTGCCCCAAAAACAAAACTGGACATGATATTTCAAAGACAGAATTCACTTGGAAACTATAATCAAGCAGCATAAATGTACTTATGATATGAAACTGAATGATTCCAAAGCTTTTCTAATGACTGGTATTTAACTAACACATGATGATTTTAGCTCACCACGGAATCAGATGTATCTCAGACAGACAGAAGGGAAAAAAGGAAGAAGGGACGTTCTGGTTCAGTTCAGGAATGGAAATTGAGAAGAACAAGGGTAGAGCAGAGAAGGGAAACACTAGAGGAAAAATGGGTCGAAAGTACTGTATCTCCAATGAGAAATGGCCATGCCCTGAATTTAGAGTTTTCTGGAGGCTTCTTGCCCAGGACGTCTCAGAAATTCTTACAGGGATTGTCAAGATGATTTCTTGCTGCTACTTTCGTCCCCTTGAGTTGTTTATGCATAGGCAGTCAGTTAGAAGTGAGAGTCCCAGCTGGTAATTCCTTCAGCTGCATGTTCCTCTCTTGGTATAGCTTCATCTTTGACTGTTTGGCTTGTCATTTCTTTTTCCCAAGATAATTCTTATACCCACTGTCATTCTTGAAGTCAGCTGCATCAGTCGAGATGCACTCGGATTCTTTTCTTAAGCAGATTTTAAACTCATTTGAACATGTTTCTATTGAAACTGTTTTAATGCATTCTAGTGCACATTTTTTAATTCTTTTAAATTTAATGTTTTAAGAAATAAATGGAACCATTGATTGTGGTGGTAGTTTTTCAAAACTCGTAGAACTGTACACTAAGAGGGTGTCATTTACTTAATGTCAATTATATCTCAATTTTTAAAGTTTGTTTAAGTAATCTCTACGCCCTAAATCTCAAATTAGTTTTTAAGATTTTATTTATCTATTTGACAGACAGCAATCACAAGTAGGCAGAGAGGCAGGCGGGGGCGGGGGCGCAGGGAGCAGGCTCCCTGCCAAGCAGAGAGCCAGAGGCGGAGCTTGATCCCAGGACCCTGCGACCATAACCCCAGCTGAAGGCAGATGCTTAAACCACTGAGCCACCCAGGTGCCCCCCCCCATATCTCAGATTTTAAAGAAGCTTTTGAAATGTGGCGAAATTATCTGCTGATTTGGGGCACTATGGATAAACAGAACAAGTTGGGTGTAAGGATATTGCAACTTAGAACATCATGAGCCCTAGATTTTAGGGCCACGTACACCACTAATGAGCTGTGGGATCTCGGGTGTGCAGTTTAATCTCCAAGGACTCAGTTCATCAGCTCTAAGATGAGGGGTTTCTCCAGATTAGCATTTCTCAAAGTTACATTTGGTGAAACGCTGGCTCTTTAGGAGGTTTTTAGTTTTTGTGTGAAAAAAGGGGATAGGGGTTCTTTTGTCAAATAAATTTAAGAATGACTACATCAAACAAAATCAAATAGGTTTTTTTAGTGCAAGACTTATCACAGCCTTTTTGCCTATATACAAATGTGTATGATGTTTTCTAAACTTAACTTACTCATCATACCCTTCATCCACTCTACTCCTGCCTCCAGCATCTGCACATCTGGTGTATGAACTGTGGGAGGCTCTTAGCAAATCCTACTGCCTTCTTGACAATCATTCTGATCATTTTCTCAGCCACCATTTTTATTTGGATACTTAAATTCAGACACATAAGCAAAAAGCTATTGGTTGGTTATTATAGCATAGCAATTTGCCATCAGGAGTCTGAGTAATTGGAACAACCCTTCACATTGCTTATGTGGACACAGATATGGTCACTGTATTCATTGCACAAATAAATGTCAGCTTTGCTCCAGCATCTTCTGAATGAGGTGTAGGTAGAAAGCAGGCTGAGGCGAGCAGAAATGAGAGGTGGAAGTATGGGCAGTGTCAAATCAAATTCTAATGGAAAATTTTAAAAATGGTAGGCTTCAAAAATATTTGAACCCTGTTATAGATTTAAATCAACCTTTTCTTTCCCAATAACCATAAGAGTCAAATCATAGTACAAAAACAAAACAAAACAAAAGCTTATTTTTAGCCCCATTCTAGGAGCCCATGTCCTTCGTGTTGGGGTGTAAATCTGGGAATGGAGGGTCTTTTTGAACTGCATGAACTAGAAGAAGCAGTAGACTGTTTTTCTGCTCTGTAATCAGCAGCCCAGCTTTGCACAGTTATGTCTCTAAGGAGAACTTCATCTTAACTTTTCCAAAGTTCTTTTGGTATATATTACATTATCTATGTGCTGTCAAAAATTGGCTGAAACCTAGTTATCTACAGCTATCCACAATTCCTAGAAAATTTAGCATATAATGTTCCTGGGTCCTTCTCTGTCTTTCTACAAGGAACTTATCTAGTTACAATAATGGTTATTGGCCTTCTTTACCATTCTTTTGCAACAAAATCCTTCTGGGCAACACAAATATAAAAAATGTAAATATGGTCACATGTAATAAATGACTGCTTTTGCAATAGCTTGACTGTATGTTATATATGATGAATCCCAGCAGGCTTCTCTCTTTCGTAGTTGTATTTATTAGCAACAGTGGTTGTTTTTCTTATGTTACTTGAAGTAATACACTGTGAAGCAATTCTGTACATATATAATTTTATAAGTTAAATACAAATAAAAATCTAAATAATTAAGTTAATGGCATAATTTTCTCGGAAGTCCTGACTGGAGTTTTCAGTCAGAGTTGCAGAAGATAAAATTATAGTATAGACACCACTGGAAACAGAAGGACAATAGAAATTTTTGGCCTCTCTAGGGCAAAATTTCAAGAATGGTCTCACTAGACCTTTACTTGAAAATGAACCAATTTTCTTTTGCAATATTGGAGAGACTCAGGTTTCATTTAAGCCTAAGAAGAAAGGAGGAAAACACAAGCAAATATTGTTTTCTCCTCCATACGAGAGCAGTGTCTAACCATCAGCAAGGTGAATAACGGATCCACTGCCTCTACTTAGCCTGTATCCTGCAAGTGAATAAAATGTACCCATTAGAGTCACTGTAAAATACCTTGAGTTGATTTAGTTGGACTTTGAATTAGTGAATTGCAGACTCATCTTTAACCCTTAAACCTTTAACCTTTCCATATTCTGCCTGTTCCCAAATGCTCCTGGGACTGCTTAGGTGAAAAATATTTCAGAATTATAATATTTCTATGTTTGGCTTGATATTACCAACATGGAAGCAGATTTAGAGAATTAACGCCATTAACATCTAATATAGAAACATCAATTCTTGACTTTAAAGGCTAATAATAAAGATTTCATGAGATAATAAAATTACATTGGTCATTAGATTTTTTTGTAATTTTCTTCAGTTCAGATATTTACAAAAGAGCTTAAAAATTCAATGTTTGATTTCGGTTGTACAAGATAGAGATCTACTGTATAGCATGATACCCATAGTTAACAATACTGTATTGTATACTTAAAAATTTGTCAAGGGGCTCCTGGGTGGCTCCATCCATTAAGCATCTGACTCTTGATTTTGGCTCAGGTCATGATCTCAGGGTTGTGAGATTGAGCCCCATGCTGGCTCTGGGCTGGCCTTGGAGCCTGCTTGAGATTCTCTCTCTCTCTCTCTCTCTCTCTACCCTTCCTTTCCCCATTCTCTCCCTCCCTCTAAAAAAGAAATAAAATTTGTCAATTTTATTTCTTTTTTTCGTCAGGGTAGATCTTATCGTAAATAATAACAGTAATAAGAGGGAGGAAACTTTTGGAGGTGATGGCTAGGTTTATGGGATAGAGTGTGGTTATAGTTTCACGGGTATATACTTAACTCCAAATCCATTAAGTTGTAGTCATTAGTTATGTACAACTTTGTTTATGTCAACAAATAAACAAAACTAGCAAATAAATAACTGATGTTAATTTTTTTAAAAAATCATAATATATTTGAACTTCTTCAAGGAGAAATTAACTGCCGGCTATGTATGTCTTGTCCTTGTTCCACAGAGGGCAGAGAGGAGACTAGAAATAGTATTTCAAATTTCCCAGCAACACACGAACAGTGTATAATAAAGAATTTAAAATATTTATTCAATTGAAAGAATGTCAGCTAATAAGTAATGATTTGATAAATAGTACTTACAAATCCCATCCCTCAAAGATTGCCAGAACTAAACTGTGGACTGAAAAGTTTCAAAAAGCTCTAGAATAAAATGGCACATTGGGCCTTTTTTCCTGGCAGAGCAGAAAAGCAGACTGAATGTGCCCCAGAAGTAGAAGGAATTTTACCGTCCAGTGAGTTTTCTACTTGCTACTCCTTTTAAATGCCAGCAAATTCTGCCCAGAAGGGAAATCACCTGACGTTTTATATAACAGAACAAGGAGAGTCTATGGTCTTCACACCCCCGTCTCCATGACTCTGCTGTGTGCTGCATTGGGCTTCTGGAACGAGGTGATGACCAAGATTTGAGGAGAAAGCATATCTGCCACAGCAAGTTTCTAACACTGGCTTCTTCTACAGAAAGATATCTTACTCGATTTAATGTACTCTGAAAATACATTTATTTCCATATTTATTGTTTTACCCCTAACCACTTATTTTCCATCAGTGTTTGATCTTGCTATCTGTGGCATTTTGGGAGAAGTCAGTCTAGACTTAGTCAAAGAGCTGTTATATTTTCTTTTCCATAAGGCAGTTTTTAAGGGTTCCTTAATAGAACTTGCTCTTGGGATCGGTCTATGCTTGCTTGCTTTGCTTTCTTCCTTTCTTCCTTTCTTTCTTTCTGGATTTTATTTATTTGTTTTAAAACAGCGAGAGAGAGGACCAGCAGGGGAGAGGAACAGAGGGAGAGGGAGAGGTAGATACTCTCTAGCAGACTTCATGCCAAGTGCAGATCCTGACGTCGGGCTTGATCTCAGGACCTCAGGGTCATGACTTGAGCCAAAACCAAGAGTCGGCTGCCCAGAGCCACCCAGGTCCCCACAAGCCGTGCTTTCTAAAATAAGTTTAAAGTTTCCTTTCCTCCATTCTACTTATCTGAATCTGTAACTTCTGTTATCTGTTCCCCGGTCTTTGCCTACACCATACAAGATGTGTGAGGGCAGGGACCTGTGTCTGTCTTGTTTGCCGTGTGTCTCCACGAAAAGCAGAATGCCTGACACAACAACTGGATGTGAAAAGGAATGTAAATGAATGAATGAAGCTGATGGCAATAGAACACTTTGCAAGCAGTTTTGCGCATCGATTCACTTGAGTTCATGTGTGGGGAGCTCCTCGGCTTTGTCCTGGTTCTCCTGAGCATGGCCTTACTACCCATCTTGTGTAGATTTCTAGGCTGCCACGGCTAGTGGACCTCTGCCATTCCTGAGCTAAGACACTGGGAACCCAAGCAGGTTTTTCTGCATCTGTTGGTCCTGCCCTGGCCTGGTGCCTTTATTCAGCAAAACAAGCTATAGTACATTTTCTTCTCATTATCTTACCATTTGAACCTACCAAAAAGTTTGGGCCTTTCATTGCTCTGCCAAGAAACACTCTACACCATTCATAACATCTGGCCTACAGCTTCTAATAACCCACAGGATGACTTGACATGAGCAACAGCAAGCTTTGTATTATGCAAGGTTTTGGTACATAAAAAATGAGATAATGTACATGAAAGTACTTTATAAACTATAAAATCCTATACAAATGAAATAGATAATGATCATGGTTATTACTATCATTGTTGTTGCTTCAGCTAAGACAGAAACCTCTTTGAAAAGCCTTTTCACATTCTGTTCTTTCGGCTTTTAAGAAATATTGAGCTACACACTTCCAGGGAAGAAATTGTTCCCTGGCATTAAAATGGAAATTTTAAGAAAATCACATTAACACTTCTAAACACTATGTAACAGAATAGAGGGAGAAAGACAAACAAACAAACAAAAACCCCATTCTCTATTGACCCAGATCCACCATTTATCCAAAATGTGAGAGACAGGCGTTTCTGAGTAGTTTATATTATCAGGTCAGGCATACAGCATAAGCTTCGAGATATACTTGCAGAAATTTCCCTCCATGGAAGGATGAGCCTGATTCCCCCTTTATACAAACCATCGCCTTATTCCCCTTCACAGAAACCATCTCCTTAGGGAGGAGACCCTGCTATCCGGATCAACCCAGCAATATTTATGATCATATCAGACTCATTGTAGGAGAAGTTGCCCAACCTGTGTAATTTGAAGCATATCAGAGAAAGATTCCTACGTGGTCCTACCCAGAGGTCTAGCCCTAGGGACTGAATAATCGAATAATAATCCCAGTCTCCTTGAGTACTTTCAACCAACAAGCAAAAGTCACGTTAGACAAATGGGAGTACAAAAATGGATATATACAAACACGCTTCTTTAACATAGGAGTGTCTCTAGAAGGTGCTGAATTGCATACTAGCAAGAGAGCTAGCTGGGAGGGACTCTCAGGAGGATTCTATAAGCAAATACTTGTTTCACAATTTTGACCTTTGCTGTCGGAGAACAGTCTGTTCCCCCCCACTTCCTTGAGCAAAATTAACATTCCCTATCAATCCAGATAAAAGAACATGTATTCAAGAGTCCCTAAAACCCTGAAACTTACAAAATGATGTCACAGGATTCTGAATAATTAATATAGATTTTAAATGTGTAATATATCCTCATGAGGGATTGTACCCTCCACAAGAATCTAGCTCATTAATTTTCTGAAGAGTCAAAGCACTTTTCAGGTTTCATTTTTGCACCATCAGACTCTCCTTCAGCTTCCCTCTGGTTATGAAGAATCAGAGGGGGATAATAAAACCTACCTTGGGTAAAAGGCATCTAACTGAAGAACCTTAATATTATTGGCAAGCGTTTAACAATGACTTGAGGTTTCATTGATGATTGGACTGGAAATTGGCATTTGCAAAGAAGCCTTTGCATAGCATTCAGCAGGCTCTTTAAAAATGTATAATTTAGTTTTGGTAGTTTGCATAAAGTAGGGGTTAGATTCTGCCAGTGACCTTTCATGAACTTCTAGGAATGGATAGTCTCTTGCTGAAAAGGTAAAAAATAAAGACTCTCTTTTCCTACCAAGGTGGTAATTACATTTAAGTTTATGTAGCTCTAATGTTCGTGGGAGAGCTTTGTAATTTACTCCTGGGTAGGCTCTCTCTGTGAAGCTTTTCTTCCCCCCTTGGGAGAAAAGAAAAAAAAATTTTTTTTTTTTTTTTTTAACTAACATCCTTGCAAATTGGATAAGTGTTGCATTACAGTGTTTGCAACCCATTGATAGAGACTTACATGCTTTGAACTTGAGTAACAGCATTTGAAAGAGAGATTAAAATCCCTTTAAGTAGCAAGCATTCACTTTCTAAAAATTCCTATTTCTAAGGCATGAAAGCACTGCGTTTTGAAAGCCATGGAAGCCCAAGCAAAGCAAAATGTACCTCTACTCAAATGAGTTCATTGGTGGTCGGGTCTTGGAGAAAAGGACTTATGAGGCTGTCTGCAGATAGCCAAAGGAGCTCGTCATTCGTTCGACATCACAGGGATCTTCTGCCATCATGGTAATTATACATGTTGCCAACCCAATTAAGATTGCATGAGGAAGGGGTAGTGTTCATTGTCGCCATTTCACTTTAGAGTCAGTGGTAGATTCTGTGAGAAAACCTCATCCCGCCCCTTTCCCATCCTTCTGGAAGGGGGGCCTTTGGTGTCCAGATACATGCAAACCTATCAGTATAATTCATGCTGCTTGGGGGTTCCCAAAACAGATATTTCCCAAGCCAGGGCAAATTAGCCTTTGGCATTGAAACTCAAGATAATTTATCCACTCAGGCACATCTATACAATGAGAAACAACTGCTTTGAAAGGCAATAAAATGTTGCATACAGTTCCCAGAAGCCTGTCTTCCCGACGAAGCACTGAATCAAGCAGGTCACAGAGCCATTCGCCTTTCATGGACATAAGGGAGGCACTACATGAAACTGGTTGAGAAAAAGCCATCTCGCCCAGGCCTGGATTTTCTCCACTGACTCTTCAGGCAAAGTCCCAGAAGGACTGTAGAGGGGTGTTTTCAAGCCCTAGAAGTCAGCTCTGCTTTCTCAGAAAACTCAAGTCAGGAAGATGTTCTCTCATATCCTTCCTGAACTTTTCAGAGTTGTGGTTAGCCCTTCTTGCTAATCGTTTTAAGTGCTTTAGTTTTGTTTCCCCAGTAATAATGTAGATTACATGAAGGCAGGATGATAGCATTTTCCCCCACAGCATGTAAAACCGTGCTTGGAAGGATAATCGGTTCTGGAAAAATACGTCTTTATTGGTCTACTCCTGGCTTCTCCCCTAAACAACATTTCCATTTGGAAATGGGAGTACCCCACTTACTTAGTAAGTGCTGCCTTCCCTTTCTTTTGATTTAGGCCTTTCCGTCAACCCTTTCCATCTGATGCCCCCTGACTTTGAAGTCTCCTAGGTCAAAAAGCTGCCACTTAAAGTTTTTTTTCATTGCATCAACTTTCATAGATGAAAAGTCACTGCATCAGAGCAACTCATTTATCCAATGGTGCTTTGCATGTAAGAATAAAAGGGAAAAGATCTTTTGGAACACTAGTTGTTCATCTCTAGAAGAGCATCTGTATAAATTATCTGGCTACCCTATTCAGGAAGCACAAATAACTTTACTTCGTGTATTTGAGTATTACAGATGTATTTGTTTGAATATTATTGCCCAGCTCTATAATGAGTTATAATACCAATCCCTGGTTCCTCTTCACCACTGGACCGTTTGTAACTCATTTAAGGTCTAGGTATACTGTAGGATAATCACAGCTCTGCTGCATGTTAGCTGTATGATTTTGGTCACATTATTTAACCTTGATGCCTTGATTTACAAATCTGTAAAATGGAAATGGCAATAGTTTATAAGGCTGTCGTGAAGATTAAATAAGTTAATACAGGTAAAGCATCTGGTTTTTGTTTTTGTTTTTGTTTTTCCTTCCAGATTTAGGGGCATTCTCATGTGTTCCAGTAAATTTTGTCCCATATTAGCTGAGGGTAACTGGGGATAATATGTCTTAATTTAGGGTGCTTGGTGCAGGGTCCTTGGCCTTTTATCATATACTTGTTCAAAACACTGGCTTCCAATAATGACTCTGTATTTCTATTGTCTCCAGATACTGTCTTAGATTGAGAGATTCCCAAGCACCAGAACTTTACCCTAAGCTTCCTTGTATTGCCCACCAAGTCTAACACAGGATGTCACTCAGAGTAAGAGCCCCATATTTATTATTTTGATATTTTTTTCTGTCCCTTCCTCTCCAGTTGACCAGGGCTGTTTATAGCAGTATTCCATTCTTCATCTTCCTCCATATTTTGTAGGTTTTGGTATGCTAGGGCTTCCAGAGCCTCCGAAGCATAAAGCAATGGGGTTACTTAACACTTCTCAGTTAACCAAATATGTTATCCTTGCCAAAACTCTCATTTTTTAGATGAAAGAAAGGACAGAGATTATTTTGGACAGATTTGTATCCTGGGTCATTTGTGGGCTCTTTGTGGATTACTCATGGGCTGGCATGCTGATAAAATTGGAAGGCAATAAAAAAATTCTCACAGCCATTCAGTTGAAGCCAATACTAGAATCATTGATTTTGAGCAACTTCGGCTGCATTGCTGGGGGAGACAGTCCATAAAGTTACGTTTAATGGGAAGTGCTCTACGATATGAATGAAACTATGAATGAAAAACTCAAATTCACTGGGCCAGACTCCTTTCCACACATTTTTCCGTGGCCTCAGTACAAAATACTTTTTCTTTTTTTCACCTGTTCATCTTACCTTTGCATGCAAATTCAAGGGTGAACTGGCTTTATTCTCTCTAGAAGAAGCTATTTCCAATGAAAGTACAGCCACGAGAGAAAACCCTTGCAGAGGAATTTCCCTCCAGTGAGAAGAGTCAAACCTCCACGCTACTAGATAGTTTTTTCACTAATTGTGTGGAAAGTCCCTTCTCTTACTTAGCGCCTTTGGCTTAATTCCCCCTATAGTTGCTTTCAGAGTTATCTTGTGATTTATTATTAACGTTATTAACTGGTTAATCTGGCAAAAAATTAAACTGGCAAAAAAATCTCTCCTGGATTTTTCCCTTGTAAGTTGTGACTTCCCTCAGCACTTGCATTTGATTCGATGTGTTCTGTGACCTGTGTACAAGGAATGTTTTTTTAGTTGGAAATGAGCTGATGTTTGGGTGATCGCTTACACATGTTACTGCTTTCCCTTTGTGTCTCTGCCTACTCCCTTCTAAAATCCCACAAAAGAGAAGGTAAATTGTTTTTGAACCAGGTGAGAATTGAACTTTGGGCTCATTTTTTAAATGGACAGGTTTTCCTAGGAAAGGGTTTTGATGTTGTTTGCTTTCGAATTTTGTTCTTTTGAATGTCTTTCTAAAACCCAGATGTTGTTTAAAATTAGTAGAGGGTGTTTGAACTGTACGATTATCAAAACAAACTGTTACCATCCAGTGAGTTCCATATATTTTTAAACACAGCAAATCGTAACTACTTGGAATTGGTTAGTGACTTTTAAATTTGCATTGTAATGGGAAGAACTTCATACTATTAACCAATGTGAATTACTGATGGGATCTGAAATAAGGAAATCTCCTTCCATTTGTATTGGTCTGAACATCAGAGAAGGGATAGTGCTATTTCATGTCAGTCTTTGGGTAGCTGCTGAAGAGGGAGGAAGTTCCTTCACGATGTGGGACTGAGGCAGAGATTACTGCAGAAAGCATAGGCTCCTTCATTTCCTGAGTCTAGGAGAACCCAGGAGATCCTTCATGGGTACGAACTTCTTCACTTTTCCTATAAAATCAGTGTCCTCATCTTTTCTTGCTCTGCGCACTCACTTTTTATGATCTCATTCACCCCATACCTTCACATACAAACAAGAGGTAAAAACTTCCCCAAGCTGAGACCAGCCAGACCTCTCCCTGGAGCTATCCACCTTCTTACTGCACAATTCCCCTTGGTTCTACCATCAGGGCTTCAAATTTAATATGTTTACAGAGGAAATCATCAGCTCCTTTACTAGAAGTTTGACCAGCAGAGATGAGGGCATTCCATTCAAGGCAGCATGGTGTGACCATCACAGTAGGGGTGCTTAGTGGATGGATGGTGACTGTCCTCCAGCTCACTTCCAGTGGCTACTGGTAGGCAAGGAGACTTCGTCTAAGAAGATAGGGTTAGCTATGATTTTTAGAAGGCTTGCTTATAATTCTGGATTCTACTCTGTGGGGAGTGGGGAATCACTGAAAATCTCTCATTAGAGCAGCTCCTAAAAAACAGTATCACATGTTTCTGCCTCTCATGTCAGTTAACTGTTAGGTATTAGTGATGTCATGGATGACCTCAGTTTCTTCCTCTGTATTCTCTACCTGTCTGTCAAGACCAATGAACATGCCTGCTGCTGTCAGATTTTCTGTGAGTGGGCTGAAAAGGTTCAAGATGTCAAACATGAATCCTTTCCGCCATGGAAACCTGAAGACCAGCTGATCTGGCTCCCTGCCTCTTTCTGAAATCTCTGCTGAAATGAGATAATCCAGTTCCAATTGCAGGACATCAGGCCAGTCTGACAGCTGCTGTTTCTTAGCCAGTTATGTTGCACAATTTAAACTTGTACCTAGGAAAGTATTTTTCACAGATTTCCTGATTAATGGTAGCAGCTTCATGCTAGTCATCTCAATAGATAATAAGGTCTGATTTCTTGTATGATCCATCCCCACCCAAGACTGTCATCCGTCACAGTGCATGTTAATGTGGGGCACAAGAGGGTCACAGCCACACTGAGTACGGATGGCCTGGAGCATCCCCAGCCCAGAAGAGTAGCTTCTGACTGGTATGTGCTGAGCACACAAAAATTACTCAGGGAGAACACTGTTAATCCACCACTTCATTCAGCAAGTATTAATTTAGTACCTACTATATACCAGATACTTGTCTAGATTCCAGCTTACACCAGAGAACAAAAAGACAAAAATCTCATCCTTGTGGAAAATATATCCTATTGCACTAAGAAGGGATTTGAGACCTGGGAAAAAGTGGGGTTGGAGATTTTTGCTTAGTTGACTTACTCAGATCAAATTCCTGAATTATACATCTATGCTATAGTATTAAAACTAACAAAAAAGCACACACACACAACACCCAGATATATACCTATATATGTGTATGTAATTAACAACACCGTCCCCCTCGTCCCACATGTAATTCTACGAGTGAGAAGGTATTCTCTCAGATGGTGTCACGGTTGAAAAGAAAAGCAGATGGTGCTCCTAGAGGAGGCAGCTTGCTTGTTGAAATGTCATGGATATACAGAAATAAAACCGAAAATGAAAGGCAAAAAAATATTCTCATTTGAATAATGAACTGTCTCATGTTTCCTCAGAGCCACACAGCTCAGATAATGCAAAGAAACACTCTCAGACCCTTTGTTCTGTGTTTATAACAAAATTCAAACCACATGTCTGTCATGTAACAAGCCACTCTGGATAATTTCTTGAAGAATAATAATCATTGTTTGATGGCACCACTTGTAAAATCCAGAAGGTACCCCTGAGAAGCTGGCACCCGGAGTAAACTATCCAAGGGGTAATTTGTGGCAGCAACAATACACTAAGCATTGCATTGAACTTTAAAACAATTGCTCACACACAAAAGGAAACTAATGACTGATCCCACTCCACACCCCAGCTTCCTGTCACTGTTCATTCTTCAGTGTTCCCCATAGTTGAAGGAAGCCCTCAGGACTCATGGCAGCAGATAGTTCAAAATGATGCCCATGAAGCTTTTATAATTATTATTATGTTAAATACATAATTTGGTTGCTTTGTTCTGTGACTAGATGTGCTCATTTCAGCTTCATAATAGTTGCCAGATTCTGCTGCATGATTTGTATCCTGCAGCGAAATGCACAGACCGCAAGTTGGCTTTTCTTTGCTGGCTCTTAAACCAGCGCCATGCACACCAACAATGCCCGTCATTGTCTCTTGGGAGCTTTGTGCACCCCTAAAGTGACAAAAGGGAACAGCTCCAGACAAATCAACTGAATGTAATTACAGGTAAGGAGTTTGGCTGTGCTTTCTCTAGAGGTCTTTGAGGCCTGGGATACATTTTGAGTTAACAACCAACTGAGCCGGTTTTAGGATCAGTTGTTTACCTAATGCTATCACAGCCAGCTTTCACATGAGCCCAGAGACCCACCTGCAAAGACTGCCCAAAGTTCACCATCTTCCCAACTACCTTCTGGGATAGGGAAAATCCTTCAAGAAAGATTAAGTGACAGGTATTGGAGATGTGAGCTTTAGCACTATCTGGGTGGACTGGGACCCCAGTGCTGTGGAAGAGGACCGACCACTGCATACCTCCCCCCCCCCGCCCCCCCCCCCGCCCCAGGGCACTCCCACCCTGGGCTTCCTCGTTCCAAAGCTGCTTCTGGGAACAAAGCAATTTGCCTGCAGCTCAGAAACAAACCTCCCTAAGTCTGAACGGACAGAGGAGACACTTCTTTTACAAAGAAGGTGAGATTCCCTAAAAGTGTTATAGGGCAGCAAAAAAAGAGCTTCGGAAAATCGATTGACTTGTTTTCCCTTAACAGTTACCTAATTAAATAGCGAGAGGCCAATTGCTAGGATTTGAAAGCAAGTCAGAAGCTGTAGAAATCCTTTGATTGTAACTCCCTTTGCCCAGACTTTCCTTCCTTAAGAAAGAAAACTCTCATCAATTAGAGTCAGCAAATAATGGCTCCACTAGGGTTCTCAGTAAGAGCCGATGAATCAAAGTCCACAGAAAACAGCCAGGAGCAGGGCACTGCAGTCTCGCAAATACTGATTTTAAAAATTAGGACTCCGTCCTATATAGTGGGGACAACACATTGACCAGGTGGTCACAATTAAAGTGATCAAGGAAAAGCAGACAGACCGTGGGTACCTCTGGGTGCAGTGTCCTGAGAAAGACACAACCTCAGCCAGGTCGTCGTCTGACGGTATGTGCATAAACTGAATCTAATCATGAGAAAGCATCAGGAAAAACTAGGAGCATTTTATTTAAAAGGGAGGAGTGAGGCTGAAGAATTCAAAAATGACACTGTGATCAAAGTCAGTGAAAGGCTGAGACACTCTTCCAGATTCAAATAAAGAACAAATGCTACATGTGATCTTTGACTGGATCGTCTATGGAGGGGAAATGCTATAAAGAACATTATTGGTCCAATTGGAAAAACTGAAATAATAGTCAAAGATTAAAGTATTCAATGTTAAATGTCCTGAAGTTGATAACTGTACTTTGGTTAGGTAAGAGAAAGTCCTTATTCTTGGGAGATACATATTGAAGTATTTAGAAATAAAGGGACATATATACAGATACGCAGCATATATATATACATATACACAGAGGGAGGTTGGGAAGAGAAAAACGAAAAGTAACGGGCAAAATATGAACAGTAGGAGAATCTTGGTCAAGAACATAGGGATGTACTTTGTATTATTCATGCAACTTTATTGTAAGTTTCAAATTATTTCTAAATAGGTGTGTGGGTTTTTTGAAGCTTTTAGGATGTATTCTAAGGTGTCCTTTAATAGAAGGCAAATTGGTTCCTCTATTTTTATATTCTAGTTTATTTCAGAGTCTTCAGATTAAGGGTGATTAAATGATAAAGGAGAATATACAAGGCATCCAGCATTAACTAAAATCTATATAAAAGGTTAAATGAGCCTATTTTCTGATTATGATCATTGGTTAAGAAAGGTTTTAAAGACATTTAGTAAATTTTTAAAAAGTGAAATAATTCTAAAATAGAGCATTTAGTGAACATAAATCAGCTTCTAAACTTAAAAACAAAAACAAAAAAACAGGCTTCCTTCAGCTCCTTTTCCAAGATAGGCAGCCACTCTGGGCCCTGGTTCTATTGCAGCAAAATGGAAGTAATGCTACCTTACCTAGTCTTCTAAGGCTTCCTGTATGGGAATATATTTATATATGTGTGTGTGTGTGTGTGTGTGTGTGTGTGTGTGTGATTGTGTGATTGTGTGTAAAAAACCTTAACTTCTTCTAAGACTACCTATATGGGAATATATGTGTGTGGGGGGGGGGTGTATCACTTTTTTACTAGAAACAAAACTCAAACTAGTTTAAATAATTTATTGTCTCAAAGAAGAGGGTGTCCTACTATAGGACATTGTCTCAGAATAAATAAATGCTGACCTTACTCTTCTCCCTTCTTTCTATGTCCTCCTGGTATTCCCCATTGGTCAAAGCCAACTGGGAGCCAGAGGGAAGAGAGCCCGTTTACACAGACTCATACAAGTCAGCCTTTCAGAGCAGAGAGTGGGGCAAGGAAGCTAGATGATAGATAAGGGAGACATATCTGCCGCAGAGCAGTTTAGGTCTGATGGATTGATTTAATGGTTCTATGACATCAAGCATCTAGATCTTTATATTAATTTGCCGTCCAGAGCTTTGTCTCCGTCCCCCAAAATGGAAAAAACAAAAACGTTTTCCTTTCAATTTAGGTCTTCACCCAGCCTTAACCTAGTGACTCTTAGGTGAGTGCAGTGCTCTGATTCACATAAACCTGGGCTCAGAATTCCTCACAGAACAGGGAATGGGATTACTCTGATGGAATTAAACTGTTTAAAAAACCATTCCTTTGTTGCTGCACAAAGGAAGGGTTTGGAATGGAAGTTGTAGAGTTAACTTCAATGACCTCTATAAATGTAAAACATTTGCCACAATTCCTGGCACTGAGTGGGTGCTTAATAATTTTTTTTCTCCCCGTTTAGCAAGGCTTTCTGCAAAGCAATGTTCTTGCTCCTAAACATCCTAGGTATTAAAGTGTAATAATTTATTCCTCTTTTCAGAGATTTAACAATCTACATGAAGGAGATGAGGAATGCTAACATAAAAAAAATATATTATCTAAGAATATCAATACAAGGTGCCATGTTAAGTACCCAACTAGGCCCATGGATTTGGGGCATTTAGAATAGTGGTTTCCAGGACATGGTCTCTTGTAGATGGGTGGAGAGAGTAAATAATTATAAGGGTTTGAGAATCTAAATGCTCATCAAGCATTAACCATAGGCTTTAGGCTGTAAGGGCAATGAATAACACATAGTATAATAAATATACACCCTGAGCACATGCACATTCCTTGGTGGTAGAGCAGCTTCCAGCAAAGAGACTTCCTTTGCAAATGGGCTGCGTGGTCTAGCACTCCTCAGTCCCTACCATGCATAATCATAGGCCAAGGTTTCCATCAGCCCACAAGCAAGAACATGGCAGCTATCCCCCTGAGCTGTTTGCTCCTGGCCGCTCATGACCAGTACTGCTGAATCCTGGGCTCCACTTCCAATTGCAGCTCCTGCAGAAGTGCTAAGTACTCTTGGGATGCCATCCTCTGCCACCTGGGTCTTCCCAAGGCAGGCCCAGGCACATGTGAGCAAGCCTGTCTTGGGAAGGCCACTCTTCCACTCATGGTCACACTGTTGGAGTCCCCAGAGCACCTTGAATCTCTCCAGGCCTCTAGCAGCATAATCACCTGTGCAGCCTGGCTGGGGAAGCCCCAGGGAAGCAGCCTGGCAGTCACTAGGGCCAAGCAAATGTCCAGGGGTTCCCTGCTGAGCCACAACCACTAGCCACCATTCTGGTGAGACACCAGACACCTCAGAGTCCTTGATGAAGCAAGCCACAGTGAGACAAGAAGCAGTGAGGTTCTTTTTATACTAAAACACCAGAAAATAAGCTAAGAGTACTCTACTATTCAAGTCATCTTTCAGCTTTTCTGATGCAACCACCACAAAGAACATAATAAATTATAAGATAAAATAATAAAGCAAAAATATATACTGGTATTTGTAAAATGTTAGATACAAATTAAAGTATTGCTAAATTCATTGGAACCTTTGCTATTATATATTTCACTTGAAACTAATATTAAGTGAACAACCATTGTCATAATACATCACTAAAATGCTTTTTATGTTTATAAGATATCAAGCTGGAAAAAGTGGAGACCCTCTGGTTTTGGAAGTTCTTTTTTTTTTTTTTTTTAATTTTATTTATTTATTTGACAGATATCACAAGTAGGCAGAGAGGCAGACAGAGAGAGTGAGAGGGAAGCAGGCTCCCCGCTGAGCAGAGAGCCTGATGCGGGACTTGATCCCAGGACCCTGAGATCATGACCCGAGCCAAAGGCAGCGGCTTAACCCACCGAGCCACCCAGGCACCCCCGGTTTTGGAAGTTCTTAAACTAGAAACCCTCCCCATTCCAACATGTGTTCTCTGTGTTTTTATGGCAGTCATTCAGGCTATGGTAGTTCCCCACCTTGTCCTTGGGAGGTTTGTTCCCAGGCCCCCAGTGGATGACTGCACCAACAGAGGGCACTGAACCTTATATAGATAGACTTTATTGTTCCTACACATGCATACCTATGATAATCTTCATAAGTTAGACACAGTAAGGGATGAACAACAACTAATAATAAATAGTAAAATAAAGCAATTATAACAATATACTGTAATAAAAGAGATGTAAGTGTGCTCTCTCTGTCTCAAAACACCTTACTGTACTGTACTCACCCTCCTTGTGATGATGTGAGATGACTGACATGCCTGGTGACGTAGTGTTAGGCTACTGCTGAGCTTCTGTGGATCTGTTGGAAGGAGGACCATCTGTCTCAGAACCACAGTTGACCACGGATGACTGAAACCATGGATAAGTGAAGAGCAGGGCGCTTCATTCTCATGGTGCTGCTCCGTGCACTGTGTACCTTCTACTGGAACTTATATTTTATAAAGTACTGAGGAAGGGGAGCTAGGACATCTGGAAAGAGAGTCTTCCTCGTTGCTAAGCTTCTGCTGCCAGATCCTCCCTGCTCGGCTTCCACTGAGAACACTGGCCTGGGCCTCACAACGTCCAGTCTCCTCTCTGGAACACAAAAGCACTGTATCAGAACTCTTGAGTTAGAGGCTCATCTTGCCAATGGACTATTTTCCACTGACAAAATCAGGAACCGTGTGTGTGTGTGAATTTTCTGTGGAAGAATACCTATTTTCCCTCACATCCCACCCTCAAGAGAACAAGGTAATGTTTTTCCCATAGAGACAACATTCTATTTTATTCTCTCTAGGGGATTTGAAATTACTTTTTTCCAAATCCTAACTCTGTCACTTATTAATTACCCAATATTTTACCCACCTGTGAAAAAGGCTTATGCATATAAGGCCACATAAGGTGAAGGATAGGACATTTAATCTCTAGGTCATCAAATACACATAGTGGGTATTCAGTAAACTGTTGAATGAGTGAAAGAAGAATAAAGAAATAAATTCCTAAACGTCTATATTCCCATCGATTATCTTATTTAAAGCTGTAGGAATAAAGCCTTCAGTGGCTAATACAGTTGGAATGGTCTTGGATGATCTGTAGAAGACATTCTTTTAGACTGGGACTCTCCAGCCATTCCATTATTGGCATCATATGTTTCAAAGAGTTTCTCACACAGACCCAAGAGGACATGTACAAGGATGTCTGTTGCAGCATTCCATGTGATGGCAGAAAGGTGGAGGAACTTGTGACAGATACCCAACCACTGTGACAGTGTGGCGAATGTGCATCAGAAGTGTAACTGTTAGGGGCAGTGCATTCCATATATGCATAGCAATATGAATATATCTTAAGACTGTGGTGCTTAAGGGCAAAGACAAAATGCACAGCAACTTACATGCAGGCACAAGAACAGCAATACTCATTTTGCAAGAAAAGTGCCAACAAAAGATGTACAGCAAAAGCATTGGAGAGGGGCACCTGGGTGGCTCAGTTGATTAAGCAACTGACTTTATCTCAGGGCATGATCCCAAAGTCCTGGGATGGAGCCCCACTGTCATGTCATCATGTCCTCGTGTCCAGCTCCCTGCTAAGCAGGGAACCTGCTTCTCTGTCTCTCTCTCCCCTGCTCTTGCTTTCTCTCACTATCTCTGTCTCTCTTTTTCAAATAAAAAAAATCATAAAAAAAGAAGGGATTGGAGAGATTGACTATGGGATAGAAAGAAATGAAGATAAAGGGAAATGGATAAAGGAGAGAGGAAAGGAAGGGAGGAAGGAAAGAAGGAAAAAGGAAGACAGACAGTTTGCTTGCAACAATGATTATTATGTTCTATGAACTGAACCGAAAGGTAGAGTTAGTTGTCCCTTCTGCGGTGAGGTCAGGGAAGAAGAAAGAAGGAAACAGGAAGAAAGCCTGTAGGAAGCAGTTCTAAAAACTTGTTTCTAACCCTACAGAGTTCCAGTATCCTTCCATCAGGACCCTGATTCTCCAGCCACTGCAGGCGAGGAGTGAGGAAGATGGAGGGCGCCCACGTCTGAAGGTACATCGGTAATCTATTTAAACAGGGCTAAGCCTTTCCTGGTCCTGAGTTCAGATGCTTTGTTTTTGTTTTGGCGTTTTTTGTTTGTTTGTTTTTGGGTTTTGTTTTTGTTTTTGTTTTTTTTAATAAACTGATTGTTGTTCCCTAAGTTTAAGGCTGTGAAGCACCCAAGTAATTAGTCATGGAAGCCATGGCTTTTCATTTTTTTACTTACTTTTATAACAGGCAAGCTGGAGAAGGGCGAAAATCAGGTTTATTCAGCAGATGTGATAAAAACAATTGACCATCCCTTTTTACACAGAAGTAAAAAGTGAATGCAAGAAATTCATTTGCATTGGTACTTCTTGGGTCCTTCAAACCACCTGACATTGGCAGTAAACATTGATCAAACTGATATCTGTTATAATTACACATATTGTTGTATATTGTTTCTTTTTTCGTGGAACACATGGCAAGTGTCCAGAAACTTTTGGTCTGTTATTTTGCTTAATATTCTTCAGTACGGAGGAGGACAGGGTTTTTCCCCCACCCCTTTCCTTGGAAATTATTTCCCATGTCTTTCACAGAACTTGGTAATGTTCCAAAATTTTTCTAATCAATCTAACATTGGAGGTTGTCAGAACAGATCTTCTTCACTAGAATTTATATGACACTATACATTTAATAACTGTTCTACATAAATCCTTTTTTTTCTTTCTTTATTACATCCTTTGTTTCTTGAGTCTTTTTTGTTCTTTTCAGATCTATTGAGTTATCTCCAATTTTACAGGCTTTAGTAAAGTAGCTCTAAAAATTCCATTTCTAGGAAAATTGATTGGCAAAATCTTTTTGATAATTTTCTGTCAAGTTACTGGCTTAGCGTTTGTGACTAACTCGTTTGAAAAATGCCTGTAAAGGGGCGCCTGGGTGGCTCGGTGGGTTAAAGCCTCTGCCTTCAGCTCAGGTCATGGTCCCAGAGTCCTAGGATGGAGCCCCGCACTCCACAGGGAGCCTGCCTCCTCCCCTCTGTCTCTGCCTGTGTCTCTGCCTATACTTGTGACCTCTGTCTGTCAAATAAATAAATAAAATCTTAAAAAAAAAAAAATAGAAAGAAAGGAAAACTCCTAAAAAGAGGGGTGTGAGAACTTTGAGAAGGAATAACTGTTCTGACTGAACTGGTTAGTAAGTTCACTCCCCACGACCCACTGAATTCTGATAGCAAGTTTGATGATTATGGGATTGTTTTGTTCTTTCTATGTATTGAGAGGCTGTCTTAACAAAGTTACCAAAATACAGGAGTTTTCTTTGTGTTGTTGTGGTTTCACTTCATTCTAGTCTGTAATCTTGAAGCAACCATATTAAACACAAAAATGAAGCTTAAAATTAAACAGTAATAGCAGCTCAATATGCCAAGGGGTTGCTTCCTCACATAAGCCACTTATAAACTTCTGGGATGTTTAGCATCCCAGACACAAATGTTGTTAGCATCACTGACATAAAAATACCATACCATATGTGCTCCACAATCTCTCTACATCATAGTGGCCTCCATTTCTGAAGAAAACGCTCTGTCTGGTTTCTGTGGATTATCGGATTTGATAATGTGACTAGAAAAATCCTTGTCTACAGATATGGAGAGTAAGGGCTGTATTTATGGTGTATTAAAAATCATAGATCACTGTATTGTTAGTTGTTTGCAGTGTAGTTTTTGGTGGACCCTGGCAGTCCTTCTTTAATTGTCACCTGCAGTGCAGTGTGGTCTGGGGACCTCTCCTTCATGACCCTCTGACTGAATTCTTCCAGCCCCTATGTACCTAAAATGACTTTATTTTCTGGGATGAATTTTCTTCTAGTTTATTTGTTTCAAGTGATGATAATCCCCTCAGCAATACCTTTCTTTATTTCTGGAGGCTTCTTTCTCAGTCAAGTTAATTAGATCAGCATGGTCCCGTATAAATGCACTTTACCTGAAGTTCTGTCTTTAGAAACTGACCATCTCTGAGATGAGACCTCATTATCACCTCCGAGCTCACCCCGAACATGTCTGTTAACAGGTGTAAAGGTTATAAAAATCAAACAGTAAAAGTGAGTCAAGGGAAGAAGGCCTGTACAGGAAAGAGGAGCACTTTGGAATGTTCCACCCATTCTGATTTTAGTTCACGGCTATTTCATGGGTATTTTTAAGACAGAAGGATCTGTCGGAATGTTTGCACGACAGCTCTCCTTTGTTCCTTCCTTGAGTCGAGTTCAGCAGTTCACAAACTAATGTGCTGAAGAATTGCTGGATAGCAATAGTATGCAATAAAATGCATCCTGCTCCTTGATGGCCTACTGAGGGTATTTAAGGGTAGTTTTGATTGCATGAAATTTTTATCTTATATAGTCATTTAAAACATAATTGCTCTATATAATGGGGTTGTATTTTTTTTTCTAGCATAAATAACTGAAGTTCCTGAGTGTTTGCATCATCTGATCAAACATTTAGGATTACTATGTTATTTTGGCATTAATATTGCCAGTTTTTAAAAATGCATGGGTTAGGGCCACCTGGGTGGCTCAGTTGGTTAGGTGTCTGTCTTCCGCTTAGGTCACCATACCAGAGTCCTGACATCAGGCTCCCTGCTCAGCAGGAAGCCTGCTTCTCCCTCTTGCACTCCCGCTGCTGTGTTCCCTCTCTATCTATGTCTCTCTCTGTCAAATAAATAAAATCTTACAACAAAAAAATGCATGTGTTATATAGGTAAACTGATAATTCTGAAAAAAAAAATACTTCAATGTTAATACTCGATTGTTTGGGCAGGATATAAAAAGAACATTATATAACAAATTAAAAATGGAAAAACTGGTTATTTACAGGAGCACCTTGGTGGTTCAGTTGGTTAAGTATCTGACTCTCCATCTCAGCTAGAAGTCATGAGTTCAAGCCTCACATTGGGCTCCATGCTGGGTGTGGAGCCTACTGGAAAAAAATAAATAAATAAAAAGGGAAGGAAAGGAAAAACAAGTCTGAAATTCACCAGATAAAATGCTGTCCTTCTTTCTGTAATGTCACCATTGCTGTACAATGACAGTTATGATTTAATTGCCATGTATTATACTTCAACATTATATTAGCTTTGTGTGTCCCTGGTTGTTCTGGCAAGAACATACATTGAAGAGAGGCTCCTGGGTGGCATAGTCATTTAAGCCTCTGACTTTTGGTTTTGGCTGAGATCATGATCTCAGGATTATGAGATCGAGCCCCACTTGATACTCTCTTGAGACTCTCTCTCCTTCTCCTTCTGCCCTTTCCCCCAACTCTCTCACTCTCTCTTATGTAAATAAACAAATCTTTTTTTAGAAAAGAATATACACTGAGGAATATATGCGGAATGGTCTGTATATTATTTGCATTTATTAAAGATCCACCAAACAGTAGGGAGGTATGGGAATGGATATGTACTGACTCACATATTTGGGCCACTCCTGTCTCATACTATGTGAGGAAAAAGAACTGAACATTAGCATGTGTGATTGACTAAGAATAGGAGAGACCAGCCAAGTCAGTGCTCATGAGTCTGTAAAAATGTTAGCTATTTTGCAACATGAACCTTTCTGTTAATTTGGGTTTAAGGCTAAATAAGCATTATATAAATACATTGAAGTTAGGCTGCTGACAGAGTGGAAATGGTTTGTTTTCTGAAAACACCACGGACTATTTTTTAAACATTTAGACTTTGGCATTGAACAAATGTATTTTCCAAGTACCTTTCCCCCATTTAAAATATGAATACATATAGTCCACATGTTTCTGATTCATTTGCAACTAATTTATCAAAATTGGCAAGACCTGTTTGCTAACCACAAGGTCTGAGGAGCTGTTAAAAAAGAAAAAATAAAGCCTTTTTAAAATCTTCCTTTTGGACCCCTCAATTCATCCAGAGGGGATTCAGACTTTGATGATGAGAGTTCATTAAAAACTGAGAATCAGTGTTTCTTTTCACTTGATTTTTTTCTATTTGATCTCCTTTGCCATCCTGAGAGACCCCCAGTCTTCCTTGGCTTGCCTTGCTCTCAAGATAGGTGGAACATGTTCCTTAATAGTATTAGAAATGAGAAATTCCAAAAATATGTATTATGAATATTAATGCTTCCATTCCCCATGGTTCTTATTTTCAAAAAAAAAAGTTATTAGAAGCCAACTGTATAATAAATTCACATTTCTTTGAGTTTCTTTCATATTTAACTGATGGTGTATTTCAGTGCAGATTTGCTCTCCTTAAACTTTCTCTAAAGCCCAATACCAAAGTTCAGTGTTTGTATCAGGAACCAGTTAAGTAGTTGAATATCTACACATCAATCTATTAATTAATCAGTAACAAATATTTCTCACATTATTCAGTCTTGCAAATGTGTGAAGTCATAGGATTCGCCTGGACACTTACTTAATGCTCAGAATCCCAGTTGCCTGCTGTGGAAGGGGAGGAACGTATATGTTTCACCAATGCCTTGAAATGAGGGTCAAAAACCACAGGGGCTCCAAGGCCACATAATGGAAGAGGGTTCTGTCTAGGAAACTTCCAGATGCTATCAAGGAGGGGAGGAGGGGAAGGGAGTCAAAGAAGTAAAAGAGAATTCCAAGGATGAGGGAAGAGCTTAGTAGCAGTAGAGATTGATGGGCGCCTTTAGTCCCTCTTGATGGCTGTTCACTGTGCGTAAATTTTATCATCTGATTATGTCAGATGCTGACAACCTGGTGGTGGGAAGATGGAAGAATATCTTAACTCAGCCTAGTTTCAGATCAGGCTTCTACTTATTGGTCACTACCAACAAATCAGTTAGCCTCCCGGAACTTCGTGGTGTCATCCGCAAAAGGAGGACCTTGTTTCTAGTCACATCTTCTCCTTTTCAGGGTTGTTGTGAGTATTGGGTGAAATCATGTAGGTCGTTAAAATGCTCTATCTGTGGGGTGCCTGGGTGGTGCAGTCAGTTGAGCCTGTGACTCTTGGTTTCTGCTCAGGTGGTGATCTCAGGGTCCTAAGATCAAACCCTGCATCGGGCTCCGTGCTTAGCACAGAGTCTGCTTCAGATTCTCTCCCTCTCCCTGCCCCTCCTGCTCATGCTCTCTATTTCTCTTTCTCTCTCTAAAGTGAATGAATAAATCTTTAAAAATAAAATAAAATGCTGTACCTGCAAAGTGATAGTATTTTAAAAACTGTCCTGCTAAGCTGCACATCTTTACTGAGAAGAGTTTATTATCATCCGTAATCACATTCATGAAAGATTAATGCTCATCAGCTTCCTCCCAGAGGGGAGACGTGTGCTTGAGTGATCACAGGGAACATCCACGGCAGGGAATACAAAGGTGGGCATCAGAAAGATAATGAGAAGAGGGATGACAACAAAGGATAGCGGATATTAAAGAGGACACTTGTCCTGGGCCAGATATACTGGGAACAGAATGGGCCACGAATTCACACCATTCCAAAGCCCCTGCAATTTGGTGAAAGGAGAGGTGGTCCTTTGAACTCAAGTTTTAAAGAAGTTACATTTAAAAGACACATGCAATACAATAGGCTCTTTAAAAGAAATAATAGCTTAATTGTTGGCACAGTTCCCAGCAGGTTTTCTAGTATTAAATATACATTCTGCAAATAGAAAGGACATTTCATAGAAACTCCCTCTCTAGCCAAACAATGAAGAAGCAAGTGATTTAGGTCTCAGCCCTTTGGATGACAGAATTACTCAGCCCAGGGAAGAGAAATGTTTCTCACTCTGGGACCTCTAAAATTACTGGTAACATGACTATGAAAAAAGGTGTCAAATAAATAAAAGCACCAACATCAGAGACCACAAGTAACCGATTTCTCCATGAAAATATCAAATATTTTATACTTGATCAGATGCGTGCTTAAATTATATAAAGAGAGTAAGTGTCAATATTTTTCATTTCTCTTCCTCTGCATCTATTATTAATATAATACAAAAGAAATGAAGATGAGAGGTAGGACAAAATACAGACAAGATGTCTCGGTAGTCAGACTTGTTCTGATTAAGGCAGCTGCTACTCGGGAATTTCCCAGAATTTAAGTCTTCCAGCCTTGGATATAAGGAGAGGAAGGAATTATTGATGTAGAAATAAGGGAAATACAGAGAAGAAGAATAGGGAGACGCTCTGCCAAGTGAAAGATTCGAAGGGGAGCCAAGTTTTCTCCAATTAATTTGTTCATTCATAAAATGAATCCACACAATTATTGAACCCTTTTATGTGCCAGACACGTTGCCAGTGCTGGGGAGAAAGCAGGAAGGCATGGGAGGGAGCCCTTGCTCTTATGAAGCTCACAGTGTAGTTGGGTAAGACTTACTTCTAACAAGTAATTGAGCAAAGTACCGCATGACTATGGATAGACAATGGGGTGTTGGAAAGAGATAAATGGAAACTCAGTTGAGGTTGTGGATACTACATTAATATCTTCAGCCTTTCCTTTCCCTCAGATTGCTATTTGCCTCAAACAGTGTAATTCTGTTCCAGCCGCCTTTTGATTTTAACAAAAAGTTTGGAGGGTTTGGGTTGCATGTCAGAAGCTGAAGAAAATCCTTGTCTCAGCAGAGAATCAAGTGCTAGTTTTGGTGGCAGCCAAAGTGAACCTGTCAAACTAAATGGTTTAGGTTAATCACTTTAATTTGTATTAAGTTGACAGAATCAGATTACCTTTCTTTTAGCTATTGATTTTTTTGCTTTTGATTTACCTTTTAATTTAACCTGGTCTATTATTGACGTCATAGCTTACCCTGGGAAAATATCAGTGTTTCTTTTGTTTACTACTGTCTGAAATTCCTCCACAGTGATAAGAAAAAGGAGTGGTGTCTTGTATCCCACCATGAGAGCTGGAATTATTGTAGCTAAAGAGTCAGAGCTCCTTTTGCATGGGCTCTTTCCAAGCACCTTTTTATATTTCTAATTTTGTATTCTTTATTCTTGAAGAGAGCCCCCCAAATTCTGGATGTACCTTCAAGTGAGATTCAAACTAAAAAAGCATATACCCCTGAGAATAAATACTGTTAACTAAGATATATTCATATCATATCGGTGGTGCATCACAGTGAAGGACATATTTATAAGTAGGACAGGATTGTCAAGGGAGAGCGGAAACGGTATAAAAATAACCCTAACTGGCCTTTTCTAGGCTTGCTTGGGGTGGGTACTATCCAAACATTCAATAATTCAGCAAATCTTTATTATGGGCTCACTATGTGCCAGGCAGTATTCTAGAAAAGTGAGATTTATCAGGACACAAAAAACCAATAATGTCCAGCCTGTGGAGCTTCCATTCTAGCAAGGGAAGACAAACAAACACTAAGCATAATAAGTAAACATCTATTATATTAGAAGGTGATAAGTACAATAGGGAGGAAAGTAGAGCAGGATAAGAGAGTGTGGTAGAAAAAAAAAAGGGTACACACTGCCAGGAAAAGATTGGTGATTCTATAGCTCTGGTAACAAGACAATGTTCAGTGAATCAGGACAACTCACCTCTGTGAAAACACTTTTTTACAAGCCAACCACAGTGTCAGTCCCTTGCTTTTTAAAAATCAGCCAATCAGGAAGGAACTCAGTTTAAAAAAACAAACAAACAAACAAAAAAACCCACACATACCTCTCAGTGCCTACCCGCCAATCAGCATGGAGTAACCTTGCTTCTCCTGTTAAAAATTATGACTCTGAAATCCTGCCAGTCCCTGAACTTCATGTTCCCCAAAACGTTATATAAGATTAATGTGACTGTCTGTCCTCTGCTCTGTTTGGAAAGAGTATGTGAGCTGCACAGCTCTCTCTTACCATAGCAAGCAAAACCATTGAGCTTTGTCTTTTATCTCTAAGATACTGAAGAATTGAGTGGTGGACAGTTGGACAAAGCAGAGCCCTTTGAGAAGATGACATCTGAGCAAAGAAACGAGGGAAACTGGAGAGTGGGCCAAGCAAATCTCTGGGAGAGAGAGAGTTCTAAGAAGAGGAAACAGTTAATGGGAAGGTTCTAATATGGGAACATGTCTGACGTGCTCAGAAACAGAAAAGAAGACAATGGGGTTAGACAAGAGTGAGCTAGAGATAGAGTAGCAGGATGAGAGTCGAGAAATCATGGAGGATGTGTCACACACACCCAGAGGCCACCAAAAAGACATGGATTTCTAGTTCAGACAAAATGTTCGAGACTGGTCTCTCCCAGCTCTTCCCTGACAACTCCTCCCCTCCTCCTGACAACCATGGAACTTGGAAATGATGCAAAAGATGAAATCGAAGAAGAAGTCCAAAAGGTGGGAAGGTGAAGGTGAAGTGGTTTGGGATTAGGGGACTGAAGGAGCAAGGATAAGGATAGGCATCTTACAGCTCTCCACCCAAAAGAAGGTGGCTCAGGTCCAGCATTTCCCGACTCCCAGTTTAGCATCAGAAAGCATTCAGGTAGGCTCTTCTCTCCTCTGGAGCAAACAGAATTCTCACCAACAAGTCAAGTGTGGCTGGCATAATGAGCGAGAGGAATGCATCAAAAGTCTCACAACATAAATAGCCAAGGCACTCCTTCCCTGCCAGACCTAAGACTCCTCTCCTTCTCCCACAGACACTTTCTTGCCTGGGGCACCAATTAGAGGGACCCTGTCACAAGTAACCCCAATTTAGGAATTATCTTTGCTTCTGAAGTTCCCTTCACCTGCCTGGAGATAGCACTTGCCTGGGGGCATCAACAAGAGGAATAGTGTCACAAAAATTTCCTCTGGCCAGGGTAGGTTGCTCCTTCCCTCTGTGGACTTGAGAATCTCCTCCCCCAGCCAGAGACACCAGTAAGAGAGATCCCACCACAGCAAGCACCTGGCCCAGGAAGCCCTCTTTGTTCCTACCTGCCAAAGACTTCTTCCTTGCCCAGAGGCACCAGGCAGACCAGCCTAGGTAAGATTCCTCTACCTCTTAAGCAGCGCTTGCAGGGGCCAATGGGAGCTCCAGTGGCAGAAGATAAACAAAACAGACCGAAATAGCACTATGATGGCCATTGAAACCATAGCCCATGGAAATAGATGGGGACTGGATAGTGAACCTAAACAGGATGACTGCCTGCAAAAATAGAAAAAAAAAAAAAAATGTAAATAGAACACACAGTCTCCTAACATAATAGCCAAAATATTCAGGACATGTTCCAAAATTACCAAGAACCATGAAAATCACAATTTGAACGAGAAAAGACAGTTAACAGACACCAATACCAAAAAATGAATCAGATGTTGCAATTACATGACAAGGATTTGAAAGCAACTAAAATAAAAATGATTCAATAATTACAAATTGCCTTAAAACAAATAAAAAAAAGAGAAAATCTCAGCAAAGTGATGGAAGTCATAAAACCAGCCAAGTGAAAATTACTTAACTGAAAAACATAAATAATAAGGTGGCAGTCATGAAAGAACAATAATTATCTGATATAGAAATGGCTTTCATAGGGTGTAGGAGAAGGATAAATGAAACAAGATGGGATTGGGAGGGAGACAAACCATAAGTGACTCTTAATCTCACAAAACAAACTGAGGGTTGCTGGGGGGAGGGGGGTTGGGAGAAGGGAGTGGGGTTATGGACATTGGGGATGGTATGTGCTATAGTGAGCGCTGTGAAGTGTGTAAACCTGGCGATTCACAGACCTGTACCCCTGGGGATAAAAATATATGTTTACGAAAAATAAAAAGTTTAAAAAATATATCAATACTTATGGGAAAGAGGTTTTTCTAATAAAAAATTTAAAAAGAAAAAAAAAAAAATGGCTTTCATTCTAAAGGAATCAATCTGCCGGGAAGACGTAACCATCCTAAATGTGTATGGACCAAACAATGTGAAGCGAAAGCTGAAGTGAAAAGACAAATAAGCAAATTCACATTTATAGTTGGGACCTCAACATCCTCTTCTCAGAAACTGAAAGAACTGCAAGGATGTAGAAAATCTGAACAACACATCAACCAACAGGAGACAGACAGTGCTGATTAATGAGCACTCCACCCAGGAGGAGCAGAGAAAATGATGTTTTCACATGCCCATGGATATTCACCAAGATGAACCATACTCTGGGCCACAACACAAACCTCAACAACAACAATTTAGCTTTTTCTGTAAATGAAACAGGGCTTCGTTGCCAGGTGTTGAAGTAGTAGGACCTGTAAGCTCTGATGACTGTTTCCTCTTGACGGTGAGGGCGAACCCTGTGAGACCAGTTGGGAGACTGTCTTCATAATCCAGGCAAAAGAAGGTGGTGGGTTCAGATTAGGATGTTAGCTTTGAAGGCAGTAAGAGTAGTCCAGTTCTGGAAACACTCAAGAAAGTACAAAAATACTTTAATATTACTATCATTTAATATTACTATCATTATATTACTATTATTAAATACTTTAATATTACTATCATTTAATATTACTATCATTTTAAATAATAGTCATGGTAAACAGTAACAGAATATTTATTAGAAGAGAACCATAAGGGTGTCTGGGTGGCGGCGCAGTGGGTTCTTAAGCCTCTGCCTTCGGCTCAGGTCATGGTCTCAGGGTCCTGGGATGGAGCCCTGCATCAGGCTCTCTGCTCAGTTGGGAGCCTGCTTCCCCCACTCTCTCTGCCTGCCTCTCTGCCTACTTATGATCTCTCTTTCTGTGCCAAATAAATAAAATTAAAAAAAAAAAAAAGGAAGAGAAACATCATTGTGTCTTATGTGACACAACTTGCCATACTTTTCCCAAACAGCAATTAACAAGCCTTGCACCCCAAGATGTTTGCAAAGAGTAATTGCTTCGCATTTAATTTTTGTGAATTCAGTTATCCTCTCTTGGCAAAGAGAGACAAGGAGAAGTTGATGAAAGAGGAGGAAATACATAAATTAAATTGGGTTACAATTCTTTTTTTTTTTTTTTAAAGATTTTATTTATTTATTTGAAAGACGGAGATCACAAGTAGGCAGAGAGGCAGGCAGAGAGAGAGAGAGAGAGGGAAGCAGGCTTCCTGCGGAGCAGGGAGCCCGATGCGGGGCTCGATCCCAGGACCCTGAGATCATGACCCGAGCCAAAGGCAGCAGCCCAAACCACTGAGCCACCCAGGCGCCCCTGGGTTACAATTCTTGCCTGCCTTTTCACTCAACAACCTTGGGATGAAAAAGGAGTCTGTTTTTCCCTAGATCAGTTCCGGAGTGCCTCTAAGCATGAGGCTAATGTTTAACAACATGGACTTTTGATATGACACAATCCCTACATGCAAACCTGCTACACTACTTGATGTTCAATCAGAGAAACAACAATCTGTTCCAATACGGGAAGAAAAATTGACAGTGCTAGACATATTGAGAGATGGGCTTTGGTCTCCAAAAAGGTAACTTCCCAAGGATTTTTCTAGACAATTTTTACTATATGTAAATGGAACTTTACCTACCGATTTTCAGACCTAATCACCAAGTAATATGCAATTCCATTTGCACTGGGACATAGTATGACTAACTATATTTATTCCAGGTAATATTAAAAATTATTAACTTATTTAATCCCCATAACTCTGTAAACTTATATACATATATTCATATGCTCATACATATATATCCTGTGACATTTTCATTTTACTCATGAAGGCACTGAGGAACAGAGAGGTGAGGAACTTGCAGTATTACACATCTGGTACTCAGTAGAGCTAGGGTTTCAAGCCCAGGAGATCTGGTTCTGGAAGTTGAGTTTGCACATGATTAGGATATTCTACTATGAAGGCTTTTATGTCTCAGTATTGACTTGTGCAAACCCCAAAATGGATATTTTCTTCCAAGCAAAGGAAAAGTGTCCTATCTTCTACCAGTCAGTACAGAGTCACTGAATTTACCGTGTAGCCAGAAAGGTAGGTAAGCGTTGTGAGATTCAAAACAAGTGTTCAATGTACAGACATTGGATGTTGAGAAAAATATAGTAATCGTGAAGGCAATAGACAAACTTTCTATGGCCTCCCCAGGTACACCAAGGTAGCACTTTCTGGGAATTAATCAACCTCCCGCACCTGCCCCATCCATCTTGCCCCTCCAGAATGTGGGCATCTGAATGGGTAGAATTCTGCTGCTTACTCAGAATAATATCCTAGGGGCCTCATAGAGCGTCTGGCACGTAATAGATCCTACAAATTTTGTTGACTAAAGGAACCAAATCAATAAAATTATATAAAAAGTTATGATAGGGATGGTGATGATTGACCTTTTGTCCTTTATATGTGCATCAAATATGCAGCCATATATTATTCAGTAAACTTGAGGCTGGTGTTTTTTACTTTAGCAGGGCCGCATAATTCTGCCGTCCTGAAAACACACATTGTAGGCCTTATGCAAAATCTTGAGATGTTTATCCATGGGAGTAGTCAAACATAGGGGACGTAGGGCAATTTTGGGAGGCCACAGAAGTAGGTAGAAAGTGGTCACTCGTTTTCACACATATGGCAGACTTGCTCTTTATTACCGCCTTCATACTAAGAGAGAGTATGCTTTTTTAGACGGGAGAGTGTTGATAATGAAACAGTGGGAGAGAGGCCCCATTCTCTGCTGACTTCTAATGATTAGCAGTAAAGACAGTTAAAGTTCAAGGGTGTTCGTTCCCTCGGAGGCAGAGTTTTCCCCTCAGGGCAATCTTGGCTTTTTTGTGAAACCAAACTAGCTAATTGGTATCGTCCTCTGAAAATGCCCCGACTGGATCCCTGGAGCCCCGTCTAAGTATCTGGGGCCCCCAGCTATCTAGTAATAATGGGGACGAGAGGAGAATAAATTATCATTAAAGAATCATTGTCCTCCAAAGCCGGCAGTTTCGGCAATTGAAAACATCAAAATGTGCTAGGTCATTTAATAATTCACTTCCTGAAGTGCAATCAAATTCTAATTGAAAAGTATGTTCTAATTAGCGCTATGTGGGAAACTTAAAATAGAACCATACTTCTAAAGGTATCTGAACTGCTAGGTTTAGTTTCATTGAACAGTTTTCCCTTCATCTTCATAACTTTGTAGTTCATATAGATTTTATGAAGATACCTATTCTTGTAAATCTGGTGTAGGGTTCCCCCCGACCCCACCCCAGGCTTTGTTCACTCTCAGAATTCAGACGCCTGACTCTGGAACAGAAAGTGAACATGCGTTCTTTGCAGATGATTCTTACTTATACATATGGCTGTTATGTTGTACATTTTAAACATTATATTTAATGCAGCGAATTCAAGTGCTTTCCATATGGGATGTTTTTTCTTCAGCTCCTTGCGGGTTAGTTCCTCCTCTTGTATCCATCCTGTAACATTGAGGGGAATACTAATAGGCCAGAGCATAACCACTTACCAGCTTCAAGTTGTACAGTTAAGACTCTTTTGGCTGCAAGTAATACCAGCCAGCTTAAACTACTAGGGCAAATACTGCCTCATTAAAGGGAAGTCCAGAGCCAGGGAAAATTTTAAGTGTGGTCAGCAGCCCAATAATGTCACGAAAGGCTTAGGTTCTTTCTTTCTCTCTTCTCTCCTAAATTCAATGTCGGCTTCATTCAAAACTGTTTCCTCTTGTAGTACCAAGAAGGTTGACACTTTTAAGCAGCCTTTATTCTTTCTTACTCTTGTCCAGCAGGAGAGGAAAAGAAACAAAGCTTGCCTACAGGCAAGGTCTTTGCTGTCAGCGTGGATGGGCCATCTTCTGCCCCAGACCAATTATAATTGTCAAGTCAAAGTGGTGAGCTTCAGTGACCAATATGGTGGCCACTAGCCACACATGGCTGTCGAGCACTTGAAATGAGACTAGTCCTAGATGATATGTGCTATAGTGAAAAAGATACACTGGATTTTAAAACTTAATATGAAAAATATACATATCTTGTTAATCATTTCTATGTTGATTATATGGTGACTGTAACATTTTAGATATGTTGGATAAATAAAATATATAATGAAAATATATATTTAATTTCTTTTTACTTTTTTAAAAATGTGACTGCCAGAAAAATTTGGAAGTATTATGTATGCCTGTCTGTATTTCTGTTGAAGTGTTAGCTAACCAAACAGGATTTGCTCTGAAATGGGGAATCAAGGTACATACTTAAACAAAATTCAGGGCTTTCTTAGAAAGAGGGATAATTGGTATTGGTTAGACAAGGGTATGGTCTACTACATCTGGAGAACTGTTTCTTTAATTTCTTTCTTACTAGTTTTACTCTAATTTCTAATGGCTGGCTGGAGGGTATGGAAAAATCAGTATCTACCTATGAGATTCCTTTGGGACAGGACGGTTTTCTCTAAGCATGCCCAACCTACAGCCACTGTACTGTCCAGGTATTTTGAGGTACCAAAGATTTTAAATACTGTTCTTGATTTTTCCTGCAAATGCACTTACAACTGAGAACAAAGACAGATTGATCTCCGAGGCCTGAGTTGTTTCTCTTCTAGTATGTAGCCCTAAAAAATTTTGTTTCATATTCAGTACTTTATTCTCTTAATAATATTATACATAACGGCAGATCCAAAGATGCTGTGAGGGACAGAAGAGCCTTCAGTGGATGTTGCTTACTGATTTTCTACTTGGCACCACTTCTCTTTCTCCTCTTTTGTTTTCTGTCTTACTCTTAGAGGTATAAGGATTCTTTTTAACATTGACCTTACTGTGAAGTTAGTCCTGTCTCTCTGTTTGACAGCTAATCTTACAATTGTTCTAAGAACAAGGATTCAAAAGGATCTGAGAATGATCCGGAGGACTGTAGAAATGAGTAAAGAAAAATCAGCGTGAATTCTCTACAAAGTATATGTTACGGTCAGGATACCCAGTCGTAAAGTGAAGGGTCTTCCTTTAAGAAAAGTTTTCCCTCTCTCTTTGTTCAAGGTGCTGATTTGCAAGTGTGTGAACAGTGCTGGTTTAGGGATAATGGTTCCTGTCCTCTTGGACTTCTGCAAAAGGAGAAGCGTTAGCAAAATGAGGAAACTCACTGTCTGGGGATCAGTGAGCAGTCTGGTTTCTCCTAATCTACTGGTGAGAGATTGGACTGGAAGGGGTGGTCTGGAGAAAGCCATGAGTGCCAGGCTCAGGATATCAGTGGGCGGTATGCAGCAAGGGTGACAAGGGAGGAATATTCTTATTGTGGAGGTGGCCTGTGGAGCAGAGAGATTGATTAATTAGGAAGCTTTGGGAAATAGGCCAAGCCATGGCACCTTAGAATCACCCACGGATGGGGTTCCTTAGGTGGCTCAGTGGGTTACGCGTCTGCCTTTGGCTCAGCAGAGTCTGCTTCTTCCTCTGCCTCTACCCCTGCCCTTGCTTGTGCTCATAGACTTACGACTCATCCCTAGAGTTTCTGATTTAATGGTTGTCTAGGGGAGAATTGGAAAATCTAGATTTCTAACAAGTTCTTGGGTGCTGCTGCTATTGCTGGTCTTGGTACCGTACTTCAAGGATCACAGGTCTGAGCTAGGGGGTCTCAGCCTTCACAATACATTAGACTCCCTTCGGAGAGAGTTTTTAAATGCCAGTGCTCACACTAAACCTCTGAATAAAAGGTCTAGGGAAAAGCCTAAGCACTGATTATTTTCTAAGAGTAATTCTATTTGTAGCAAAGTTTGAGAACCGCTCATCTAGATAGTGATTCAGAAATGTGGCAGCTTATCAGAATTACCCAGGGAGCTTATAAAGCAGATTCCTGGGCACCACCCCAGCACATTCCGATAAGGAGATCTGGAGTGGGGCCCTGACGTTCTTGTGCTTACTCATCACAGACTGGTTATTCTGATCCAGTGGTTTCTGCACTGGTTTTGGGAACTGCTAGCCTGGAAAGAGAAGTGAAGACATAAATCCTGGAAACAGAGTAGGAGTGGCAATAGCATAGAGTTCCTAGGATTTGCTGACTCATTAGATGGACAGACCAGGGGAAAGGGACTGAAGCCTGGAGGGCAACAAATCTACTGAAATTCGCAAGACAGCCGTGTATGGCAGTCACGGTATTGCCATGGATGAATGCTAGTGGCACAAAGGGCGACAATGTGAGTGGATTATTTTCTTGCCATCAGCCTGGCCTATGCAGACACCCCATCTTGTAGGACCCTGAGAATCAGTGGAGACTAATTCATGCAGATGAAGCCCCAAGAGGCTCAAGTCCCTAACACAAGACAACAATTACTAATTTTCAATAAGAAGCAATAATGGCCAAGGCCTCCAAGTACTTGTGTTTCCTTCCTGGGCAAATTACATCAGGGAGTCAAATTATGATGAGAAGGTTGCTGGGTAGTTATGAAATCAAGAGCAAAGGAGTTAATGGTATGATTTAACCTACATATGTTATAGACATACTTTCATATATGTCATTTGAATGTATGATTCCAATGCTTAAAGGCATCAGGTTATGATAAGTGGGTACATCCTTCTCTACAAGTAAATATTAGTGAGACTGACAGCCACACCCCTGGTAGACAGTTCCTAATGGGCAAGCCAATATTGGCCTAGGTGACTGCCATGTTCACGCTCTGCTATCAACAGACTAATTCACCCACTATTTCTTTAGATTATGAATACCCTCAGTCGGATGAATCACATCTTGCTTACCCATGGAACACTGTGTTTCTGGAGGTGATTTTTTTTTTTTTTAAAGATTTTATTTATTTACTTGACACAGAGATCACAAGTAGGCAGAGAGGCAGGCAGAGAGAGACGAGGAAGCAGGCTCCCTGCCGAGCAGAGAGCCCAATGTGGGGCTCAATCCCAGGACCCTGGGATCATGACCCGAGCCGAAGGCAGAGGCTTTAACCCACTGAGCCACCCAGGCGCCCCTCTGGAGGTGATTTTTATATCTCCTGCCTCAGCGACAGTGTGTTCAGTAGCTCTCAGAGGTCATTTCTGTTTTCCTTAATACTGCATTCTGGGGAGATTCCTTAATTTTACTGTTGCCGCATACAGTTCATTTTATTTCTTTTGACAATGATTGGGCTCTTTTTTATATATTGGAATTAGAGCCAACAATTTAATTAAGAATTCTATGGTGTCTTTTCAAAAAACATAATTTACTTCCAGGATTAAAAGAGACATAGGTAACCACGAACATGTGAAGCCTTTATAGTCAGCTCATGAGGTCACAGGGTCACAGGGTCACTCTTCACCTACTATAAGAATGCCCTCAAGGAGCAGGCAGGCTACTGTAATTAGGAGGAAAAGAATCAAGCTCTACAAGTGCGTGTGCCAACCCAAACCTGCAGAAGAATGGCAAGTGTCCCAACGGTATTTTAGTTCTACGGTTATGTTGCAATGAAGCAGCTCATTGTGAGAGCCTGAAGTAGAACAAAGCACTTTTATCATACTTGATATAGATAACAAATGAAATAAATCCAAACGATAGCATTTGGTTGCCCTTTTTGGGAGTGGGGGCAGAGGTAAGGGTGGTTGAATGAGAGTCTCCAAATGCATATTTGTTGCTTAGTAGCCTAAGGAGCAGCTTTTTGCTGGAGAGGGGAGAAGGTGCAGATGGGGAAGGCCTGAATCTGCTTTCAATAGAAACAGACAGGATGTGTCTTCTCTGACCTCTCGAGGCTTTCCTCTTTATGTCAGGCCTTCTGGGTGATTGTGCTGAAATTCTTATTTAAATCCAATTAAATCTGAGACTAGAGTAAACACACATGTATCTCATCCAGAAGATAATATTGAAGGATTCTGCATTTAGGCCAGAGCAGCTGTATCTTTTCTATTTAAGATTTGATCTTTTTCTTAGTATCTTTTGTGGGGAGTGGGGGGTGGGAGAGGGTGGAATTGGCAGTAAATATTGGAGGTTTTAATTTCATGTGAAACTAGAGTATCCATCATTCCTCTTTTTGGTCTAGGCCAGACTTAGTGTCTTCGAATATAATCTGATCAGGTCTCTCCTTTTGGGGGCTCCCCATCACCCACAGACTAAAACCTAGCCACCCAGGGGGCCCTCACATTCCCCCTACGATCTGGTCCCTCCTGGCCTAACTTTATACCTACCACTTCTCCTCTCACATAGAATATTCTATCAAATCCTTGCTCTTACAGTTTCCCTAGTTCAGACCTGTTGCACACCTGCATGCTTTATGGGCCTCATTTATCTCCATGAAGATTAGAAATTACACAGATTCTGGAGCAAAACTGCCCAATCTACATTTTGGCTCTGATATTTTGTTAGGGATATGACCTCAGGCAAATTACCTCACCCCTCTGTGCCTCAGTTTTCTGTTCTCTAGAGCAGAATGATAGTATCTGTCTCACATGGGTATTGTGAGGATTAAATAAATTAACATGTATAAAATACCCAATACTGTGCCTGGCATATAAGAAGTACTTAATATTAACTTCCACTTACCCTACACAACTAAGCCTAAACATCATGTCCTGTGGGAGGTCTTATCTGCAAAGCCTCCCCTCTCCTGTGTAAGGAGTTGATTAATTTCCCCATTGTGCCTTATATATTTCCTGTCATTGCATTTATCCTCTCTCAACCCTCAATCCACAACTGCCCCACCCACCTGCATTATCACTATGTGCGCTGGTGTGTGACTGATCCTCAACTAGCGTGTGAGCTTTGGAAGTTCCTAATTGTCTCCTGCTCCCCAGTGAGTAGCACAATAACCAGCGCGTGGTAGATGTTTTGTGAATGTCTACTGGAAGTGTAAGGAACCATGTTTCTGAGATACGGGAACCTCTAAACATTCTTTCATTATCACTGAACACTTTCTAAGTAGAAGATGATTGAAGGCTGCCCTGTTGAGGGCAAGACATTTTATTTCTTTTATTTTATTGTAAATACTTACACACTCACTTCTTGTCTATGTAAGTTGTAAAAGATCATCAGGCATTACAAGACTTGAATTTACTACAACATTTTTGTATTTCACGAGCGTAGATGAGAAGCGTACTGAGCAAATGATGACTCAGCGTGGAGCATAACCATCTGGAGAACTAGCTGGGTGACCTTGGGCAAACCACGTCATCTCAGTATCATCTGATTAGTAAACTGGGAGTGGTGATGGACTATCTGTACTCCCTACCTCAAGGGAGTGTTAGAAAATGAGAGGGTGTAATTCTCATGGACACTGTGTACACTGATGGTTATAAGGCCCTTCTCACCCAGGAGTAATTACACTCCACTTCCCCCTCCTATCCCACCCTCAGGGGATATTTGGCATTGTATGGAGATACTTCTGGTTGTTATAGCTGAGGGGATATTACTGGTAGAGGCCATGGATGCTGGTAAAAAATCTACAATGTGCAGGAGAGTTCTCAGCAACCCCCAAGCAAGAATTATCAGGCCCCAAACGTCGCTAGAGCTGAAGTTGAATAATTCCAATAAGGTGCACCATGTCATTGCTTAACATTCAGTTCCGTTAATATTTAATTCTCGCATTCCAACTGAACAAAACAAAGGATGGCCGTAGTACTTCCGTTTTACAAAATGTATCTTGGAAACTCATGTGATTTATGCAGTTGTAGCTTTTCAACATGCCCGTCTCTGCCACCTTCTTAAACTAGTTGCTATTACTGAGCCAGAGGCAGTTCTAAGCACTTTACCTGTATTAATTCATTAAATCCTCACCACAGCCCTGTGAGGTAAGTACTTTATTACCCCTAATTTACAGATAAGGAAACTGAAGCAAAGTAGCAGAGCCGGGTTCGAACCCAGTCTTGCTCCGAACATTATTCACAGAACTGGGTACCACTGAGTCTCCACGCTCAGCCCTCCACTGACTTCCTGCTTGAAATGTTGTTCATAAGCGGGTTTGGTTTTCCTTCCCTTGCCACCTTTGACAGAGAAATGACTCTGGTTCATGGGGTCTTCTTAGCAGAGGACCTACTGAGTCTGAGGTATTGGACTGATTGAAGAGGAAAACTGCAACAGCTCGGAGAAGGGCGTAAGAAAAGAAACCTCTCAAGAATTTGGGATCTGCGCCCAGTAATCTATGGAAAAGCACTTTGCAAATGGCAAGGCAGTGGCTTTCAAGCTATAGTATATTCAAAATTACCAGGGGAGCTTGTTAAAAATGCTGATTTCCCAGCATCACTCTAAGAGCTTCTGATTCAGCAAGTCTGGGAGGTTCCCAGGGATCTGCCTTTTTAACAAGCTCCCCGCTGAGCCTGCTGCAGAGGTCCGAGCTTACACCTTGAGAAACACTCCCTTGCAGCCAGGGCTGGGGGATGAGAGCTGGCGAATCCCAGAGGAAGATCCGGGTTGACCTGCACATTAATTCGAGCCACCTGCATGGGAACTTCCTTGTGCTGTTCTGGTCCCCGTAACTGGGGAGCCTCAGTTAGGCCTGGGAGCTTGATTGAGAGGGCAGGGATGGGGAGGACGGAAAGGAGCAGGGCAATTATGAGCACTTCTAGGGAAGTGACTGTTTCTCTGTGCACAGTGAAGGAGCTGTCACTGGAGCCCCTTCTTCCTGCAGTGTCCCCCTAATTGGCTGTTGTAGCTATCATTCTGCCCTGAGGGAGTTTAATAGAAACAAGGAGAAAGAAGAAAAGACATTACTTGGAGCGGGAACAAAAGGCGAGCGGGGCTTATTTCCACCCTCAAGGAAAGAAGCCCTGATTGGTTCCTTTCCCCAGGGTCCTCCCTCACACCAGCCCTGCAACCATCCCCCCGCCCCTTTTTCTTTTCACCTCACAGGGCCCAATAAACACAATTTGTCTGGGCAGACAGAGCTTTATAATGGTCCGGAGGAAATATTCTGACGGCCCCAGAATTCTGCCATAAAATAATGTTGTGCTATAGCAAAGTGGTGATGCTCTTAACCTTCTTGCTGAATCTCATTATCTTGGATGTGAACACTAGGCAGATGCCCTTTTACCCTGTGCATCTTTCCAAGAGATCAGTTGAATTATTTCGATTTAAATATCTGAGCATTATATGACATGCATTAACAATACAGGCAATTTACCTTTCACTGAACTAAGTAATTTCAAGTCATTTGAGCAATATAGAATAGCATGGTGATCAAGACTGCTGGGCTTCGGTCCTAGCCCTGCAAATCACTAGCTGAGTGACCTTGAAGGTTACTTTACATCCCTAAGCTGCAGGTACTAATCTATAAAATTGAGGTAATAATAGGACCTAGCTCCCAGCACACACACAAAAACACGTGCGCACAACTCTTCAATGTTGTTTTGACTACCAGATAAGACAATTTGCACGACATATTTTGCCTCATTTACAGCAAACCAGCGATAGTATTTGACTCTGTTGCTTTCAACCTTTTATTTTTCTCCTGAAGTTTAAATGTTTGATATTTTAAACTTGATATCTGCACAAAAATTGGAAGACAAATAAAGGAAAAGAGAAACAATGAAAAAACCCGTTTCCGCTCTATTTGCACTCAGTTTCAAATGCTCATAACACACTGTGAGCAGAACAACAGATGAATTCCATCCAGAGGGAAGTACACATAATTTACAAAGCAGACAGAGGAGAAGAAGATAAATCACTCAGTTGCTTACCACACACATTGTGAGATATTGAATGTGGATTAGAAGTTTCTTACCAATAGTTTGTCCTCCATTTCTTGAGTGGTTTTATATTTCCAGACTGCAAACAAATGATTATATGTGTGGGAAAAAAAAAATATGTAATAGGCTAGAGCACAATTTCAAGTGAGCCAGAATACCAGGGGCTCTGAAGTTCTGGTATGTTCCCTTAGAGCCCTCCGTATAGGGAAATCTGAGCGTCTTGTTGCTGACAGCCATCTCATTCACATGCCGGTTCCTCCTGGGTACAGCTCTGAGAGCAACAGCCCCCAGTCAGTGCAGGTTACTAAGCAACCCATCTCCCCCTGAGGTATGCAAGGAGAGCAAGTCTTGATTTTAAAAACAAAAGGAAACCAGAAAGCCCTGCAGAGCAGAGCTAATAATACACCCTGCTCTTCTTTAACTAAATTAACCCTCAAGCTAGTTTACCTTTACCAGACACACAACCTCATGGAAATGGAGTCTGAAAGCAAGCTACAGTTTTATAAATGAACTTCTAGTGATGTTTTGAATTAATGCCGCTAAATGTTATGTTACACTGGAACCTCATATAGTGAATGCTCTTGGGTGTGTCATCTCAGTCGGGTGCCTGAATGGAAGCTGATTGTCATCTTAAGCCACAGAGGAGCCACTTTTTAGTTTTGGATTTACAGTTGCTCCGTGATTTTTCATATTATCTAAGTTGTACATACCGAGGACAAAAATTACTAGTTTTGAAGTCATTAATGCAAAGATGATAAGGAAGAATAGTTGACTGGGTCATTGAAGCTTCTTTTCACAATTCCAAGTAGATGTGTATGTGTTTGGGCATTCTCATATAAGCCTGTAGGAGGACACGATGGAACATTTTCTCGCCCTAATTCTCACGCTGATCCGCATTGACGAAGCACTGATTTGTGCAGGCACTAACCACACCAGACACCAGAGTGAAGACGCTCCAAGAAATGACACAGGGTCCAACCCCTTAAACAGTATCCTTTTTTTTACAGAAGAGATAGACTTGGGCATAGATAATGCAAGAGAGGATGGAAAGAGGAACGAGGAAGTTCTTAAAGTTACGTCATAATTATGAAACTCACCAACTCCAAATTGAGCTTGAGCTTCAGTGTTTTATGGGATAGAGCAGGAGAGCAGCTCAGAGGGAGTGTCAGATAATTAGAACTCCCAGATAGGAAGGAGCTTGGGACTGACAACACCCGGTCTCTTCTAACCTTTCTCATTAAGGGGCGCTTCAGAAGCAGTTAGTTAACACCCTTAGCATCTACCCAATACCTTACCACCCCACCCACATACCCACTTGGAAGCCCTGCATATTTGAGACATGCTGCTTCCAAGGTTTGATCCACCATGGAGCCAGAATCCTCAACATAATGTAAAGGAATTATCCCTACACAGCTAACTATAGTGTGTGTGATGCAGCATGCTTAGCAAGGCAAATGGAGCCGGGATGGAACCCCAGCCTGATCACTCACTAATTTACATGACCTTGGGCAAGTTAGCTCACCTCTCTAAATTTAGAAAAATAACAGGCAGTATCCTCACAAGCCATGTTGGGGCTCAAAAGAAAAGGAAGAATGTATATTCATATGTACAGTCATCAAAAACCCTCCCCTGTTTTGAATCAAGTGGAAACAAAGAATAGAAGCCCCTAGTGGGGAAAAAAAACTGCCTCTATATAAAGCTCAGTATTGCCCAATCTGCTCACACATCGTTATCCTAATAAACTGGATGGTAGGGGATGCGCTAATTGGAAAGTGGCTGTTCCTGTCGCACCATAATACAGGGTCAAAAAACACATGGCCCATTTTTATTTAAAATTATGTTTGGGGCGCCTGGGTGGCTCAGTGGATTAAGCCGCTGCCTTCGGCTCAGGTCATGATCTCAGTGTCCTGGGATCGAACGTCGCAGCGGGCTCTTTGCTCAGCGGGGAGCCTGCTTCTCTCTCTCTCTCTGCCTGACTCTCCGCCTACTTGTGATTTCTCTCTCTGTCAAATAAATAATAAATAAAATCTTTTAAAAAAAATAAAATTAAATTAAAAAATAAATAAAATTATGTTTGATTGTTTTAGAGTTTTCCCATTAATTTTGATTTTTTAAAATGTCATGTTAAAAAATGGCTTTTGTCAAGAACCGCATTTTTCGATGCCCCCTTAAATTTTGCTCCTGGGGTATCCCTTGCTTCACCCTAGTGTTGGTCATGAAAATACGGACCCTGCAGGACAATTATAATTAGGAATAAAGTCTGTAAAATATCTTCACAAAATCGATACTTAAAAATAGTAGGTACCGCTATTGTACAATACCTGTGGAGATCCTGAAGCTATTACAGAACACATTTGTTGAGAAGCAGCAGTGTAAGAACAGCTTGCGGTTTACTAAGCATGTTTGAAAGGATACGGAACGAGCTCTTAGATCAGCCTAGAGGTCCTGCTCACCAGGGAAATGATGATGATTCTTAACCAGAGTGTGCGAGGAAAGGGTGTTGGCTCCGGCGGATTTACTCTTCTCCAGTCCCGGGCACCCTCTCGTGTTTCCCAAGCTGTGTGCCCACCTGTCCCTTTAGACCCTCTTGATTGTACTCAGGTAGTTTTTAGTCTTTGCCTGCACCAAAAAGTCTGTAAATACTGAGTTTACCAATTGACTTTCATGGAAAGCTCCGATTCACTCCTATATGTTGAGCAAAATGCTGACAGCCTGCCGAACTGTGCTGAAAGCCTTCTGTCTCTCCAGCTCGGAAACTCTTCTCTCTGGCCCCATATTGATTCTCAATGGGCAGACCTGGGGATTTTGAATCTGCCTTTGGCATCAAGAACAACTTTCTTGGGGCGCCTGGGTGGCTCAGTGGGTTAAGCCGCTGCCTTTGGCTCGGGTCATGATCTCACGGTCCTGGGATCGAGTCCCGCATCGGGCTCTCTGCTCAGCAGGGAGCCTGCTTCTCTCTCTCTCTCTGCCTGCCTCTCCGACTACTTGTGATTTCTCTCTGTCAAATAAATAAATAAAATCTTTAAAAAAAAAAAAAAAAAAAAAAAAAAAGAACAACTTTCTTGCAGCAGTCTGACCAAAATCGTTCCCTGTGAGCAGTGCCCTGAGCTGCTTTCTCCAGCAGAAACTGCAAGGAAGCAGAAGCTTTCCTGTGGCCCCACTTCACCCACCTTGCTGGGAGGGCTGCTGCGGGGGGGAAATAACCCTGCGGGACACATCACCTGCCTCTGCCTCAGAGAATGGATATCCTGGGGTAATTTGATGGCAAACACAATAAAAGAACCAGTAGATACTTAAATTCCACAAAGGCTGAAAAATTAGCACAGTGACTGCTCCTAACTACCTCCATTTATTCTGGAACTCGGGGGAGTCTAGCAGAACAATTCTGTGGTAATTTTGCAATGTGTTGCTTTCAGCCTGGGAAGGCAAATAAATAGGTGCTTTCGCTTTTCATTCCCTGAGCTATTTGCAGAGAATGGGGGGAGAGGGGGTTGTAGAAAACACAGCGAACTGTTAAATATTTAAAAAAAATTTTTTTTTAGTCATCAAAAGGGAAAGTGCTTACAGGAGGAAAGACTTGATGGAAAGTAATATGTAGACACAGCACAGAGCCTTCTCACTTCTGATGAGTTTGCAGCCTAAATAGTAAAATGTGCTCTTTCCTAGTCCTCCTTGTTCCCACAGAGACCTCAGCTGACAAACAGTCTGTCACCAACAGTTAGCGCCCTTTGTCTGCCCTGGATGCTGAAGGCTCCGTGAGCAAGGAATGAGCAAATGTGGAATAAATGTCAGCTGCTGATTCCATTCTCACTTGGTACCTTATCTCTCTCACCTGCGAGTCACGAAGGAGCTCTCGGATTTGCCTCAATCTGACTCACTTTACACGCTGACTTTTCTTCTATCTACTTCCTCCTCTTTGTGTAACAGAAAGCATGCAGTGCAGCATGCCTCTGTGTTCTTTGTTTGCTGGTTTAGAAATTAGTTCATATTCTCTGCTATCTCTTCTCTTTACGAAAGCAGCATATGTCTACAAGCTATTCCAGCAATATGGAAATACGGAAAGGAAAACATTAAAAATCACTGATAAGACCATCCAAAAATGACAAGTTAACATCCTGATGTGACTTCATCTGGATTTTTCCCTGCCTCCCCCTCCTTATTTATTTATTCTCTATCCATTTCTTTCCCCTACTTATTTGAGATGCCACTTATACAGAAATCCCCAAGTATTCATAGGTGTGTTTCTAGACTCAGTTCAGGTGATTAAGTACGTATTGATCTCAGAGTCCTGAGGGCTCTGCCGATCCTTTGCAATGGGATTGAAGGCGGAGTGTGTGTGGATGGTAGAAGAGGATCCGTCTGCTGTGAGAGCTGGAGGTTCTAGGTCTCCCGGTCCTCCTTTTACCAGACCAGCCTTCATCTTTGCCCAGGAAGTAGGGCTTATGTGCAAGATTGTGTTTGCATAAAGAATTATGTGGCAGAAACAAACTAAACCCTCACATACTCTGTTTCCTTGTTCTGTCAGGATATGAGATGTTTGCTGTCATGCTTTTGTAGCAGTTATCTTCATGTGGTTGCTTTGCTAGGACTGTTTTGAAGCAAGGATGCTTCTATATAACCTAAAAAGCAACTGTTACATGTATAACTCATATGTGAGTACGGTATGAAATAGAGGTCCTCAGCTAATTCCCGAGCCATCCCTGGGCTCGAGTACCTTTTTCTGATGTATCCTGTTGATGTTTGACTCTGTCCCAGGAAGAGAACAGGTTCTCACGAGGTCAGTGTTCATTCCTGGCTGTTCTCACCATCCACAGGGGCTGTGAGACTGAGACTCACCCGTGAAGGCCAGAGGGCTCCACAGTGACTGACCCTGACTTGCTACCCAGCGGCTGCTCGCCTAGTATTTTTCTTGCTATGGCAACTGCCGCCATGTAAAATGTGGAACTGAGATGCCCCAGCTGCTTTTTGTCTGTCTTTGTGGGATGGGGACAGATGACCACCGTCATTGTTATAGCCTCCTTCCTCACATTCCCACACGTGCTAATGAAACCCGTTAGACTCCATGACTCATTTCTGCTCCAAGAGTAGCCATTTCCCAGGATTACTGACAGTAGGAGTATCTCATCTAGGTAGGAAAAAACCAACCCGATTTCTCTCACCCACAGTATGGCCTCACCTCATCGCCCAAGAAAGAAAATAACCAAAAAAGCTTTACATTGGTATATCTCACATATTTTGAAGGGGGTTATCTGTCCTATCCACAAAAACTTTGTCATATTTTCTGAGAATTTATTTGTATATTAAGTGGTCCACCTCCCAAAACTTTGCTTTCTCTCCTGACTTTTCTAGGGTCTTATTCGTTTGCATTCGGTTAATAATTATTTGACTTACTAATGGCACTTAATTGAAGATCTAAAATATATATACTTCTGTCTCTGTAGACTTCCTCATAATTCTAAATCTATTTGGATGGATGTAAAATAGATACTATGAGACAGTAGATGTGGAAAAACGGAATATTTAGACTGAATCACTAATATTTACTCAATACTTTTAATTATATATGTGGACTATATGACATTTATAATCATGATTAGAAAGGAAAGGATAAATATATTCTTGGAAGCTAACTTACAACAGGCTTTTGACATGTTCTGTTGAATTGATAGACTTTAAAATTAATGCACATATAATTTCTAAAATCCCAGTAACATAATACTGAATAAAGGAAAAATTCCTCACCATTGCTATAAGGGTTAAAGGTAGAAGAAGAATTAAGAATATCTTTCACACACATTCCTTGGTAACTAAAATGTATTTTATGTTTTTGTAGGATAATTTCAGTGTGGTTCTGCAAAAACATCTCAGGTTGGAGGTCTACATCAAAACCACACACAGTGCTGTAACTTTATCACACAGTTGTGTATCCCCCGGGTCAAAGGGCCACTAATTACTCTTTAATTTCCCCCCTCAGGATTTTCCTGATGAATCTTCCTTGTTTAATCTTCACTATAGAATCATTCAGTCAAGATCTGAATTAAACTTTGACTTTACAGAAACAGTCTGTTTGGCAGCAAAGCAAAATGACAATCTTGAAAGGCGTGATCTTTAAATGCAACTCTATTAAATGCTACACACGTTTTGCTTCAGCAAGAATCACCTGAAAGTATTTTGACCTTTAGTGTCTGACATTTGTCCTCATTGTAAATTAGAATTTGTGAACGCGGTTGGTGGTTCGGTCTATTTTTACACTCTGTTTTTCCCGAGGGAATGTCTGAGAGGCGTGAGCATGCTGTCCTGCTCCATCAGCACCTCGTGAAGGTGAAGTGTTATTGGATCATAAGTTGACTGCTGCTCTCCTAATAGGAATCGTATGGTCTGAGCTGTTGTGAGGGAAGAGAATAGCCCAGCTGATGTGAGAAAGAGGAAGCAACTTTAAATTACAACCGGGGAGGTGGGCTACTGAAGACTAATTTTGTTTTTTCCTGAGGATTACTCTTCATTATTTTCGAAAATGTATTTAAATATACTTAGACACAGAGTTTAGGGGCACTTGGGTGGCTCAGTGGGTTAAGCCTCTGCCTTTGGCTCAGGTCATGATCTCAGGGTCCTGGGATAGAGCCCCGGTTCTCTGCTCAGTGGGGAGCCTGCTTCCTCCTCTCTCTCTGCCTACCTCTGCCTACTTGTGACCTCTCTCCGTCAAATAAATAAATAAAATCTTTCAAAAAATAAAATTATATATATATATATATATATATATATATATATACACTTATACACACAGTTTCTAGGTGACAAACCAAATTTGTCACCCATTCCCCTTCCTCTTCTCCTCTACCTATATTCTTTTAAGTTGCTCTAAACAGAGACACATTCAAATTACTCTGGTTATGAGATTTTATTTTAAAGATATAAGCGAAATAAGGAATCTCTCAGCCCTTTGAGATTACCAGGAACAGAGAAATTGATGATGGAGTAAAATATAAGGATGCCCACTGAAATAAGAATGACAGAAAAAAATAACAAAAGAGTTTTATATCAGCATATTTGAAAGTGTGGGTTATCAAAAGTGTGCATTTTCTGAGAATTCATTTGCATGTTAAATAATCTGCCTCTCAAATACTCTCATTTCTCTCTTGACTCTACCATTGTTTTAGTCATTTATATTCAACTAATAAATTATTTCACTGTGTACAAATAGGAGCTGCCCATTCAGGCCTCAAGGAACTTGAACAAGATCTAAAATGGCTTTCAGAATATAATGCTTTCTGTTCTCCTATATGGCCCTGGTAGGACTCAAGTTATCTTTGGTTTTACTTTTCCTGAGACTACTGAACCTCTTCCGATTAGCTGTCTCTGCTGCTACCTCTCTGCTTCTAGGCATCTTCTCTCTCTTGGCACATGGTGTCTCCCCATTGCCTTCTTTCTCTGTCTTTCTCATCTCATGCCACTTTACTTTGCCAAAGCTCTCTGGATATCTGGCATTCAGACTCACCAAGAGAATCTGATTAGTTCAGCCTGTCACTATTCTTACAGAAAAGCTTTTGTAGTAGCCTTTGTATCAGGCATCAGGCCCCGGCCCAGTTAACTGTGACCAGGGCAGGGTCACCTGGCAGGGTCCACCATGAGTCTCTTTGCCCAGGGAATCCCCTGCAGCTGCTTTTCTCAGAAGAGCGTCACGCATGTGGCAGGCCTTCAGAGTGGAATGGCTTGTTTAGTATGGGAAAGTTTTCGATTTTTATTCATGCTCACTAAAGAGGTCAACCCTTGTACTGTCACAAATACTGGTCTTGGCATCAGTCATTGAAATAACAAGAGTGTCACAGAATGCAGCTCAAAGTAGCACATATTGGCCCTTACCACTCAAACATATGAGGGAGTGACTCTAGACAAGAGGGTGTAGGTGCTGATGAGTATGGTATATATGTGACCTCTGCTTCGCAAGTCATTCCAGCCTAGGGATGGACATCACATCAGTGGTTGACTAGGATTTGTGAAGCCCCATCCTTCTATGCTTAGAAGGAACTGCTTCCTCCCTCAAATTTTTTTTTTTTTAAATCAGTAGAGCTGGGAGTTCCCAGAGGGCTTTTCCCATGTGCTCTGAGAACTAAGCCTCTTGACGGCCATGGCATGCCTGAATTCTATCCCTCTTTTGTCTTGAGTGCTTGTGATGAAGACCCTGGATGCAGCTGATGCCAGGAGAGGCAGCTGTGCCTCCTGCCAAAAGCACCATTGCAGCTGTTTCTGCTGCTGACACTGCCTACCAGACTGAAACCTACCCTGACTGTAGAGAAAGATGTCACCAAGTGTAACTGTGCTCAATATCCAGGGCATGGCATCCAGCAACAGCTGCAGCCAAGTCTACATTCTTAGTGTTGCTGCTTTCATCACAAGTGATGCTGTCACTGCCATCAGTGCTGCTCCTGGTGCCTATGAGCTTGTTGCCTTGTCCTCTTCACACCCCAGAGAGATCTAAGGGAAAATGGATATTTTAACTTTCACTTGTTATTTTATTGAAATTGTTTCCTCCAAAAACTCAGTCATGAGTTCGTAGGACTTAGGCCAGGGCATAATCTAGGTGACAAATTGTGTTCAGAATCCTCTCTCCCATCTAGTGTTAGTTTGCTGATTTCCCTACATTATTTTCATTTCTTTGGTGATGAGTTCTTTCCCACAAGCTTCTTGTTCCCTGTGTATAGGAATAAGATGGGCCTTGGGCATCCCATAATCTCTCTCTCTTTTTCTTTTATCCCATAATCTCTTAATCTACTATAATCTGTGAGTCCCATAGCAGCTGTGGTGGAGGGATTGACAATGCAAGATGATTTTATATTGCTCCAAGTGACCCCAATGCCACAAATCCCTTAAAGTTGACTGAATCCCTCCACCATCTGAGGCACCATTAATAAGCCCAGGAGTGTTTCTAATTCGGGAAGAGATGATCTGTAGTTGGTAGATAACCAGTGAGGTGGGCTAGTGTAAAAGCCCTCTCCAGACAAGGTTAATACCCAAAAGATCTTCTCTCTTAAAAAAACTGAAAATGAATTACATTTACAGAGGGAGTGAGCAGTTGGAAATGGGAAAATAAACTGAAGGACACAGAGCTGGGAGAAAAGAAGCAACCACTAGGAAGAAAACGTCTAAGGGTAGAAAGAACTTGAGTGGTGGGAGGGGAGGTGTGGCAGACAGTAGTAGCAAAGAGAATAAACTGCATTTCAAGTATAGTGCAGTTGCTAGGGTGGGTAATGACAGCCATTAGCCATGAGCTTCTGAGGGGAAACACTACCAGAATTTCCCTTGTGTGAGTCTCCAGAGCTGCTATTGCAAGTACTTTTATTAGAAATGCCAGAGAATAGTTGTCTTTAACAGGAAAATATCTGGGGCACCTGGATGGCTAGGTTGGTCAAGCTTCTGCCTTCAGCTTGGGTCATGATCCTCAGGGTCCTGGGATCGAGCCCCACATGGGATTCTCTACTCAGCAGAGAGTCTGCTTTTCCCTCTCCCTCTGTGCTTTCTCTCCCTCTTTTGCTCTCTTTCAAATAAATATATAAATAAATAAAATCAAACAAACAGAAAAGTATCTTACACTACTTTTCGCTAACAATTTTTCTGAACCAAGAATTGTCACCATAAGGTCTGGCAGTGAAAATAGGCTTATGGGCTTGAATAAGTGAAAAAAGAACTATGCAGGGAAACCTATCTTCCTGATTTGTGTTGGACACAGCTTTCTGTATAATGTTGAGGGAGTACACACTCTATTTGTTGATTATTGCCTACCTTAAAATTTTAGAAAGTTTCTATCACTAAACTCTTTACTGGGAATTATAGACACTCTTGATTTATAAACATCTTTATCTTCCTAAATTCATGTTCTTGTTTATGATAGTTACTTTAAATGGGAAATTAGAGAAACATCACTTAGTTTCTTTAAAAATAATAATTTTTTTGAAACTATAGAGAATGTGTCTTTTGTGGGGGAAAAAAAAAGCGACAACAACAATGTATTTCTGCTGTCTTTTTATTTCCCTGTAGGACTATTAAACACTGTGTGGTAGTCTTTTATCAACATGTTTATGCTGCATGATTTTGTTTATTTAGATGCTTGTAGAGTGTAAAATTATGGGTTTGGTGGTTTGTAGCTAGAATTTGCTTCCCTACTTCTATCCTTGCTCTTACTTGAATTTTGAATGGTTTGGGAGAGTGTGGTTTTGTTTTCTTCTGTAAAGCAGATAAAAAATATGCAAACTCCCTCAAGGAACTCTCCTCAGATTGATAATTGGAGAAAATTCCTCTCCATTTTGGCGCTGCACAGTTCTCAAGTCAAGTTATATAAAATGAGCACTCCTTGGGTCAGGCAGAGGGTTGGACTTAGAGTGCCTATAGCTTTTCCACACTGGACTAGTTCATCTGCTTGCCACTCACTTCTTCTAGAAAAGATCCTGTTCTTTTTTTTTTTTTTTTTTAATTTAAGAAGCAACTTAGGAAGGCTGATGGGCCCAAAGCTGTGGAGAACATCAATTTTAGTTCATTTTTTCCCCTGCATTTTTAGTTCATTTTTTTCTATTTTCAACAAAGTAGAAACTTACTTTGAAAGAAGAATCTAGAGCTGAGTTTTTCACCTCTCTTCCTCTAAATGGGTGTGTTACTATGTGTTCTTGAACCGGGCAACACTAGCTTTTGTCAGTTTCTTAGATTGCTCTCAGCTCATGCCGATTTTGTGACTTCTAGACCTAAATCTCAGGGACTCCTGGGAGCTGAAGTCAGTTTGCCCTTCAGAAGTCGTGCATGGAATTATGATTATTGGCTCTAAATCACACACAGCTCTACATCAGTTATGGTAGTTTTCATTGTTATTTTTGGTGTTTTTTATTTGTTTTTTTGGAGGCCTGGGAAAGTTGTTTTTTTTTTTTTTAATTTCTAAATTTTATCTATCGATTTATTTATTTATTTATTTATTTATTTATTTGGCTGCAACTAACAGAAAATCAACTTGAACTAAATCAGGCAACCAAAATAGGAAAGGGTTGTTGTCACTTCATGGGAACTAAGGATTGAAGAAACAGAAAAGATGTGAATGCATCTGGGCCTTAAGTCAACAGAAAACCTTGACCTGGATTTTGTATGGTCTTTCTCATTCTCTCTCTCTCTCTCTATCTCTATCTCTCCCCTCCTTCTTCTCCTACCTATGTTCCCCTCTGCTCTTCTCAGGGAGCTGGCTTCATTCTCTTTGACTGCAGACTTACCACTGATACCATTTCCCATTTTATAGTTTCTGTGTGCCGGAGAGGTACTGTGAGTCTCTTCTTTGTTTGATGGTTAAAACTGCTTAGGGAAAAGCTTTGACTGGCTCCGCTGGGAGAGGTGCCCCTGGCTCAACTATTCAAAGAACTAATCAACAGTAACACCTAGTAAGAACTTGGTTTCCATGGGAACCGCAGGTAGGCTTGGGGAGGGAAAGTGAAAAGGGGGGTAAGTCTCAAAGGAAGGGGAAGAGCAAGGAGGCTTGGCATTCATAGAAGGGAAACAATACATGTCCTTCAGAGAAATGTGATTTAGTTGTATGGGTACAAGTATATTCCCTATCTGTATTTCAGTGAGTGAGCAGACATATGTTTGTCACTGCTCCACATCTGATCCCAGGACTGGATTTTTCTCATTTCAAGCATATGGAAAAATAGGCTTATTTGTGGGTAATTAGTGATACAGATTCTTTTTTGTAGTATGAGATAAGTTACACCATAAAATTGAACTTTTATGCGAAGTTACTTACCAGGAAGTTGAATTTTTTCCATCACGTACTTGATTGTTGATTGGTTGATTCTGGATCTATGAAAAATTTTGAAATGGTTTAAAAAGATGGGCATTTGGACTCTTTCAATGATGTGTGATGTGCCGAAAGTAAAACAAATCTTCCACGTAGCCAGTGCTGAAAATAAACTGATTTCAATTGCAGAATCGAAGCATCATCTGAAACCCATACTGCCGCGCTCATAAAACAGCCATTTGACTTACTGCTTGTTGTTCAGTTTTTTTACTTTAAAGGTCATGTAAGCATTGTGTAGCCCATGGCTCATCCCATTACTGGGTAAAGGAAAACAGAAATCTCTGGTTATAAATGAATAGAAAGAGGGGGAATTTTTGACAGTGAGTGGATACATTTAACAAATTATTGCTCACTAAAAACATAAAAAGAAGCCAAAGTCACTTTGACTTTGAGAATTAACCTTACTAATGAGACTATTTTTTTTCCTTTTCCTTTACTTTTTGACCTTTTTTAGATGGATTTATAACAAAATGCACTACTAAAAATTGAGCAAACCAGTTATTTTTGTGCACTGTTCTTGTTTTCCTTTTTCCAGCATCTGTCTTTAAATGCATACTTGCAGAGAGAGTCTGTCTTGATAGACAGAGGAACGTTTCCCACCGGAGGGCAGTTTGGCAATACTTCCATCTATGTAGTCTCCGCTATGGATTTGCCTAGATTAGGGAGATAATTAATAAGGACAACTTCAAATCACATAAACTAGCTATAAAAATTTCAACAAAGAGAAAAAAAATCTTTTTCAATAAAGAGATAAATGAATAAATTAAATTGTCTTTTATATACTTATTATTACTATCGGCCGGGGGGGGGGGCGATCATTCAACTTGCACAGACAAGGGGCAGCTAAAATCTGGATATTTCCCAAGGATTTATTGTTTGTGCTTGTTAGCACACCTGACTAAAGTCAAACTCTTAAGAATTATCTAATCTAACTTTACAGATGGCTTCAGGGAGAAATAAATATCTAAATGCTTAGGGGCAAGTCAAGTGTAAAATATGCTTTGTGAAAATGCCTGCTGAATTTGACAAGACATGCTTTATTATCACAACGGATGATCTGATAGTAAGAGCCCTCAGGCTTTTGAGGCTCATTGGTGTCAATTTTGGGAACAAGGGTAAAAGATTTTTATCTTCAAGCTTCACTGTTATGCCTTATTTTGTGGCTCTTTTAGGAATGTTTGTAATTGTTATTCAACAAAAATAACCAAAAAGAATAGATCTAACATAGCCTTTTTATATGAAAGATTCAAGATTATCATCAATCTATAAATTTATTGTGGGATATTTAGTTTGTGTGAATTCATTTTTGCCATAAATTTTTTTAAAAATTAGAGGTTTATTTCTTGGTTACTCATATCAGTTTTCCATTTGTATTTGTAACAGATTTCTCAAATTTGATATTTCCTATACTCAACTCTTGATCTCCGAGCTTCACCAATCCAGTCTACCTGCAGACATGTCCTTCTCAGTAAAAGGCAATCCCATCTTTCCGGTTGCTCAGTCCATGTTCTTAGAGTCACTCTTGACTCCTGTCTTTCCCTTATATACCAACATTCAAATGATTAGCATATTTTACTGATTTTATCTTGGAAATACATTTAGAATCCAGTCAATTCTCATTTCTTTCATTACCATCTTCCTGGTCCAAATATCCATCATCTACAGCCTTGTTTATTTGCAGTAGCCTAACTTTGACCTTCCTGTTTTATTCTTTCTCCAAATAGTCTATGCACAAAAGAACAGCCAGGGTGATGCTATAAAAACCTGATATTCTTCTGCTTAAACTTCCCCAAATTCTTCCATTTAAAAGTAAAGGCCCTTCAAAGACGCCCAGGCCCTACGAAATCTCTTCTCTACCTCACCATCTCATTTACCTTTCTGCCCTCACTTTCTGGGACTCTCTCCCCTGCTGACTTTCAGCCACGTTGCCTTCTTTTCTCTTCTTCCATTCTGAAGGTGCAAGTGGCAGTCCCTGTGACTAGTTCCTTCAACCTGAATTTTCTGCTTCTGACTCCATAGGAGGCATAGTCCTAGCGTAAGAACTATCAGCCTTGAACCTAGTGGTGGACAGTCGTCGGGAAAAATTAGTTCCCACTATACTCCTTCACCGTCTTCTACTAAAGTCACATGTATCTTAGGAGCATGAAGATCAGCTAAATCATATGTGATAGAAGGATAAGAAAGGGAAGAGGGAGCAGACCTAATGTAACTGTAAATTATGAGAATGGAGCCATAACCCATGATAAGATTACTTACAGTAGTACCTATTATTTTATATTCTTACCTTTCATTAAATCTGGAGATTTCATATAAACCTTCTTGTACCATTTAGAAGAGTGGGATTCTCACAGGCAATACTTAGCCAACCTCTTAAAATATATGAGTGTGTGTGTGTGTGTGTGTGTGTGTGTGTGTGTGTGAAAAATATGGTTCCTAGGCCTGCAACTAAGTCTGCCAGAGCAGTTTTCTTCCAGTTTCTGAGAAGCCCTGGTCAGCTTTAGCAGGTAGAAGTGTTTTCATCTTCAGTAAATCTAGCCTAAGTAAATAACTGAATAAGATTATGAATTTTAAGGTCTTAGATGCTGACCAAAGAATAAAAGAAATCAAACACCCCCAAAAATGCATGCTCTGTTAGGTTCAGATTAAGAAGCACTAATGAAATGCACCAAAGCAAGCATTGCTGTTTTATGTATTACACATTTTCTTGATGAAGGAAGGTGTCAACAGGGCTCCTGGGTGGCTCAGTCAGTTAAATGTCTGCTTTCAGATCAGGTGATCCCCCGGGTCCTGGAATTGAGTCCCACACTGGGTTCCCTGCTCAGTAGTGGAGTCTGGTTTTCCCTCTCTCTCTGCCCCTCTCCCCACTCGTGCACACACTCTCTCTCTCTCCAGCTCTCTCTCAAATAAATAAATAAAATCTTAAAAAAAAAAAAAAGCAAGGTGTCAACATAATCCATCTCTAGTGACTTTTGAGCAGAGGTTCAGGATAAGGATCAGGTTTCTAGGACCAACTGCAAATGTGCTCATCCTTTGGGAACACAGGAAAGGAAATCTAATGATGAAGAAATCTTCATAGGGCAGGCTGGGTGGGGGGAAGACCAGAAGAAAGGAGAACAGACTGGAATGCAAGCTGCCACAAAGGTCTTGAAGTCACTGGTTGAACACTTCCCCAACTATGCTTGATGATTTCAAGGCGTGGAGAAGCAAATGAGTGATTGACATTAAGCCTCACTTGTAGTTCAGGTGTACTGTGTTTTTTGCTTGACTTCATTAATAAGTGTAAACATTGTCTTTGTCTCTCATGGTCAATTACTAGATTATTTTTAAAAGATCAAACTGTCTAGAAATTGGCATTCTTTCCCTATGATTTTCATATTTTCCAATCCTTGGAGTTTCGGATTATCATAGTGCTAATTTTATTTCTTATTAAAAATCTTCAGCTTTGGGGTGCCTAGGTGGCTCAGTGGGTTAGAGCCTCTGCCTTCAGGTCAGGTCACAATCCCAGGGTCCTGGGATCAAGCTCTGCATTGGGCTCTCTGCTCACCAGGGAGTCTGCTTCCTCCTCTCTCTCTCTGCCTACCTCTCTGCCTACTTGTGATCCTCTGCCAAATAAATAAATAAAATCTTAAAAAATAAAAATAAAAATCTTCAACTTTTACCATTAAACCTATTCTTCAACTTCTACCATCAACCTTACCTTCCTTTTTTTTTTTAGCTTAATGAGGTATCATTGACAAAATTACAAGATATTTAAAGGTTATGATATTTACTGTTGATTCTTACAGAAAGCATTTTTATTTCTTTTGAGTCTTTTGTTGTTTCCTCCTATCTCTCTATATTACAAGTTTATATGCTAGCTTTTGACTTGTTAATTATAGTCATATAATTATAGTTTCCTGCTATGCTGGATTATGACTTAACCCACTTACACAATTATCTTGCTAAGTTTTGTTTTTTGTCTTAATTATCTTTGTTATTTATTTTCGTTTCTATCAACTATAAACAGTATCTCTTGATTCCACTTCACTATTCTTCCTCACATTCAGCCATTCAGCTGTCTATACTTAAACATTTATTATGTCAAACTTCATTAAAATTTTATTTTTGTTCTGTGTCAATAAATGCTTCTAGTTTTTTATGTTTGTTGTTTTAACTAACTCCTGCTGAGGACTTACTATGTGTCAAGCACTATTACACACACTTTGTGTAAAGTAACTGAAGCCTCCCCAAAAGATGAAGAAATAGATAACTTATTTCTATCTTACAGAAAGGAAATTGAGTAACATAGAAATCAAGTAAGTTTCTGGATTCATATAACCACTAAGAACCTTAGAATCTGTTTTCTTAAATACTGACTAATACTGTCAATCTCTTTAGGTTGTCTCTTAAAATCAAGTCATTAACCATTATTTATATTCTGTTTACAATCTAAATAGCATCCATGATAGTGTCAAGTAGTGTATTATGATTACACTCAGTTTCTTATCTGGTTTGTTTTTTAATTGCTTTTTTCCCCCTTACGTTGCCTGCCTTTTCTATTTCTTAAAATCTTTTGATATGTCAAGAGTAGTATTAAATCTCCTTTTTTTCTTCGATACCTTTTCCCAAGCCTTTCATTATCCTCCAAAAGTTGTTCTGATTTCTCTAAAGGATGGATCACTGCATAGTTCTGTCCTGGACTGGATCATCTATTTCCTAGATTTCACATTTTCCTCCTTAATTTACTGTCTTACTATGCTATAATGTATCCTCAAATATACCCTAAGAAATGGTAGTAGAAATTACATTTTAGAGAACTCACATTTTTGAAGTTTTTAAAAATGTGTCCTTCTTTGGACAGTTGTTTTGACTGCTTTTAGAATTCTAAGTTATAAAGAATTTCCACTCAAAGCTTTGAAGGCATTTGTCCATTACCTCCTACCATTCGGAATTGTTGATTGGATGGCCAGTGCCAAACTTTTATGCTTGTTATTTTGTGGATGTCCTGTCTCTTCTCCTTGGAACCTACTAAGATAATGTCTCTCCCTAGCATTCTGAAATGCTATGAAAATACAGTTAGAGCAGCCTCTAATACTTCATGCACTGGGGACAGACTGGGCTTTTTTAGTCTGAAGACTTTCTTCTTCCATTCTAAGAAATCTATCTGTCTCTCTATTTCATTTCTTCCCCTCTGTCTTCTCTGGTCTATTTTTAAAATTCCTATGAATAGAATGTTGAACTTCTGAATTATCATATATGTCTTACAACTTTTCTCTCACTTTTTTTTTTTTTTTAATCTTTTAAAACTTTTGTTCTAGGAGATTTACTTCTCAATAGTCTCTTTCAACTTTTGCAATTTTTTCCTTTTATTTTTTTAATTTCAGAAAACATTTTTGTAAGCATATCTGGAGCTCTTTGTGTTCTCTAAATTTTTCTTTTCTCGTTGCATCTTGTTTTTGTTTCATGGATGCAGAATCTTCTCTGATCTTTGTAATATTACTTAGGAAGATTTTTTTTTCTAAATTCTGCAGGATCGCTTTTGTCTGCTGCTAATTTTGTTTCTTCTCTTTGTGTTGTTGTTACAGGGTTTTCTCGGGTTTGGCACCCCTTGTTTCTCATTTGTATTTAAGCACAGGCCATGGAAGTGTCAGTCTGTGAGCTTTCTGAGGGTAGGCAGGGCTTGACGACTAGCCAGCTGCTCTGTAGGGTGAGTGGTCAAGGAGCTGGCTGTCACACTAGAGGACAGAGTCACTTCCTTCAGTGCCCCTCCTGGCTGTCCTGGTTCTTCTTAGATAGCTCATTCCATACCATGAGAAAAGATCCTTTTCCTTTTATTATTTGTTCATTTGTTCAAAGAGTATCTGCTGGCAGCCAGGAGGGCTGTGTTTTGGGGGAAGGGAGGGCATTGACCAGGTAGTCTCTATTTTGTATTTCAGTGAATCCTCCATCCCATGCCCCCTGTTTCATTCCTACTGTCCATTGTCCCTGTGATTCTAAGAGCCACACATCTCCAGTACTGTGAGAGCTAATGGGCTTCCTTACCTATTGCTTTCCCCTTTCATGTCAGGCTTCAGCTTACTCTCTTCCACATTGACAAACAACAGTCATCCTCGTGTTTCCAGGAAAATATATGGTAAGCATATATCTGTATATAACTATATCCCAATTCATTTAATTCTGCTGATAAATTACAAGTATGAAAAATTCCCTTGAAATACTATTGGAAATATGCATTTTTAGTGTGTAAATTTGCAAAACTTCTACCTGAAGCATGATTGTGTGTATTTGGCTAGGAAGCTCTGAGTTCCCTTCCTATGTCCCATTTTTAAGTTAAAGCTGCCACTCCCTAGAAGGTAAATTTTCCCCACTATGAAAGAATTCTGAAATTCTAGTGTGCTTCACCTGGTGAGTTTATTAAAAATACAAAATATTGGTCTTCAAACCCAGAAAGTCAGGAGATCTAAACTAAGGCCAAGGAATCTTGCTTTATAATACATTCTGCAGATTATTCAAATGCAGACAGTACATGACCTTCCTTTGAGAGTTCCACTCTAAGGATAAAGAAGGAAAAGGGAGATTAATTAAGAAGCCAGTGTTTCCAGATAAATACTTTAAGAGGAAATAGAGCAGAGAAAATCAGCATTGTAAATGTCTGTAGTACCTGAGTCCCACTAGAGTTAAGTAGATGGTAATTCTTCACATTAAACATGTAAATGAACCGAAAAGATATGAATGTCATTAGATTAATTTCTTTTTCTTTCTTTCTTCCTTCCTCCTTTCCTTCCCTTTCTTTTTCCTTCCTTCCTTCTTTCCTTCCTTTCTTTCTTTCTTTTTCTTTCTTTCTTTCAAGAAAAACTCCTTACTTAGGTAAAGAACTTTTATAATTACCAAAATTCCAAACTTTGAAATGATATTTTCATTTGTTTTGTGAAATAATAATTCTAGAGAATAATGTTTCTTCTGCATATTGGATTGATGTGCCTCTCCCAAACTCAAAGGATACATAACCTTAACCTGCCCTTTTAAAATAAATAGCAGCTTTCATACCTGTCTTTTCCCAAGAATATCTCTTATTCTCTGAAACTCTATGTTTGTTCATTGTGTCAGGGCAAACCGCAGGCTCTAAGACAAAAGTGAATAGGTAAGCATGCTGGGACTGGAAGACTTTCTTTGCTGTCAACTGTTTTGCTTGGAAGAAAGATAACCAAAGGGAGCTATTTGGTTGAGACTAAATATTCAAATGAAGTTAGCATTGCATTCAAGACTTTTTTTTTTTTTTAAGAATTTGAGCTATTTTCCTCCGCATTATTATACACGTAGACAGGTAGAAACCTGCAAAGTCAAACTGTGAAGGAAGAAAAGTGACAGAGGTCTTTGTTAGATTTTTGAGGGAGATTGGCCTGTCTTCCTCTAGTGTATATCCACCAGACAGGTAGCTGTGATTGCTTTACAGATATCCACTTCTACAGGGAAGTTACTCCCTCTGATTGAAAAGTCTAGCATGATTGGACCCAAAATAACTGTGGCCAAATGCCAAGAGAAATTCCCCCTAAGCATGAATGTCTTCCCTGTTTCCACAATCCTAGACAAGGGGTGCTTCAAATCTATTCACCTCCCACCCCCCACCCACTCTGTCTGTCTACTAGGGCAAAAGCCCTTCACTTACCCTCACTTGAATTGTTTCTATCAGCCTCCATTTCTCGCTTGGCTGTAAGTTCATGGTCAACATTTAATGGCTGATATGTGGACTAATTTAGGAAAGCTTAGATCTGCTTGCTCATATCTGCAGTTTTACAGATATGTTGATATGTTGATCCCAAAACAATTAACATCTTTTTACACATTAAGAAATTTCCTTAATTTTTAGGCTAGTTACCCGGGAGAGGAGGAAAGAGAGGAGGTAAAGAGAAAAAGCAGGAAGACATCTGCCTTTGAACCACACCCCCACAACCCGACCTAACAGCTTCTTCACTGGGAGGTTGGAAATGAACTCAGTTCTTTCTTCTCTTTCTATTATTTATCTTGTGATTCAGATTTCATTTTTCTTAAAGGATCAGTCTACCAATAACATCTTGTGAGCAAAAATTTAAAAAAATTAAGAGAAGAAAATTTGCTAATTCACTTACAAATTATAAGGTTGATGAGAATATGCTTAAGAAAAGTAAGTATATCAACCATTTGTATCCATTAAAAATGTATTTATTGTTAGCTCATCTTCTGCCAGGTATTGAGTTGAAATAAAGATCCCACCATGTGCTGGCTTGGGCAGCACATATACTAAAATTAGAACAGTGCAAAGAAGATTAGCATGTCCTCTGTGCAAGGATGAATGTAAATTCGTAAGGCATTCTATATTTAAAAAAAAAAGAAAGAAAGAAAGAAATAGAAGTCTCACTGATTATTTCATTCTTATCACCCAAACCTAGAAAAAATGTACTTTCATTTCTATCTGCCACTTGTGTTTATTGATTTTTATTTTACAACAACAACAAAAAACCAGCTTTTCACTTTTTGCCCTTTACTGTCACAGAAGAATATTCTCCGGTGTTTTTACAGTCTTCTATGATGTTTCATTATCATTAGTCCTCAGACTATGGTTGGGATAGGATGCCGTCCGAGGGCTTAAAGGGGAGCTACATGAATCAAAATATGATGATCTAACATAATACCACATTTGTGAACTCAGGTTGAGTTCTTGACCTAATAAGTAGCAGCAACTATTTCCTAATTTTGGGTGGGGTATTAACGGCCAGCATTAGAGAGAGACAATATTAGCACAGTGACATCAAACAATAATCATCTAAATGTTTCCATTAGATTTTATTTTTTCCCTTAATTACAATAGAACACGAATTTAGCTTTCTGCACTTTACAATCCTTTACATTGTAATACATGACATGAATGAAAACAGCAGTGCCCCCTGGCCCTGTGGTTGAGTTCTCCAGACTCAAGAGTGGGAAAGGTCTGCCGTGTCACAGACGGCTAAAGCACGGGGCAAGCAAGGCTGAAGAGAGGATTGATGAGGTAATTAGGCCACGAGAACAGACCGAATAGTGTCAAATAAATAATTTAATTTCAGCCTTTTTCATTAATATTTTAAAAACTGAAGGATGGGGGACTTTGGGCTGTCTCCTTCCAGTACCCACAAATGACATGCTTCACATTCAAAATTTCTGTTGCCAATCTACACTTAAAAAGTAGCTCAGGGATTAGATTAGCAATAAAAGGTTTGAGAATAATACCTAGGCTTTTGACTCCTAATCCAGTGCTTTTCCCAGTACAATACAGTATCTCAGTCTTCAGCTGGAGATATTTTTGCTGAAAGGGAATTTCTTGTAGGACATAAAGGCTAGAAGGTTTATTGGGGAAACCCAGTGGCCTCCTTCAGCTTTAGTCCAAGTGTGGACAGATGTCATGAGCCGCCAGTTGTCAGCAGAAATGTGTGTGGACAGGGACAGGGCAGGGATGGAAGGAATAAGAAGGATTGTGTCTCTTCTGTTCCCAGTCCTGGCCTCGGGCAAAGTGTCCCCGTGACCTTCACTTCACATTCAGTTTTGAGGCAGAGCAGCACTTGCAGAATGACTGGATATTCACAGAAGCGCTGCCCTTCCTTTTAGCGCCCATCCTATCTGAAATCCAGAACATTGGCAATCCTTGATCTCCAGATTAAACCTCAAGGTTGAGAAACGATTGCGTGTGAAGAGAGAGGGTCAGTGGGTCAATCAATCACTTTTCTAAGTCATTTCTGAAGTCATCTGACAAATCTCATGACAAGACCTGACACAAGTTAGTATGTTTTTATTCAACTGAGTTTTAATATAGTATTAATAAATTTGAATGTAGTAACATCGAAATGTTGGGCTGCATAGGACAGATTTCTAAAACTATACTTTGGAACATCCTCATTCCAGTGAAATTTCCCATTGTCACCATCATAAATTACAGGCAAAGGCACATTTAGAAGAAAAGTCTCTTGCAAAGGAAACATAAAATATCCAGGCATTAAGCATAACAACATATTTCAAATAACACAAAAAGAAGGGCACCTGGGTGGCTCAGTCAGTTAAGCATCTGCCTTCGGCTCAGGTCATGATCTCAGGGTCCTGGAATCGAGCCCTGCACTGGGCTCCCTGCTCATCGGGGAGCCTGCTTCTCCCTCTCCCTCTGCTCCTCTCTCTCTTTCTCTGTCAAATAAATAAAATATTTTAAAAAAATATAAAAAAAACACAAAAAATTTTTAAATGAAAACCTATTGAGATTATTAATTGGCTTTACATCATTTAAGAAGTTGATATCTCCAGAATTAAAAAGCTAATTATTACTAGAGTCAGTATGCCATTACTTGCCAAAGATTAGAAAACAGGCCTAAATTCAGATCAAAGAGAATCACTTGTTTCCATTCCCTCTGCACGAACACTCATTCCTCTTCTTCCTCACCAATTCCGATTTTCTGGTAACAAATGATCTTTCACTCCATATGAGAGAAATGTCCAGTAGAAAAAGGCATTTTATTTCTTTTATGATTTTTTTGTATTTTTTAAAACAAATTGCTCGATTTCTCAGGGCAGTTTTGACAACTTCATTATAGTTTCTAACTGCTCAATGATTTTACCAAGAGAGAGTTCTCAGAGGAGTTATTTCATTTTGTGTCTTCTAGGATGGAAAAGGAAGAGACATGACAGAAATTGCCAAAAAGGTTGTTTCTAGAAGTCTTGAGCTAATACTTGAAATTTAGAACTCTATTCTCTGCCTCAAGATTGGCTGATGGCTTTGTCCTGAATGAGTGCTATTCCTGTCAAATCCAGGAGAAAAATTAAATATATTTCAGGTCAGAATAGATAGCCACTTGTAGTCTGAACTTCAGTAAAAACCTGACATAATTTAAACACAACCTTAACTCTTGTTTTCAAATATTATTTTTAAAAATATATCAATAATTAGTTGATGACACTAATAATGTAACAGGGAGATCAAAAATTGCATTTTTACAATTAGTAACAGAAATCACAGAAAACACCCCATTCAATGAAATTAAATGCTATTTAACACATTCTTCTTCTTTTCTGGAAATGATGGATGACAGTATCAGAACATCAAAAAGTGGCAGTAAATCTGTAAAAATCAATAAGAAGATTCCAATTATGCTATCAATCATTTCTATCAAGTATTCCCATTAACATTTATAATCTGATCAAAGTTTTGGCTTTCCAGCTGGTCCCCACAAATTATATTCACAACACGCAAAATTTATATAGTGTTTAGTCTCAATTTAAAGTAAGTTGATATTAAGTTGATAAGTGGGTAAAGATTGAAATGCAAAGAAATACAGGCCAGAGGGTAAAGTTATATTTGAACCAGAGCCATGGCATCTTATTATAAAAATGCTTAAAAATAAAGTTTTTGTCTTTGCTGAATGATATGGGAAACTGAGGAAATTCTATGGAGATAATTAAAGTAAAAGAAATCCAAAAACACCCTTTGATTTGAGGTATCCGGACAATGTATATAAAGATTTTGGATTTTATTTGGTTTGATTATGACCTAAATATAATTGCTATAAATTCATCACTTTACTTACTGTGTTTCCATGGAGTCCTTAGAATAAGAGATAAAAGGCCATTATTCAGAAGTATGTCTTTTGAACAACAGCCAGAGTGACTTGTAAGCATACTTCACACCAACAAGCAGGGAAAAGAGTAGGCAGAGGGAGAGGGAAAAGTAGGCTCTCCACTGAGCAAGGAGCCCAATGCGCAGCACTTGATCCCAGGATCCTGAGATCATGACCTGAGCCGAAGGCAGACACTTAACGAATGAGCTACCCAGGTGTTCCTTCTGTTTTGTTTCTTAAATCCCATATATGAGTGAAATAATGTAATATTTATCTTTCTTTGACTGGCTTATTTCACTTAGCACAATATACTCTAGTTTCATCTATGTTGTCCATTCTTTTTTATATTCCATTGTGTGTATATACCACATCTTTATCCATTCATCTGTTGAGGGACATTTGGGCTCTTTTCATAGTTTGACTATCGCTGATAATGCTGCTATAAACATTGAGGTGCATGTGCCCTTTGAATCAAGTGTCCCTGACAGTATTTTTTATGTGATACTCTGTTTCTAGGTCATCATGGACTCTAGTAACCTTTTGTCAATAACTAGAATGTTCATCCCTGGGCAAGTCATGTCAGCCCCATAGACCTCATGCTTCTACAATGTGAGGGAGTTGGCCACCATGACCTCCGTGGCCCCTTCCTGCCCCTCATTTTGTGAGAGTGTGCATTGCTTAACATTTCTCCAGTAATTATATCTGTTTTTACTGTTACGTAACAAATTACTACCAACTCAGGTTCTTAATACAGCATGAAGTTATGACCTCAGTGTCTCTGGGTCAGGAATTTGGGCACAGTATGTCTGGGTTCTGTGGATGCTTGGGGCTGTGAGCTTATCTGAGGCTGAGGGTCCTCTTCCAAGCTCAGCAGTTGTTGGCAGAATTCAGTTCCTTGTGGCCGTAGCCTAACATCCTTATTTACTTGATGGCTTTGGCAGAGGATCACTCTCAGCACATGTCACCTGCACATGTCTACCATGTGCCCTCTCTGCAACAGCAGTGTGTGTTTTCAAGGCCCCCAGGAAAAACTCTCTGACTTTTCTGTCTTCTACAACCTCTGTTACTAGTATTCTCTTGATTAGATCAGACCTGTCCACACTTGAGGAAAGGAGATTTTTGCCCAAACAATATGATTTAGAGAGCCATCCATTTTGATACATGTGGTTCTTGCTCACTCACCTTTAACTGCTATATTAAATCCTATTGTATGAATGTACCAAGTTATCTTTCAGATCTTAGTTCAGACGTTTCTTCAGAAAGGACTTCTCTCTGGGGCACCTGGGTGGTTCAATCAGTGAAACATCCGACCCTTGATCTGAGGTCAGGTCTTGATCTCAGGGTTGTGAATGGAGCCTACTTAAAAAAAAAAAAAAAAAGGATTTTCTGATTTGACAAACTCCCCCCAACACCTCCTTCCCCTGTAATAAGTAAATAAATAAGCCAATAAATAAATCTCCTAATGTAACACTATCATGGCAATGAGCATTTTTTTAATGCTTCTTCACTATTTGTAATTATTCTAATTATTTAATTAATTTCTCTCTTCCCCACCAGATTATAAGCCTCAGAAAAGAAGTTGCCATGTTTATTTTGCTCATTACTGTGTCCTCAGAGCCTAATAAAGAGGAAACCAAACCGTACTTGTTGAAAGAACAATGTTCCTGTGCTAACATTTCTAACAGCATAATTTTAATTAAACTATATTGTTTAATACAGTTTGTGTGTGCATTGGTGAGATGCAGAAGACAGGATTTTACAGTCAAAACCCCTGTCAATAAAAGCAGGAACCTGGAGGTTGGTGCACACAGGGCGTCTGACTTTGGAGCTGCAATATTGCGGGAGGCCCTGACGTGGAGGGCAACCATTGCTTCTCTGGGAGTGAACCATTAATCTTTTCTGGGAGTGAAACACATTTTTCTGTAATTCATTTAAACTCTGCTTAAAAAGGCGGGGATAGATTCTCTTACAGAGAGAGAGAGATAATGTTCAGTCAGCTCCCACTTAGATTACAATAAACAACATGAATTAATTATAAGCATTAAAGTTTTTCTTCTCAAGGTATTTGCTTTCCAAAGATTAGTTTTCCTATATCAACTGTGAGAGGTACCTCTTTCTAGTTAAAGAGGCTCATTCTGGAAAGTGAATGCAAAAACCTTAGTACTCTCCACTCAAATACCCCATATCCCAGAGTTCAAAGGTGAGATTTGTTACACATCCAACCGTGTCTCTTAAAGGCAGCTCAACTTAAATATCTCCTGGAGAAAGAAAGCAGATCATTCTTGGAATGGCTTGACTATTAACATTTGCTCGGAATCTCTCAAAATTCATCTACTCATTTTCACTGAGTTTCTGAGTATTCTCTGAAGGCTTTTCAGAGTTGAAAATCAGTTGAATCCCAGTAGTAAGGGTAGGATTTAAAAGGAGAGAGGAGACATCCTGTTGATTTCTTTTTTCCTTCAATATCAACAAGAAATCTCCAAGACCTTCTCTCATAGAGGTAAATATTTGGGGTTCTTTTTCCTCTTTCCCTAAGGGCAGTATGCTGGGTGTAGGGATATGGAGAAATAGGAAGGAAAAGGAAAGTGTGGGCAGAGGAGGCATGGATCTAAGACCGAGGATGGCAAATGCAGGGTGAAATTGTCGGGATTTAAGTAGCGTCTTCTTGCTAGCCTGTCATGAGCTCTGTGCAGTGACATTATAATGGTCCTGCAATCTGAAACCCCAGGAAAGGCAAGGAAAAACAGTTGGTGGGGAAGTCTGAGGTTTCCCACACCATAAATTCTGGCTAAGAGCCAGAGTCTTTCAGGATTTTGCAGTCATTTTCAAACTGGCCATGTATTTGGTTTGTTTGTTTCGTTTTGTTTTAACTTTACATACTCATACAGATTTTCTGGAAGTTCAAGAAGAGAGTTCTGTTGGAGGCTATGGTATGGTTGGAGTCGAGGATCAAACCAGGCCCTGACTTGTGTCTCCTTCAAAGTCCGGACACCTTGACAAGGTTAAGGATGGGAAAGTTGAGAAACACTGAGAAAAGGGTCTCTGCTATGTGTCGTGCGCTCGCCTAGGTGACTTCCCACACACTCTCCCTACAGAATAGAACAATGTGGTCAGGGTCATGAGTTCTTAGTTGGTCCATGTTGTTCCTGTACCTCCCATAACCCACTCCCTGGTTGATTGTCTTGCTAATGGCATTAGCCGAGACTACCTGGCGGCATCACGAGGTTTGCTTGTAGTTAATGTAAACTTGTTATAGAAACTTGCGGTCATCTGACTAGGTACTGATGTATTACTCCTCCTATTGTGGTCTGCCTTACAAATGCTTGTAAGATGTGGAATAAAATTGGCACTGTTGGACATCCTCCTCAGTGCTCCTCCTGCCCCCATCTCTTTGTCTCTTAATTTCTTTTCACCATCCTCTTAACCCTCACATTTTCCTGGTCGATTTGTGCGCTGGCCATGACAAAGTTCACAATGCATTGGCCTTGCCTGGTGCGATTTATGACAGACAGGCACCTCCTGCAGAGTTTAACGACAATTGGACGAAGCACGCTTGTTAGAATACAGATAACTCCATATAGTACTAAGGAGAAATCAACGTAACAGTCTAGGAAATGTTAGACCTATGAGCAGTGACAGAGCACAGTAGCAGAGAAATAGGTTAGCGGCTAAACCTTAAGCTGGGTGTGTGGCAGGCAGTGGGGGATAACATGTAAAAAGAAGCAGGTTCCACACCTCTCCTCCTGTCTCAGACGAGGAGGTTGACGAGATGTATAATAACAACTGACGAAGGATCTGGAAAGAGAACATTGGGTCCTCTTCTCCCCGCCTCCAAGAACAACGGGCATTGTCTTAAAGATAAGGGAGGAATAGATACTTACCACATATCACCCCATAGTCTAGAACGTGATGATTTGCTCAGGGTCGGATTAATACCTTTAGAGGCTCTCAGCATTGAAAACATTATGAGATCCTGCCCATCGATAATTCAGTATAGTACCTAACCAGTGGAACACGACTTGCAGGAATCCTGGAATTAAAAGAGCTTCTTTCTAAAGAGTCTGACTGCAGAATTTGGATGAGTTCACTGGAGCTTGTCTTCTTTGATCACTTATGTTTGGTGCCTCAGCTCTGCTGGCTCCCTGTACCCATACTGAGTCTGCCTGTTGGTGTGCCTACCAGTGGATTCCTCCCAGGTCCAAACAGGGGCCGTGGAAGACAGAGACAGGGAGGCCAGGGCACGGGTACAGAGCTTGCCCTGGCTCACTGTGGAAAGCCTTTCAGAATCTTCTTCCCTCCCAAGTGGCCACGTATGGAGGCCTTCACACACCTGGGTCCTAAGGAGGGCACGGAGCAGCCCTCTCCCTTACTACAGCGTGCTGCCTGCATCTGAGTTCAGGTGGGTGAGGGTAGAGCGCTGACAGTGCTCACATGGTCACTCAGCAGGTTAGCTCCCAGGCTCACAGTAATGCCACTGAAGGGAAAATGTCTGCACTTGAAGTAATCACAGGCTTTCTCCTCTAGTACCAGCCTGCCCTGCCTTCCTCTAGTGTCAGCCGCATAAAGGGGCCCCAGCTTTCTTTCTCCATCAAGGCATAAGCAGCGCGTCCCCCTGCCGTTTGGCTCCCAGCTCCCTGTTTGGACAGGGACACAGCTGGGCTTTCATCTGAGGAGGGGTGGATTCAAGCTGATTACTTTTGTTTGGCCTTCAGTGAAGACAACGGAGCAGGAGGCGTTTTTTATCCGCCTTGTGTTCGAAACCCCAGCGCGGGATGACTCAAGAACATTCTCTTCTCAGAGCAAAGCCTGCAGATGAACCATCGCATACATTTTTTTTGCTTTGAAAAAAGAGGAACATTAAGAAAACGCTCCGAATTTTACGCAGAAAGCGTGTATTACTTGCATTATCAGAATAATAAAACAGGATTAATTTAGAGGAGGGAAAAAGTGATGGTTAGCTAAATATTTTAAGTAATTATCTGAAGGATAAATTGCTTTCTTTTCTATACTCCCTCTTTAGCCTCCTTAATCTCCCCCTACTCCTATGGCCCCCACTTTCACTTATCAGCTGGGGGTTCCCCAAAATCTATATCAGCCAATCTTCCATATCAGCCCAATCTTTCATATGAGCCCCAAACATATCTAAATCCAGCTGATTACCTGCCACCTCAGTTTGTATAGGTCATGGCTTTCCTCAAACTCACCAATTTTTTTTCTTTTTCATGACCTTTCCCCAAGCTTTACCCCTTCTAGACTCCTTCCTCTCTATACATTCACTCATAAATTCTGTTGTTATCCTTGTTTCTCCCTTTTTTTATTTCCCTCTGTCCTCTCATTTGCCACATCCTATCAATTTTCTTGTTGCAGTATGATCCTACTTCCTACTGTAAAAATACTCAGATTTGTTGAGCACTTCAGTCATGCCAGCCATTATTCTGATGGTTTCTATGTATTATTTTATTTAATCCTTACAACAACTCCAAGAAGCAGATTACTGTTATAATCCCCATTTTATGGAGGAGGAAACTGAGGTACAAAGATGTGATATAACCTGCCATATACCTTCCTACAACAGGTAACTAGAGGAATAAGATTTCAGACCCAAGCTGATTAATGCCAAAGCCTAAGCGTTCAATCCCAGTACTACACTGCCTTCTGAAGTTGTTTATTTATATATAGATTTACATATACATGCTCCCCTCCATCCTCATTACTTAGATAAAGCTCTCACCATAATATAGATGATACCTTCTCCAGAATTGTGTTCTTAAAGCACAAATGTGTTCTTGTCACAGTCCTGCTTAATTTCAAAGGATTCCTAGGCATGAGTCTCCCTTGACCATTTTTTCAACTGGTCATTTTCACAGCTGTGTTGTCCAATTTGGGGCACCATACCCATGTTTGGCTTTGTTGGCTCCAGCCAGGGCTCCTACGATGACAGTAACACCTCTCGCTCAGAATGTTAAATTAAGGTGATGGTGAGACGATGGAGCCAGCATGCAAGTTCCTACAGGTGTTGGACCAAGGAAAGCACATGTTCAAGGAATACGAGGGAACTTTTCCTTCTTTGTATAATTGGGGCAGGATGCTGTTCTGCTCACACTGTGACCAAAAAAGCTCTGCAGGAGATCTGGACGTAAATTTATTCTTTAGTGTGCTACCAAAAATTCCCATACACAGAAGTACATGAGAAGCTCACATATGTTAGACATGACAAGCCCACAGGAAAAAAACTGGAAGTTCTTGTATCAATACCATTTATCTATTCTCTGATCTCATCTACTGTCCCCCCAACTTCTCCCTTCACCTCACACTCTGCTCCAGCTCCAACTTTATGTTCTGAATATATTGCCCTCCTTCCTGCCATCCTACCTAAATACTCTCCTCAGTATAGGATACCCTTCCTTAACTTTTCATTCTGGAAAGTCTTTTTGTTGTTGTTGTGGTGGTGGTTGTTGTTTGTTTTTAATGATTTTATTTTTTCATTTTAGAGAGAGAGCTAGAAAACATGCCTGTTGGTGGGGGGAAGAGCAGAGGGAAAGGGAGAGGCAGAGGGAGAGAATCTCCAGTAGACTCTGGAGCCCAACACGGCTCAACCCCCAACCCAGAGATCGTGACCCTGAGATCACGACACAAGCCGAAACCAAGAGTTGACTGCTCAACTGATTGAGCCACCAGGGCGCCCCAGTCTGTCTTTGTTTTTGAGGGTTTATCCCAAAGATCATCTCCTCTGCCTCTCCTGTCTTGTGCACCCAGGAGATGAGCTGCTATTCTCCACTGCACATTATTCATACACTCACCAAAAGTACATTTAGTCATAGTGCAGATGACATAACGTTGTCATATTATAATAGTTCATTCTTCCGCCTCCCTCATTAGACAGTGAGCTCCTTAAAAGTCCAGTCCTTGCTCTGGTCATCATTGTACTTCGTTTCTGAGCATACTGAATAACATATGATAGATGCCCTACAAATATTAGAATGAAGGAAGAAGTACTATCTCTAAAACTTCAGTTGATGGGGGTCACACATATGGTGTTTTGGATGAATTACCTAGGTAGCTCACTCTCTTTTTCCTTACCATTTTTTTTTTAAGATTTTATTTATTTATTTGACAGAGAGAGATCACAAGTAGGCAGAGAGGCAGGCAGAGAGAGTGAGAGGGAAGCAGGATCCCTGCTGAGCAGAGAGCCTGATGCAGGGCTCAATCCAAGGACCCTGAGATCATGACCTGAGCCAAAGGCAGCGGCTTAACCCGCTGAGCCACCTAGGCACCCCTCCTTACCCTTTTTATGCTACAGTGGAGAAGACACCAGAAAACTTTGTTTCAGTTAGTTGTCCCTTTTCCTCAAATAACACGGAAATACCTATTATTAAAACTGCCATTAAAGGGCCAGATATCCTTTAGTAGAACCTCGGGGTAAAGCAAAGGAGTTTCTGTATGCCAGTAACTTAGTATTTTCCTGTTTCAGCTGTCCTGCCAGGGGTTGTAATTCAGGAACCAATCTCAAGTTAGGCAGAGGAAAAAATGAGATGCTTAATTACAATGGGCAAATGTCATCAGCAGTAGTACTACTTGAGAGTAGCTCTGTCAGGAGCCATCTGCATGTAAAATGGACTTTCACAAAATTCTGGCCATCTGCAGGGTCATGAAGACTCGGAACATGTATGTCTCCTGAAGGATCCTTTTCAGTTTTGTGCTTTTCTGATGCTAAGAAATACAAACACTTGTGATTTGCTACTGGGCACTTATAAGCATGGAGTCAATTATTTCCCAAGAGGTTTGGAGACAAAAATGAGATATTCAGAAAATAAAAATATGTTCTGTGGCAAAAAAACAAAAACAAACAAAAAACCCCACAACATATATATATATCAAAAAGCTTGAGGAGTAGGAAAAAAGACCCAGTACTCTAGTTAATAAAATGTTGTAAATTAATGAGAGCCTGAAAACCCTTTTGTTTCCAGTATATTTTTGAACTTCCTAAACTGTATTAGTTCTCCTTTTCACCTCAGGAATTACAATGCAGTATGTGAGAGAGCATAATTCTAAACAAACATTATTAATTTTGTTGAATATACCTTTGAGGTTATAGCATTTTGATGTTTGCGGTCACAATAGCATATTATAGAGAACAAATGTAGCACAGAAGAAGAATTAAAGGCCTCCAAGTTAGAAATGCTAGAGTCTGGCTTTATCATTTATAAATTCTGTGACCTGGAGCAATTCATTTCAGGCCCCCATAATTTCAGGTACTTCATCTATAAAATAGTTAGAAAAAGATGTCTCTCTTTCTATTCCTTGTGCTCCTACCTCAGCTCATAAAATGGGAACTTGCTAATACTTCTCACCCCAGAAGTGATTCTTTGGTGCCAAGCACAACTATTTTCTCTGCATTTTGTTTCTCCTTCCCCCAAGAAGGAGTTAATTAATTAATGCAATTAGGGAGAGTCTAACAGTGACTGGTCTTGGTTTTTTCTTTGGAAGGGGTAATGCATTAATTTTCTCTGTTTCTGTGTGACCACCTTGATTTTGAGGTAGAAGACTATTATCTTTGTTTTCAGTTATTTTAGAATCAAAAAAGGGGATGAATGATTAACTAGTAATCTCCGTTGATTCCAACAATAATACTTGGGATGTTTGTCCCAGATTAAGACTGTAGAATGTACAACAAACTTCCTATCGATCCAGACTCCATGGAAATCCCAGTGACTTTATGATATCATATAGCAGTACCAAAAATATTCATTAACAGGGGTGCCCGGGTGGTTCATTCAGGTAAGTGTCTGCCTTTGGCTCAGTTCATGATCTCAGGGTTCTGGGATCTAGCCCTGTGTCAGGCTCCCTGCTCAACGGGGAGTCTGCTTCTCCTTCTCCCTTTTCCTCTGCTTCTCCCCCACTGCTTGTGCTCTTGCTCAATCATTCACGCCCTCTCAAATAAATAAATAAATAAAATCTTCTAAAAAAATCATTAGCAAAGAAAGTAATGGGGAGATGGAACAGAGATTCTAACAAGATTTTGAAAGACAGAAAAGGGATAAAAGGCTATTGACATATGAGATAGGACAGAGTGAAATACAGGTTCAGATTCACTAATTACAGACTCTGGTAGAGATGGAGGTAGAAGTCAGCCTCCCCACTGGAGGCACGAAGGTGAAGTTTGCAAATAAGGCAGAGTGTGGAAATGAGAAATAAAGTAAACAGGAAGATTAGCTGCCCAATGTACCTCTCATTTCTCCTTCTTGCACTAGAAGGTAGAGAGCCAAGCAGCCTAAGGTCTCTTTGATCAATAGACTGATTTGATCGCCAAAAACTTCTTTTGGGGTACAAAAGCTTAAAACCTGTTTTTTTTCTGGCATCTAGAGAAGTTGCACCTGTTAGCTAATGTCTGTATTGCTCACCCTGAAACAAATCAGGTTACGTGACATGCCCATGCCCACATACATAAAACTGCTAGTCATGTTCCAATGGGGTGGAGGGTACTTTTGGGGAAAGAACTATTCATAAAACAGCAGAGGAAAGTTACAAAACCACTTAGAATAAAGAGCTTCATTATTCTTAAAAATGGTTGGATAACAAAAAATCTATAGGGAAACTAGATGCACAAAAGAAAGAGATCCAAATAGTAAGTCAGAGAAAACAATTCTGAAGAAAACAGAAGCAAACTTTATGATAGCATTCATATAGCTCAGGGCGGGGGGGGGGGGGGCGGGGCAAGGCATCATTCTAAGGACTTTATATATATATGTCAACTTCTGTATTCCTCACAACCACCTTACCAAGTATGTATCATTCCTATCCTCATTTTACAGAGAAAGAAACTGAGGCACAGAGAAGTACGGTGAGTTATCCAGGGGCACACAGCTGTTAACTGGCAGGGCCTTGATTCTAACAGAGTCAGCCTGGCTCTAGAGTCCACCCTATTAATCAGTCTGCCAATTCCAGTGATAATCCTGGTCATGATGCGAGAACATTGCATTACATTACATCATGTAATGCAATAAGAACAGAATGCAATGAAAAAGGAATGATGCAGCTGCAGGGAAGAGGTTTCAGACATTAAAATTATAACAGCTACAACAGGTTAGACACAGTGTAATTAATTAAAGATAAATACTGAAATGTAGAAGAGATTGTAACCAGACAAACATGGAAACTCCTGCTCTCACAGGTTAGCCTGGAACTGAACACTTACGAAGCACCTTCACTTGCTCGGACAATGAGGACTACAAGTATGTGTAAACTGTGTCTCCTGAGGAGCTATAGACACACATGGATGTAGACACAGGGAGGAAAGAAGCAAATGACATCTGGGAGTTCCCAGCAGCTTGGCGCCTTGCTGTGGAGTCGCCAACAAGGAGAGTTGAGCACTAGCTCCCCTTCTGCAAAGTTAAGGAGGAGAGAACCCCCTCCTTCCCACCATTGCAAGCCACACTCTTTTTTTCACACAACACAGGCCCACCCTTCTGGGCTCAGGGGAAGGAGGGATGCTTCTCAGATAAGGGTAGGCATTTAAGGTCTCAAAGGGGATCTGCTGTGTGCATGGACATGTGCCCCAGCAGAGTTCCTCTGAGGCGAAGGAACCCCGAAAGTTCCTGTGAGGAAGGTGGAGACTTCCTTATGCCACCTCTGTTGTGCCCATTTCAAAAGCATGTCAAGGCATCACAAAGAGGCTATAGGAAGAAGTCGCCCTGGCTATCTCAACTGCTTGGTCCTCTTGGCCCCTTCTCCTTTCCTTCCCTGATACATAGGAAGAAGGGGGAAAAAAATCACCTATGGAAGGAAGGCAATATAGGGAGATAATTTCCTCTGTGTTGGTCAAGGGTCATAAAAGGCAGACAGCATAACCATGTATGAAGGGATTTATTAGAGCAGATTGAATGGGTTACAGAATCACAGGAACACCTAAGATGTCCAGTCTGAGAACTTCTAGGTGAAATTCTGAGCTGCTTATCATACCAGAGAACTAGCCTAGAAGGAGACATACTTTACCCTAGTATCATAAAAAGTCTCCACAATGGGGATGCTAATCCTCCCCACCTGCCGGAGAACCATGCTATACCAAACCAAGTCGGAAAGCTGCAGGTATCATCACACACCTTCAGCCCTGCCCCAAATGAATGGATGCCACTAGACTGCCACCTTCCCACATTGCTTACTTACGGACCCAAGACTCATGTGAGCGTGTCTGATGGGCAGAACAGATGCCCCATGTCTCACCTCACTGGCAGAAGGGGCTGAGACAAGCAGGACTTTAGGTTCTCTGTTGGGAAAATGCAGTTCAACTTTGTAGGGCAGCCATCAAAATGTAGAAAAAGCTCACGTACGTCCATAGAGACAGAAAGTAGACTAGTGGTTAGCAGGGGCAATGCAGAGTTATTGCTTAATGGGCATAGAGTTTCAGTTTCAGATGAAGAAAAAGTTTTGGAGATGTACAGTGGTGATCATGGCACAACAATGTCAATGTAGTTAATGCCATTGAATTGATCACTTAACCGTGGTTAAAATGTTAGCATTTTCAGTATATGCTTTTTACCACAGTTGGCAAAAGGGGAACTTCCCCAAAAGTTATTTAATGATATCGAGGCAATCATGAGTGAAAGATACTCACTACAGCTCTGATCTGTTTGCCTAATTGCGTAAGTGAATGTATAGATGTTTGAGACAGATTGTGAAGTTCTCTATTTGAACCATTCCATACAAGTGGAATTTTTCTTAATATGGAAAGATTGCCTCAGAAGGAAATTCCACAGATTTCCTTTATAAACCCTTGCAATATTTAACAACCTGCATTATTAAGAAATTCTTCTTTATATCTAACCTAAATCCCTCTTGCTACATTTTAAAACATTTCCTTGTTTCCTTCTTTGGTAGGGATGGGAAACAGCTGGCCTGTGTTTTGTGTGCTTCACCTTTAGGCCAAAATAATTCCAGTTGTTTTAACCCTTCCTGAAAGGTTATGTGCTCTATCCCTTGACTTCATTTTCTTTTTATCTCTTCTAAATCCTCCTCCTTCCATTTCTCGGTAACCATGAGGGCATGTCTGGGGATTGAGCAGCATGAAAAAATGGACTCGATCTTTTTCAACATTATCAACCCCCAATGTCTAATTTGTAAACAACATTATTAGAAGTACTTGAATTCCCATGGAGTCATGGTGAGTACATAACGTCCTGAGAACAGTGGTAATGGACGGGAAATTACACCGCCGCCTCTAGGACATGGGAGCATTACTAAGGGGCAGCGTGGAAAAGGGGGGCGACAGGAAAGAGCAAACCCTGGGTGTAGTGTAAGGACATTGAGGTGCTGATGTGCCCCGCAGAAGGGGGAGCACAGCTACTCCTGTGTCCTGGGTGTGTGTGCTCTGGGAGGAAAGCTGTGTGTGGTGAGGCAGTGGGGTTACATCCCCAGGGTGATGGCATTTGCGCTCAGCTCCTGGGAACTGGAGGAGGTGGGATGAATGAGCCGTTTGAATGGAAAACTCTAGTTCTCAGCATGACTCTTTCTTCTGGCTGCGGAGGAGGGGCTCTGCTGTTCAGTTTGAGGTCGGGGTGGTGGTAAGATACGAGGTGCTAACAATGGCAATGTGGAGAGGCTTGGATCAGTCAGAGCAGGGCCTCCGTGTAATCAGATACCAGGATCTCTTCGTGTTTGCCCAGCCCACTGTGGCCCACAAAGCACTCCCACATTCTTGATCTAATTTATATCACACATCACCCTGTGCTAGTATCTGGCCACTTGTGGCATCACCACACTGCTGGGAAAGAGATGCAGTAGGATCCCATGACCAGGAAAGGAGCTAGGACGAGCACCTTGCCCTTTGGCTCATACTGGGGTGCTCTTTGCTCCACACCATGCCACTTTCCCTGTGAGAGCTGTCACAGCGGGGTTCAGTGAGCACTTCCCTGAGATTCTTCGGTAAGGGACAGAGTACTACTTAATTAGCTAAAGATACCCATTACCCGAATCCAAGCCATGCACAAAGCATGCCTTATAAACACTCAAAGGGGGTGATAGTTAATAAGATGAAATGGTGAGGAGGAGGAAGTTGTTTACATTGGCACATTGAATGGTAGCCTGCAGACTCCCCAAATAATTGATTATTCTCAGAGAAATGTTTACACTGGTTTAGGATTGAGTGAGGATCCCTTTAAACTTGTTATATTCTTTGGTAAATTCTTTGGTAAATATTCTTTGGTAAATATTGTTACATTCTTTGGTAGATAAACACTGGCCAGAAGGAATACAATTAAAAAATATATATGTATATATGTGTTCTTAAATATTATAAAAGAATATAGTCAATGAATTACTAATGTTACTTCCTATTCATAATACCCTAAAACTAAACAGTATTTCTAACTGAATAAGCTGTGTACATTGAATTGTTCATGAGTCAAATAAGAAATGAATACTGTATTGAAACCAAAGCAAAATTAGTTATTCTTTTCCCTAGTAAGAAAGGATTCCTTCCTCCCACCCCCACAATTTCCACACAGATTAGAGAATGGTCTATTTTATTTTAACAAAGCTCTTGGCAAAAATGCTAACCAGCCACAAATGTGGCCTCTGAGTACAGGCACCAAAGAAACTAATCCTGTTCCTATGAGAAACACACAGTGTGCCCAACAGATGAGAGAAATAGAGAACTGTAGTTGTGTGGAATCTCGTAAGTTAGGACATTCAACTATCCCTGTGCAATTTCTCATAGAACTGTAGTTGTGTGGAATCTCGTAAGTTAGGACATTCAACTATCCCTGTGCAATTTCTCATAAATCAGTGGCCATCAAGTTATATTGCACAATATCAGTTCTTATTTTTATAGTATTTTGTGGTGGTCCCCAGTATAAATTAATGGTTAGCTTGGTGTGTTCAGTTGTTTATTCATTTAGTACTCTTAGGGGAATATGGAAACATTCAGCCTGTACGATCCAGTCAGACTACATGAAACTGCCAATAAAGAGCAAGTCAGATGCATCTGGTGCCTGCTCCACAGGGCAGTCATACAGGTAGGCAGAGCCAAACCTGCCTGAGCGATCAGAAAGAACAGCAGTTAGTTGTCTTGGATCCAACCATGGGTGTATAACTATATGCAATAGAATAGAAAACTCATTCTAAATCCTATGAGACTTTCAGTGGAAAAGTACAGAAAAGTATTTTGTATTTGACTCGTAGTCCTGTCATTTTAACCAAAAGATTATTCTTGGTCCTAAGAGGATAACTTTTCATGATGATATTCCTCATTATGTATCCTGATTACCATAAGTTTAAAAATTCAGTCAAGGAGTCATGGTATTTATTGGAAGTGTGTGGGCTTATGTGTGTCTGAGGTATGTTCAGACTTATTTGCTCAGTGCCTTAGCCATTATAATCTGTCTACATAGTTTATCGGTTTGTTCATTTATCGTAGTTCACGGTGCAAATAAGCCCAGGTGGCATGTTCAGTCTCTCTAAAAGTAACACATTTTATATGGTGACAGACAGCTCTTTGGGTGCCCTTGAATGGACTGGAAAGGAGATTGGACATCTGTGGCTGGTTCATCGCAGACCTGTTGCCTGCCAGTGAAAAACAAGTCGTTAGGATCTACTAAGTCTGGGCTCGATACCATTCTGTCCATCTGCAAACTCCTAATCTGGTTGTAGAGCCTCTAAAATAATGGCCCATTTCACACCACCAGTGAACTCCCAGTGAAAGCCCTTGGAGCACCAGGAAAGAAATGCGTGTCCAGAGCCTCCACCATGAGCCGTCTTCACTGATGGGACCACTTCTTTGTCCTCACAGAGACTGAATAGCTGCACTTGGACTTACGCTGGGATGGCAGAGTTCCTTATCCCCTGTGGTCATGATTCTACATGGCTTTTATTAACTAAGCAGAGCAGAGAATGCAAGTTACATTAGAGCCAAACTAACATGTGGTAGAAATTCCCTGAGGGTATTAAAGTAAGCATGATGTCCCCTCCCTCTGAGAGATAATGTCAGGAGAGTGACAAATCTGCATTCTGCTTCATTTGACAAAATGTATAATCCCTGAGGGTTTTATCTGAAAGGAAACTAAGGACTAGTGAAATATCATAGACGCTCTACCCTGTAAATGGAGAAACTGATAATCCAAGAACTTAGTGAAGTTGTTAATGCAAGTCAGTAATAGGATAATATATCAGTTTCCTATAGCTGCATTAAGAAATTGCTGCAAGCTTAAAACAGCACAAATTTATTATCTTAGAGTTCTGGAAGTCAGAGTGTGAACAGCTAGCAGGGTTGTGTTTCTTCTGGAAGCTCTATGGAAAATCTATTTCTTAGCCTTTTCTAGCTTATAGAGGCTGCTGGCATTCTTGGCTCATGGCTCCATTGTCCATCCTCAAAGCCAGCAGCATGGCATTATCAAATATCTTTCTTCTCTGACCTTTGCATCTGTTATCACATCCCCTTCTGAGTCCAACCCTTCTGTCTCTGTCTTACAACCACCCTTATGATTATATTTGGCCCAGCTGGATAATGCTGGATAATCTTCCCAACTCAAGATCCTTAACTGAATCACAAATACAGTTTCTTTCTTTTTTTTTTTTTTTTTAAGATTTTATTTATTTATTTGACAGACAGAGATCACAAGTAGGCAGAGAGGCAGGCAGAGAGAGGGGAAAGCAGGCTCCCTGCTGGGTAGAGAGCCCACTGCGGGGGTTCCATCCCAGGACCCTGAGATCATGTTCTGAGCCAGAGGCAGAGGCTTTAACCCACTGAGCCACCCAGGTGTCCACAAATGCAGTTTCTTTAGGTAATATAATCAAATTTGGGGTGTTTGGTTGGGGGAGAGAACAGGATATTATTCTGTCTACCACAAATAACCAAAAAAGGCTAAACCTCACCAGTGATAAAGGATCTAGCAAATCCGTGAGTTAATTTCGTTCAAAAAATATTTAAGTATTGGGGTGCCTTGTGCTATGGTGAGTACTGTGAAGTGTGTAAACCTGGCAATTCACAGATCTGTACCCCTGGGGCTAATAATACATTATATGTTAATAAAAAATTAAAAAAAAAAGAATTGGGGTGCCTGGCTGGCCCAGTCAAAAAAGCATTTGGCTCTTGATCTTGGGATCATAAGTTCCAGCCCCACATTGGGTATTAAGATTGCTTAAATAAATAAGTAATAAATAAACTTTTTTAAAAAGATTTTATTTATTTATTTGACAGAGATCACAAGCAGGTAGAGAGGCAGGCAGAGAGAGAGGGGGAAGCAGACTCCTCGCTGAGCAGAGAGCTCAATGTGGGGCTCAAACCCAAGACCCTGAGATCATGACCTGAGCCAAAGGCAGAGGCTTAACCCACTGAGCCACCCAGGTGCCCCAATAAATAAATAAACTTTTAAAAATACTTAAGAATTAATAGATACCAGATACTATGATTGACAAACATAACAAATAGTAGATTTGAAATGTTCTTTAACTTGCAAAGATATATTTTAAATGTAATTTATAAGTACAGAAAGCTTTTAAAAGATCTTTCAGAAAGAAAAAATATTAAGAGTGAAACTGCTGACATATGAGACAAAGAGTTCATACTCCCAATATTTTTTTAAGATTTATCTCTTTATTTAAGATAGAGTGAAAGCATGAGTAGGGGGAGGGCCAGAGGAAGAGGGGGAAAGAGAGAGAGAGAAGCAGACTCCCCGCCAAGCCTGATGCAGGGCTCCATCCCAGGACCCTGAGATCATGACCTGAGTTGAAATCAAGAGTCGGGGACACGACCAACTGAGCCACCCAGGTGCCCTTAAAATATTATCTCACAAATCAAGAAGAATGGGATGCATAAGCCCATAGAAAGTATGGCAAAGTGGGCAATTTACATAAGAAAACATACAATGGATAATTCATATATGATAAATTCTCTTTTACCTCTCAGATGGGCAAGAGCAGAAAGATTAAAAAGATTGATGGTGAAAGTCATTACAATGACCTACAAGGCCTGCATGGTCTAGCTTTTCTGTGCTTCTCTGATCCTTTTCTGTCTTTCCCTGATCTAATCTCCTTCTTACCTACACCTCACTTGCTCCAGCCAAAAAATGCCTTTCCCACTTTGTGATAGAACAGTCTTGCAATGTTGACTAACCCTCAGAGGTATATACACACACTTTGATCTAGCAGTGCACTTGCGGGAATTTAACTTTCTAAATGTTAATTCAAATGAGAAAGGTTGTGTTACAAAAATATAATTTAAAAACCTGGAAATAATCTAGATGATCCTTAACAGAGACTTGCTTAGATAAATCGGGGTACCAGGATGGTAGGTAAGGGCTCCCTTCTGACTGGTTTACTCCTCTTTGAATTCTTACATGATGGAAGGGGCTAGAGATTCTTCTCTGGAACCTCTTTTATAAGTGCACTAAACCCATTCATGAGGATTGCAACCCCATGATTTAAGCACCTCCCAGAGACCCCATCTACTAATATCGTCACACTACATTTGGGAGTTAGGACTTCAACATATGAATTTAAGAGGGACACAGACATTCACTTCCTAGTATAAACCTCAAGGAAACATTTCTTCAAATCATCTTTTATTTTTCCTTCAGATAAGAGAGAGAACACCTTTTCTCTCTGGATTCTCTTTCTCTTTCACCTTCTTAGAACTGTCCTAGCAAAAATGCTTTTTCAAGACATTGGGAGATCTCATTTCTTGTAGTCTACATTTTACTATTCAAAGTCAACACTATCTGTTAAATAGATTATACTAAAACCCCTCTGGATATTTTCATTACATTATATATTACATAGAGAAGTCTTCGGCATCCCTCGAACTTTTATAAGTATATGTTCTCCCTTCCTCATGAGAAAATATAGACCTTGCTAAAGTAAAATTTTCTAAAATGAAATATTTTAATGTATGGGCTTAGTGAGATTGTATCTGAAAGCCACAGACTTTTGCCACAATCTTAAATGTGGCCAAACTAATCCGCAGCAAATTTTATTAAAGAAGCAGCAATAACAACTTTGCCTTATCCCTTCAGAAAACTCAAAGAGTGATCTCCATAGGCATAATTTCTTCTGGTTTTTACATTTAAATTATATTCTTGATCTTACAGAAATGGTTTCTAATTGTATAGTGTCACCACTATACCACCACTATATTTGGTTACTTTGAATAAACTAATTTTCTAAATAATTATGTTTAATGGAATAATTTCCAAACAATAATTCCTAAGGTTGTTTTCATGGAACATTTTTTTTCTCTGCACATCCATAAATGCTATGCTATAGGAAGTTTCTCTTTGGACAGCATCCTCTCTAGTCAACCAAACCTGTTTTGTTTTAATAAAAAGAAACATCACTGTATAAGGTCAAGTTAAAGCAAATCAAATTTGAATTAGAGACACTTCTAGTATTAACATGGATATATAAGTATTTTTCCTCTTCTACTCCTGGAAATCAAACAGAAGAAGCAAGAAATACCAAAAGAACCCACAAACTCCATTTTTGGCAAAACTAGGTAGCAGATTTAAATGACAGTTTCCAAAACAGTGTAAGGGCTACCCAAAGCAGCCAAGACCAAGCAGAAGCCCCACGTAAAACATGAGGAAAGAAGCAAAGAGAATTACCAGATGACGGGCAGATTTCAGAAAAATACACTTCCTGCAAGTGAGAGGTTCACCGAGAAAAGGAAAAGCCGTATCCGTGTGAGTAGCAATGTATGGAGGATCTGTGTGAACTGGGCTGGCAGCAGATGGACCCGGTTAATTTGAGAGAAGCAGAGAAGGCAGGGCTACGTACCAAATACCCAGCTAAGCCATATTGGAAGAGGAAGTCTGTCTCCGAGGAAGTGGGATGGATAAGAGAGAGCTCTGCGACAGATAGCCTGGCAGACTACATTGTATATATCCTCCTGCAGAAACTTCCTGCAAACTGTTGCTTAGGAAAATCCATAATTAATAAGAGGAATCGACACATTCTTGGCACCAAGATTGTGTAAGAGAAGATACAGAAAATAGCAAACAAACCTCCAACTATGAAGAATGTTGCCACAAAGTAAATGAAAACTATAGCCAGATGTTTCACTGGGAATTTAAAAAGTTAACAAATCAATTTTCTCTATGAAGGAAAATTATAAAGCAGAAGTATAAACAAGAAAAAATGGAAGAAGCATAGGGGAAAACAATGCAAAAAGCAAGCAGGGTACTTAGAGGATGGGAATGAGAAAAGTGGGAGGAAAGGTATAGTTTTGCCAACAGGGAAAGGAAATTCGACAGTCTTTGGAAGCTGTCAAAGGGGGTGGGGGGAGGTTGGGACAATCTGATGGAACAGAACACAGAGCTAAAGATATTCAAGAAAACCCTCCTAAAATGGAAGATGACTTAAAGCTATGTCCCGAAGCTATACCTGTGTGCTGGGGAATATTAGCACAAAATGGTCAACTCCCAGACATACTGAGTAAGCATATTGAATTTTAAAGATATAGAAACAATTGTAAGCAAAATAAGCAGATAATTTTTAAGAAGAAAAAATGTTAGTTGATCCTCAGACTTTCCTATACTTTTATCCAAAGTCTGAGGTAGTAAAACAATACCTATAAGATTCTCAGAGAAAGAAAAATGTGAGCCAAGGATTTTATAAACAGCCAAGCTGTTGGTATAAAGGGTACAAACAAGCAGCTTAACATTCAGGAACCCAGGAAATACTGATTCCCAAAGTCCTTCTTGGTAAAACTGCTACAGAACAAACTTGAGCCAATGATAATTCAAAAATGATGGCAATAGAATTGGTACTGATCCCAGAGTATATTTAAATGCAATACAGAATCTAAAACAAATGTGGAGCTGAATGGTACCAAATAAAATATAAACTTTGTTAAGTGCTGGCAATGTAGAAATGATACAGATAAGGAAAATTAGGAGAGAAAAAGAAAACGAAGGAAGCTACTAGAGTAAATTTCCTCATTGATTCTTTTAAAATAAGTGAAGGGGCGCCTGGGTGGCTCAGTGGGCTAAAGCCTCAGCCTTCCGCTCAGGTCATGATCTCAGGGTCCTGGGATCGAGCCCCCCATCAGGTTCTCTGCTCAGCGGGGAGCCTGCTTACCCCTCTCTCTCTGCCTGCCTCTCTGCTTACTTGTGATCTCTGTCTGTCAAATAAGTAAATAAAATCTTTAAAAAACAAAATAAAGTAAGTGAAAGTTAAGTCTATTTAACGGTGACAACATGTAGGAAAGATAATATTATTAAGTTGGGTGGCAGAAGTTAGGATGGGAAGGAGAAGAGAGAAGAAATCATCAATTCAGCATTGTTTGTAGGAGGAACTTACATATACAGTCTAAAGAAATGAAGAACTCCAAGTATTAAATGTAGTGATAATTATAAAAGTAAGCCCTTGATTGAAAATCCAAAAAAAAACCTTTCTCAATAATAAAAGGGAACAAAGACCAACCCAGTCCACTGTATCACTAAAAAATAAACAGACTTAACTTACATATGTAAAAAATAATCTTTTTCAGGTTAAATCACATAGCAAAACCCAACCCGTGGTATTTAAAAGAAATACACTTAAAAAGAATCAAAGATTCACAAAGGTTGAAAATAAATGGTTTGGCAATAATGTACCAGGCAACTGGAAACAAAATAAAGCAGTTCTCTTGATTTGGAATTTAGATTAAAAGACATTAAGAGAACCAAAGAAGGGCATATTATGATAGAAAAGTGAGTGAATGATGTCATGTAATGAAAATAAAACTGATAATAGCTCTGCCACAACATTAAAAAAGCATTACTAAAAGAAATCTGAGGACAAACAAATAGCACACTAACAGTTGAACTTATTTCCCCCCTTTTTAAAAGTCTATGACATCTCAAGTACACACAAAATAGAGCTGTGGACCATGGCGGTAACATGATGGATAGGACAACTCTGATATATGTCTAGCTCTCTGCATTCAAAAGGGAGAATGCATCTTCTTTCTTTGAACTTTCATGAACTGTTACCATCATTGCACTGCAATAAAAGTACAATAAATTCTAAAAGATAGGAGTAGTGCATAGAACAGTCTTTACTTACAATGCAATAAATGAACAATCTAACATGAGTTCATACCCCACATTGACTCCAAGAGAAATGCCAAAAAAATCAAATATAAGAATACTAGAAGAAACCCTGAGAGAATCCATTTAAATCTTGTAATGAGGAGGAATTTTTCAATTATGACTGAAAACATGGGTGTCATAAAACATAAGTAATATATTCAAATATGTAAAAGAGAACAATATTGGGCATGTAAAAACAGAAGAGAGATCCAAGCAAAGTCTAATGACAATGACAATCTTGGAGAATGGTATATATTGTGTTACAAATAAAGATTAATTTCCCTGATAGATAAGGAGCTCTTAGAAGTTGATTTTGAAAAAAAGAGCAATACCTCAGTAGAAAAAAATGGATAAAATAGATCAGCAGACCATTCATAGAAGAATAAATACAAATATCTCTTAAACATATAAAATTCCCTGACAAATGAAATAGTATAGAAGTTTAGAATAAATTAGGAATAAATTGGATGCATTAAATTTTGTAATTCAATCCACTTGTAATTGGACCTTATATTAGATTTGTACATTCTCTCCATTCTATTCCATTTTTTAAGTTACCAGGTTTATATACTCCTACCTCTATATTTCCTTCCTTTTCTTTTTCTTTCTTTTTTTTTTTTTTTTTAGATTTTACTTATTTATTTGACAGAGAGAGAGCACAAGTAGGCAGAGCAGCAGGCAGAGGGAGAGGGAGAAGCAGACTCTCCACCAAGCAGAAAGCCCGAGGTGGGGTTCGATCCCACGACCCTAGGACCTTGACCGGGTCGAAAGCAGCCACTCAACCTACTGAGCCACCCAGATGCCCCTATTTCCTTTCCTTTCCTTGTTTTCTCTTTTTTCGATTTCTTTGGAAATGTACGATTCTCCTCATTCACAGTATGCCTTTCCAGCATTTACCTCTAAATAACTAATTTCATGGGATTGCTATTATTTCAGTTGTTGCTTTTTAATTGTTGACAGCTCCATGGTTTCATAATTCATGGTAATTCATTTTATGAGTCATTCATATATTATCAGATCAGAAGTTTCTGGCAATGATAAACAAATGACTGGCCTTTCTTTTATAGCATTTAAACATTTTTTAAAACATCTTTCTTATTCATTAGATAATTTAGTTTTCAAAGAAAAAGGAATCATTTTAAAATAGCTAACATTTCTGTTTGGTTTACCATCACTTTGTGGAATAGGTTTAGTGCATCTAGGTCAGTACTGCTTGAATTTCAGCAACATAGCATTTTAAATGAAAAAAAAAAAGTCATAAACCATCAGTGTTAACTATAATTTTTCATTATAATATTAATTGTGCACATACTAAAAAGATAATTACAAGGTGTTTTGATAGAACTGTAAAATCAAAGCAGATTTACAAATCACAATAAACAAAATTATGGAAACCCAAGCTAAGACTGAAATTAACAGATTATGTGACAAACTATATTTTATGGAAATGAAGTCACCTTCCAAGAGACAAGTAGAGGAATCACATGCCAACACCTTTGTAGGCCTTTTGGAGATTCAGTTTTCCTTCCAAGTTTTTTTTTTTTTCAGTTTGAAATTCTGCCTAATGATGTAATTTTTTTCTTTACTTAGTGGGAAGCCATCATTTCTAAATTAAGTTATCTTTTGTTCTTTTTCTAACTAGCACAAAACAAAAATGTGGTACTTTTGGCGCAATTAAGAAAGTTGACAAAAATACAACTGAAGCACTAAAATTAGATGGTGTTGTTCAGCTATAATCATTCTGAATAGTAAAATAGGCTTCAATGAATTTTATTTTCGCTCACTGTTGAACACAAAACACAGAATTTTTAAAAATTATTGTTATTGTTCTTTCAGACTCCTGTTTGAGAAACATTATTCTAGACTTATAGAACCCTAAAATGTCCCTGTAACCATCTTAACCTTACAATCCAGATAACCATACTTCCTTGACCAACTCTGATTTTATGACATCCCATGATTCTTGCTGCCTGAGTCTCGCACTATGCACAAGAGTGTCATTATTTTGCTGATTTTAAGGCTTACATTTAAGGTGGGAATGCCAGGAATTTACTGTTTCACCTTCTCTGAGAGTAAAAAAGAATCTGAAGAGTGAAGCTCAGAGTTAGGTTCTGTGGATTTAAAGGGGAGTCAACTATCATTATCATTAAAATATGGTAAACAAACAAACAAAAACAAACAAAAACAAAACCAGAGCCAGGACAGTGTAGTTAACTATACAGACTGTTGTCACACAGGCCTGGGTCATTAAAGGAAAACCTCAACAAAACTCTCCTTTCTAGACCCAGAATCTACGTTCCCTAGTAAGAATGCACTATAGCTAACAGAAGGGAAGGTTTATTCCTGCATTTGCTTAAATTTGCTATATTAATTCATTTTTTTTAAAGGTGTGTCAAAGATAGGTTTTTTTCCCCTTGGGCTTTATTTCCCAATTACGGTATTTAGTTCAGTGCTATTTCTGGTCTCTAACACACTAGCAGTAACTAGTGATATACTACCAATACGCTGGGGAGTTCTATTAGCTGTGTCCTTGCAGCAATGTGACAGCTTAGCACCACGCATATTGAATAGCTATGGATCACACATGAGAGCAAATATTGTTCTGTTCTATTTTTTTCTACTTTAAGGGTTTGCATTTTTTAAAATATTTTTTATTTATGTATTTGAAAGAGAGACAGAGAGAATATGAGTGGGCAGAGAGAGAAGCAGGCTCCCCACTGAGCAGGGAGCCTCACATGGGGCTTGATCTCAGGACCCTGAGATCATGACCTGAGCCAAAGTCCAATGCTTAACCTACTGAGCCACCTCCATGCCCCTACTTTAATATCCCCAAGAAATCTTATGATGAACTGCAAGTTTTCTTTTCTTTTTTTCATTGTAGAGAGAAAGATACTGCGTGATCTAAAGCCTATATGTTTTCAGATGCCTAACTATACACATACACTGGCTTATCACCACTAACATTTAAAATGTCTGGATGGCATACTTGCTCTGCACATTGCTCTTAGAAGTGGTCCTTGCTAACTAAGAAAATAGCTTTGATTCATGTATTAAACTGTCAGGTCTGCTTTAACAAAATACCACACACCAGGTGGCTAAAACAACTGAAATTCATTCTCTCACAGTTCAGGAGACCAGAAGTCCAAGATCAAAGTGTATGAAGGCTTGGCTTCCTCCGAGACCCTTTTCCTTGACTTGCAGATGGCTGTCTTCTTGCTGTGTCCCCACAGTCTTTTCTCTGTGTGTGAGCATCACTGGTGTCTCTTATTCTTATAATAACACTAGCCTTATTGGACTGGGACCTCTCTTTATGACCCCATTTAACCTTAATTACCTCTTTCAAGGCCTTATCTCCAAACATGAATTTTGGAGGAACACACTCAATCCATAACAGCTTACAACCTTAAGGAGATAATGGAGAACTATCTTGGCCAAAGATGAAAAACAGCATCACATTTTTCCTCTAGACTGTATAGATCTTCACATGATTTGTATAATCTATATCCCAAGTTACCATGTCATGTGTCTTCCCAACAGATATTATTATGGACACAAATAGTCCCAGATGTTCTTTGTGGTATGAATCATGCTTAAGCAGGTTTCATCATCCTTTTTCATGCCAGAGATTGGAGAAATAATTCTATCATGTTCTCTAATCAATGTATAATTGGCTAGGGTTACTTCAATTGGTATCTTTTTATTGGTCCAAATTAATATGTGGCCTCATAAAACAAACCAGTAAAAAGGGTTGAAATTATGCAAATTATAGAATATAGATCACATTGACAGTCCAACCTGTGACGGAAGACATGCTTAAGTAAGACCCTGATGGTCCGTCAAGCCAACAGAACATCTCTATTGATAAGGACACTCTGATGTCACTGTTCTAGCAAGTGTCCTTTAAGTGTCCTTTAAGTTAGCAAGTGTCCTTTAAGTCCTAGCCAGGTGCCCAACAGGGAATTTTTATATAAATCTCAGACTAACCTTTAGCTCTGGTACAACCAAATCAACCCCTGTCGGCCTCTTGGATGAGGTCCATCCTGAGCAACCCGATCCTGTTCTATTCACGTACACTCCATTACTGTGAGGGATAATTCTGATCCAAAGTCAAAGTTTGCTGGGACTATTAGCTTTCTATAAAATGTATAGTCAGTCCACTTGTTCTAGAGGGGACTAGGTAAAACACAAACACAGAAGGTGACCACTTGGTACCCAGACAGAAGCTAGAAGAGAACTGTTCTCTAAGAAAAAGATCTTCTGTCAGTACCCAAAATTGGAAACTCTGAGACTCTTTCCATCCCTTATCAAAAGTACAACTAGAAGATACACAGTGAACACACAGGTCAGCATAACAGAAAAGAACAAATGCAAGACTGCATTTCCTTCTCATTAACCACTTAAGTTTAATTTTGAAGTAGAGGAGAAAAGGAATCTCCCCCAGAACAACTTTGCCATTGTTGATTGCTCTCCAGATCACAGCCTGATTCCCTCCTTAGTACTCCGAATGAGCAAAGAGCCACACAAGACTGTTAGTGCAAATAAAATCGTATATACCAATGGGCTAAATGTTGATTTGTATAATTAGCCAGCCCCGAGAGCTTTCGGTAAAAACTGCTTTGATTTTTGACTTTTAGAAAGTTGTTCTACCAGAGGATTATTATGGTAATTGAAATTAGGAATGGAATTATGGTTGAACCCTAAATAACATGATGTAGATGCTAAAACTGTTATTTAACTGTTACACTCAACAATTAGGAACAATGGAAGGGACAGGGTGTACTTGTGAGAGCTCTAATTTTAATTTTGGGATTGCCAATTTGTTAGCCTTTCACTCCTTCTTTAAAGGAAATATAAGGTCTTAAAGAACTTGCCCAAGGCCTATATTCAAGTAGAAAATTATGAGCTTCACTTCCTAAGGAGAAGATACTTATCTTCCTCCTTTGACGGAACCTTCACATTCACAGGTTTCAAAATCTCTGCTACAAAATAAGAGGTTCTCTGTGATGGATCAGTTGTAAGAGCTAATTACTCCAGGAACAATCTCTTTCTTTACAAGTGTTTGCATAGTTCATTATTTTTCTGGGAAAAAAAAGGGTATGTGGATTGCTACTATAAAGATGTGATTTATAGGTGGGATCAGGACCGGAGTTCAGTTGTCATAAAACATAATTCTGACAGTTAATTTGCCCATATCTTATCTGCTAAGATATTAGCAGACATTTGAATATATGGGTATCAATGGCTTGTTATATATCTTCATTAGATGATGAAGAGGATTATTATGAGGATTATTATGGTAATTGGAATCAGGAGTAACAAAGAATCAAACTAGAAATTAGAGTCACAAGAAGCAAATTGGTGAAAGGTAGGAAACATTTATTTTTCAAAAAAAGAAAAGTATGGCCTGTCCTATATTTCTGCCAAGTCGACAGTGCATTTTATTTTTTGTCTATACCTTTAAAAAGGTACTTTTAAAAAGACGTGCATGTTGGTATATCCATTCACAACAGAATTGGTGAGTCCTTGGTACCATCAGCCTCTCAAGGGATAGCACCATTAATAGTGTGGTATGTGGTATGCTATTTATTTTATGTATATACTATTATGATGGTATTGCTATAAGAATGGGTATATATAATATATGTTGTTCTGCAATATTAAACATATTATGAGTGACTTTCTATGTCATTATATGAGGGAGAACAGTTTTAATCACACACCTGTTCTAATAAATGCATTATTATTTTGGGGGCGGGGAATAAGCAACATACTATAAACTGCTTTGCTCTACCAAGTGGAAATAGAGATGAGGACAGTGGTTGGAGGACTTTTAATTATCAAATCTGTTCTCTTCTGAATGATTTAAATTGTATCCATTACCATGTATCATTTTAATGATAGATAGCTAGATAAAGTGAGAGAGCAAGAAAGAAAAAGAGAGAGGCTGAAATTAAAAGGATAAATTTCAAAGGACAAAGTAGAAAACAATTCAGTTTGGTTGTGATTTTTACACATACACACTAATATGAAAGGTTGAATATATTTAACATATTAAATCTTTGGCCATTCATAGAAAAATCCACAAACAGGGAATTTTTTAAAAAATATTTTATTTATTTATTTGACAGAGAGAGAGATATCACAAGTAGGCAGAGAGGCAGGCAGGGAGAGAGGGGAAAGCAGGCTCCTCACCAAACAGAGAGCCCAATGTGGGGCTCGATCCCAGGATCCTGAGACCACGACTTGAGCCGAAGTCAGAGGCTTTAACCCACTGAGCTAGTCAGGTGCCCAACAGGGAATTTTTATATAAATCTCAGACTAACCTTTAGCTCTGGTACAACCAAATCTACCCCTGTCGGCCTCTTGGATGAGGTCCATCCTGAGCAACCCAATCCTGTTCTATTCACGTACACTCCATTACTGTGAGGGATAATTCTGATCCAAAGATTTTTTGTGTGTGGCCAACCTGATTCTAATGAACAGACGGTCCCTAAGAAGTTTGATTTCTGCAGCCTAGCTTTGAATAATGTTTTGTTCTGAGGGAGTGCCTAAATTCAGTGAAGGGAAATCTTTATTTACTTTGATCTTAATAAGAGCTCATTTAAAACAAAGGTCCAGAGGTGCCTGGGTGGTTCAGTCTGTTAAGTATCCAACTCTTGGTTTCAGCTCAGTTCATGATCTCAGAGTTCTAAGGATCTGCACCATCCTTGGTGCAGAGTCTGCTTATCCCTCTCCTTCCCCGTCTGCCCCTCCCCTCAATCTCTCTCTTTCTCCCCAAAAATGAATTAAAAAATTCTTTAAAAAAAAAATAAAGCAAAGGTGCCAGCTAGGGACCTGCATGTGAGAACAAATATACTAAAAAGTGTGATTGCTTGGCATCGTGTTTCTTTCCAGTACATTGCACAGAATGTCCTCTGTGAGGACTCCAGGGAAAATTTTCTTTCTAGTCTCAGAAACAGTTGAAAGCAACTCAGCAATTAATTTGTTTTTACATTATGGACAATGTGGATTTTGCAATAAAGCCTGTTTCTGGTTTTTATATTATGTTAAATGTGTAACTTAGATGTCCCTAGACCCCACCAGCCTAGGAGCACAAATGAGTCACATTAACATTAATTCCCGAATACTCTTGGCTGATGGGCCTCAACCCCCTACAGAGAGGACCCCTTGCTCTTAACATTTCAGCATCCCCCTTAGGGTATATCACATGTGCTTATGTTTGTTGATTGTAAGGAGAAGAAACAAACTTTGTTAGCTTATGCAAAGAAAAAGAAATTTATTATAAGGATTAGGAAACAATCTGTGGAACTTAAGGGCAAGACTCACCCTCTCATTGGAAAAGACTGGAACCAGATTCATGCGCCATCAGGAAGTTCCCTCTGTGTAATCATCTCTGCTCCTTCCTTTGTATGTTTTCTCTCTCAGTTTCTCTCTCTTTTTTGCTTGCCCTCTCTTTATCAGTTTCTCCTGCTGATCCAACTCATAACAGAAAATGAAGGCAACTGGGAACTTCCTAGTTTAGGTAATACAAGTCCAGCTGCCAGGGAGGGACAGAAAGTATTTTTTGGTCTCAATAGTATGGCTGCTCTTTTTCCAAGCCACCAGATTGAGCTGCCAGGCTCCCGGGAGACTCTGTTCTGCGTTGCTCCTTTCACGGGACAGTGTCTTTCTTCCATGTTTCCCAAGGCCACTCTATCTGAAACCACAGCCCTCGAGCTGCCTGTAGGAGTGCCCTTAAAACAAATCTCCAAGCAGCAAGCCCTCAGGGTACTGAGACATCATTTCGGCCATCTGTGTACCTGTAGCAGGGTGAGAAGCATGTCTCCCCATAGAAGGCAGATCTCATCCCTGAGTCCAGGCAACGTTAATTCTGCCCCAGTTGACACGACACAGAGTACAAATGATATTTGAGCCCCATGATATTTGAGTGATTCTGAAACCCCTCATTTTTTTTCCATCCTAAATGTAAATTTAAAATATACAATGTGTATACTTTGCTCTAGTCAAATCCTACAAGGCCCAACATGGAGAGGAAATAAAAGCTGAGGTCTTTGGGAGAACTCAAGTAAAGACAGAGCAGGAGATAACCACACCTGAGCTGGCTTCCTCCCCAGGTTGATGCTGGAGGATTCCTTGAAACATTTTTGGCTCTACAGCCTTCTAGACTAGGTGGGCAGAGAAGTCGGACTAAGTTTTTAAAACTTTTTAAATGTTTGAGCATTGCTACCTAATGTTACTGCTGGCATAAAATTTGAGAGTGCACTAACTTTATGTGTGTGCCTCTGGAAGAACATTTAAAAGTGAACCCAATTTGGACCCGTGTTAGCGAGAAATGCCACAGTGAGTTTTTTCCTCCCCCTCTAATCACCTCACAGAGAGACCTGGCTCTCCATGTTAATTTGAGTTCTTTTTCCCACCAAGTCCCACTGACACATTTTTACAATGAAAATTGAAAAGACAAAAAAAGTACGTCTTACTGATACAAAAGAGAAGGGAACCATCAATAAGCCAAACACTTATGAAGAATTTCTAAAAAAAACAAGTGCACATGGGACCCCATTCCAGATGTAGGAAACTACCTGCAATTCAACAAATACAAAGAAAAAATCTTTATGGCCCAACTAGCTTTAGAGGTAAATTTCATTCAATTCTTCCTGGAACGGATAATTCAAAGGACACATAAACTGTTTTAGCAACTTAAAAAAATGAACTTTTAAATCAAGAATATGAAATTCGAGAATATAACATTGTGTAGGCTATTTAAAGTTTTTGTTGTGGTTGTCTAATCAAATATTCTTGCTTATCCCCCCTGAAAATAATAAAAAAAAGTTATGTGTCTAGGTTTCAGACAGTGAGTATGTTTTTCATTTAACGTACCATGAATCAAAGATGCTTTATACATTTGAAGTCAGGGTCCAAAAGAAGTCATTAATATTAAACCTATTACAAGATCCTTCTATTTTGGGAAAAATTGTGATTCTCCTATCTCCAGAGCACAGGCCAAAATGTAAGCATATGGGCTATTTGGTTCCACTTCCTCATTTTCCTTTTAGTCAAAAACAAACAAATAAGTTGGCTTCTTTCCTTTTAAGGATCTGGTTATAAATATGCTTGATTTAATTAAAATATACAGGAGGGTTAGGGTAGTTGAAAAGGTATTTATAATTACTCAAGGTAACTTAATAGCTGTTTTGTAACTCCAGGCTAGCAGTACCTAATACAACAAATAATGCACTCAAGAAACTAGAGTCTTAGCTCAATTGCTCATATGTACAAAATATTAAATAAATATTAATAAATTGGAAGCCCTAATGTATATACAATGTCTAAAAATAGAAATTGGTTTAAGAAAATGCCTATAAATGTAAAGATAATTTACCATTTTATTTTTTTTATTTTTAAAATTTTAATCCCAGTATAATAATTAACATACATCATTATATTAGGTTCAAGTGTACACTTTAGTGATTTAACACTCCCATGCATCACCCAGTACTCATCATGACCAGTGCGGTCCTTAATCCCCGTCACCTATTTCACCCATCTCCCTACCCACCTCCCCTCTGATAACCAACAGTTTGTTCTCTATAGTTAAGAGTTTGGGGGGTTTTGGTCTTTTGTTTGTTGGTTTGCTTTCTCTTTTTTTCTTTGCATGCTCTCTTTCTTAAATTTCACGTAAGATGGAAATCATACGGTGTTTATCTTTTTCTGACTAACTCAATTTACTTAGCATTATACCCTTTAGATCCATCCATATTGTTGCTAGATTTAATTTTTTTTATGACTGAGTAATATACCATTGTGTGTGTGTGTCTGTGTGTGTGACTGTGTGTGTCTGTGTGTGTATAGATATATATCACTTCTTTATCCAGTTATCTGTTGATGGACACTTGGGTTGCTTTCATAATTTTGGCTATTATAAATAATGCTGCAATAATCATAGGGGTGCATAGATCTTTTCAAATTAGTGTTTTCATATTCTTTATGTAAATACCCAGTAGTGGAATTACTGGATCATATTGCAATTCTATTTTTAATTTTTTGAGGGACCTCCATATTGTTTTCCACAATGACTGCACCAGGCTGCATTCTCATCAAGAGTGCATGAGGGTTCCTTTTTCTCTACATCCTCACCAACACTTGTTGCTTGTGTTTGTGATGTTAGCCATTCTGACAGATGTGAAGTGATATCTCATTATAGTTTTGATTTGCATTTCTCTGATGAGTGATGTTGAGCATCACATGTGACATCTTTTCACATGTCTGTTGGCCATCTGGATGTCTTCTTTGGAGAAATGTCTGTTCATGTCTTCTGCCCATTTTTAATTGGATTATTTAGTGTTTTAATGTTAGATTATAGAAGTTCTTTATATATTTTGGATACTGGCCCTGTATCAGATATGTCATTTGCAGATATCTTCTCCCATTCAGTAGGTTGTCTTTTAGATTAACAAATTTAAAAGGTTGTTTCCTTTGCTGTGCAGAAACTTTATTTTGGTGTTATCCCAATAGTTTATTTTTTTTTAAGATTTTATTTATTTATTTGACAGAGACAGAAGGAACGTAAGCAGGGGGAACAGGAGAGGGAGAAGCAGGCTTCCCACTGAGCAGGAGGCCAATGTAGACCTCGATCCCAGGACCCTGGGATCATGACCTGAGCCAAAGGCAGCTGCTTAACAACTGAGCCATCCAGGTGCCCCCCAATAGTTTATTTTTGCTTTTGTTTCTCTTGCCCAAGGAGACATATCTAGAAAAATGTTGCTATGACCAACATCAGAGAAATTATTCCCTATGCTCTCTTCTAGAAGTTTTATGGCTTTAGGTGTCATATTCAGGTCTTTAATCCATTTTGAGTTTATTTTTTTGTATGTTGTAAGCAAGTGGTCCAGTTTTGTTCTTTTGCATGTAGCTGTCTAGTTTTCCCAGTAGCATTTGTTGAAGAGAATGTCTTTTTCCCATTGCGTAATCGTGCTTCCTTCATCAAAGATTAACTTACCTTATAATTGTGGGTTTATTTCTGAGCTCTCTATTCTGTTCTGTTGATCTCTGTGCATTCTTTTGTGTCAGTACCACACTGTTTTGATTACTACAGCTTTTTTTTTTTTTTTTTTTTTTAAAGATTTTATTTATTTATTTGACAGAGAGAAATCACAAGTAGATGGAGAGGCAGGCAGAGAGAGAGAGAGGGAAGCAGGCTCTCCACTGAGCAGAGAGCCCGATGCGGGACTCGATCCCAGGACTCTGAGATCATGACCTGAGCCGAAGGCAGCGGCTTAACCCACTGAGCCACCCAGGCGCCCGATTACTACAGCTTTATAGTAAACCTTTAAATTGGGGAGTGTGATACCTCCAGTTCTGGTTTTCTTTTTCAAGATTGCTTTGACTGTTTGGGATCTTTTGTGGTCCCATACACATTTTAGGATTTGTTCTAGTTCTGTGAAAAATGCTATTGGCATTTTGTTAGAGATTGCTTTGGATGGTATAGGCATTTTGACAATATTCATTTGTGTCATCTTCAATTTCTTTCATCAGTGTTTTATAGTTTTCAAAGTATAGGTCTTTCTTTTACCTGTTTGGTTAAGTTTATTCCTAGGCATTTTATTGGCTCTGGTGCAATTGTAAATTGGACTGTTTTCTTCATTTCTCTCTTTACTACTTCATTATTAGTGTATAGAAACAATGGATTTCTTATACTGATTTTGTGTCCTGTGACCTTACAGAATTCATTTATCAGATCTAGTCATTTTTTGGTGGAGTCTTTAGGGTTTTCTTTGTAGAGTATCATGTCATAGTTTAGAGTTGTAGAGTATCATGTCATGTAAATAGTTAAAATTGTACTTCTTCCTTACCCATTTCAGTGCCTCTAATTTCTTTTTCTTGTCTGATTGCTGTGGCTGGGAATTATAGTACTATGTTGAATAAGTGTTTAGAGAGGACATCCTTATCTTATTCCTGATCTTATGGAAAAAGTTCTCAATTTTCACCATTGAGTATGATGTCAGCTGTGGGATTTTGAAGGTTTTTTTTTTTTTTTCATGAATTGGTGTTGTAGTTTTTCAAATTCTTTTTCTGAATCTAGAGAAATGATCTTACAGTTTTTATCCCTTCTCTTGCTGATGTGCTGTGTCATGTTGATTGATTTGTGAACATTGAACCACCCTTGCATTCCAAGAATAAATTCCACTTGGTGGTGAATGACTTTTTAAATGTATTGTTGGATTCAGTTGCTAATGTTTTTTTGAGAATTTCTTCATCTATGTTCCTCAGAAATAATGACAGTAGTTTTGTTGTTGTTGTTGTTGTTGTTGTTTGTTTGTTTTGTAGCATCTTTATCTGGTTTTGGTATCAAAATAATGTTGGCCTCCTAGAATTTGGAAGCTTTTCTTCCCTTCTATTTTTTAGACTAGTTTGAGAAGAATAAGTATTAACTCTTATTTAAATGTTTGTTAGAATTCTCTTGTGAAGCTATCTAGTCATAGACTTTTATTTGTTGGCAGTTTTTTGATTACTGACCCAATGTCATTGCTGGTAATTGGCCTGTTCAATTTTTCTACTTCTTCTAGATTCAGTTTTATGAAGTTATCTATTCCTAGGAATTTATCAATTCCTTCTAGGTTGTCCAATTTGTTGGCATGTAATTTTTCATCACATTCTTTTATATATAAATCCCTTGTATTTATGTGATGTGGATTATTATTTTTCCTCTTTTACTTCTGATTTTCTTTGTTTGAGACTTCTCTCTCTTTTCTGTCTTTTGATGAATCTGGCTAAATTTTATCAATTTTATTGATTTTTTCAAAGAGTTTTAGAATCTATTGATAGATCTCATAAAATCTTACCTTAACAGAAACTAAAAAGGTATTTGGTGAAATATTGCTGATTAAAGCAAAATTTTTGGTAAAACAGGAAGAAAAATGTAATTCCTTTGCATAACAAATAACTGTCTGAACACATCATCACTACTATTTGCAAAATTTCGAAGAGTCACTGTTAAAATTTGTAAAAAGATAACATTATAACCATTATTATTTAATATTGCTTTACATGTCCTAGCCAATACAATTAAGGAAAAAAAAAACTATAGAAAATAGGCAGAAGGTAGCAAAATTCTAGATAATGAAATTCTTTACCTGAAAATTTCAAGTGACTCAATTTTAAAACTTAAAAATGTAATTGAAGACTTAATATGGTGACCAGCTATAAAGTGATATATATAACACTTTCTTATATACCAATTTGTAAGTTAAAAATTAAAATTAAAAAAGATTGACTGAATGAAATCTCCCAAAACAAACTCAAGTATTAATACAGGAATTTAAAATATGACTAAAGTATTATTTGAAATTAGTAAGAAAAAATAAAATTTCAATAACTGATAGTAGGACAAATGACCAACAATTTGGGAAAGTACAAAGTTAGGGGCCTACCCCATCACTTAGAGCAAAATAAATTCCATATGTGTTAAAAGTTGAAATGTAAAATATGAAACCATAAATTTTTAGAACAAATATGAATACATATTTAGATAACCTTGGATTAAATATGCCCTATCTAAAGAAAAAAAAAGATAAAGGAAAAGGTGATAGTTTGTGCTTCATTAGCTATCACAATCTTTAGAATGTTTAAACAAGCATCATAAACAATATTGAAAGACAAATGACAGTGTTTATATATAGCAAAGGCTAAAGTTATGCAGTCTAAAGAAAAAGATAAAGAATGCTTAAAATCCAATTCACAGAAGTGAAAATAAATGACTTATAAGCATAAGAAACAGGAAAAAAATCCAGCTCCACAAATATTCAAGTAAATGCACATAATAATGCTATTTGAGTGTCTGGTTACTTTTTTATTACCCAATTATTAAACAGTTTTAAAAGAGGGTTTTTTTTTTTTTAAGATTTTATTTGAGAGAGAGAGCGAGCACAAGTGGATAGGAAGGGCAGAGGAAGAGGGAGAAACAGGCTCCCCACTGAGCAAGAAACACAATATGGGGTTCCATCTGGGATCATGACCAGAGCTAAAGGCAGATGCTTAATGGACTGAGCCACCCAAGCGCCCTAAAAGAGATTTTTTAAAGAAAGCAATATTAACTAAGATATGAACAAACTGGCACACTTAGATATTGTTGATTGGTGAAAAATCTTTCTAGAAGAAAATTTGGAGATATATATTTTAAAGCCTTATAATGTGAAGACATTTTGACTCATTTCTGGGAATTTATCTAAAAAAAGCAGACAGAGATACATAGAGGTTTATCATGTAACAAAATTGTTTGTAGTAGAAAATTGGTATAATGTTAAAGTGTTATAGTGGTTGGATAAATTATAGCACATTCATATCATGAAACATAACAGTCATTTAAACGTACAATGTGATTATTTATTGTCCTGGAAGTCATTTAAACGTACAATGTGATTATTTATTGTCCAGGAAAAAAAAACTGGATTTTTTTCCTGTTTCTTATGCTTATAAGTCATTTATTTTCACTTCTGTGAATTGGATTTTAAGCATTCTTTATCTTTTTCTTTAGACTGCATAACTTTAGCCTTTGCTATATATAAACACTGTCATTTGTCTTTCAATATTGTTTATGGTGCTTGTTTAAACATTCTAAAGATTTTGATACCTAATGAAGCTATCTGATTTGAATCAGAAAGAATACACATCCTATGTTAGGTGTCATTCCTGGTTGAGTAAATATGGCTGATTCCTGTTTTGTTTGTATGGATTGTTGTTTTTTAATTTGCCTCCAATGATCATGTGTCACTTGTACTCTACTTCTCTAAATATTTTTGAAAAATCAGTTCAGTGATACGAATTCTTTCCACATATAAATGCTACCCCAATATTGGAAATATGTTTGTCCATCCTTCTTTAAAAAGCAGAAAGAACTGCTCCCATAGTTATTTACATTATGCTATATGAGCTTCTGTGTATTAAGTTTGCAGTGAGTATTCAAAAATAAGAGGAGGAGGAAGGGAATAAAGAAAAGGTGAACAGAAGATGTAACTACAGAACCACCCTGTTTAACAGCTATTATCAGCTGTCCATCTTTAAGTGGTTCTCAAGCAGGGATGGTAGCACCCTTAGAAGCTTTTTGGACATATTGGGGAAAGGGCCTTTTTTGGTTGTCAGAGAGACTAGTGCGCACTACTGAGATTTAGTGGGTGTAGGGAAGAGGGAAGAGAGGCTAATTATCTTGAGTGCTTGGAAAGCCCAGAACAAGAAAAGTTGTCCTGTCTGAAATGTCAGTAAGCACTCTCCACTGAGAAACTCTGTTAAACTAAATCATAAAAACGTATACTATAACCCCTAGAGCCACCACTAAAATAACAAAGGGTTATAGGTAATGTGCCAATAAGGGATATGAAATAGAATGATAAAAAATATTTTAAAACAACAGGAACAGCAAAACACCCTGTTTATCTCTCTGGCCTAATTCTGTACTCCCTTCTTCCTGTGGGCCTGCATTCACACCTCAGATTTGCCCAACTTCCAACAAAGTAGATTTCAGAACAAAAAATTATAACATGGGATAAAGAGGGCCATTGAATAATGATAAACGAGTCAATCCATCAAATGGATATAATGATCCTAAAAGTTTATGCATCTAATAGCAGAGTTTCAAAAACCCTGAAGCAATACTGACAGAATGGTAAGGAGAAATTTATAATACCCCAGTTATTATAGTAAGAAATTCCAATACCAAAGATATATGTAAATCCCCCAGTTTTTGGAAACTAAACAAAACATTTCTTTTTTTTTTTTTTTTTTTTTTAAGATTTTACTTATTCATTTGACAGAAAGAGATCACAACCAGGCAGAGAGGCAGACAGAGGAGGTGGGGGAAGAAGGCTCCCCACTGAGCAGAGAGCCAAACGTGGGGTCCCATGACCCCTGAGATCATGACCCGAGCCAAAGACAGAGGCCCAAACCACTGAGCCACCCAGGTGCCCCTAAACAAGACATTTCTAAAAGGGCTGTGGGTCAATGAAGAAATCAAATGGAAAAAAAATAATTTTGCATCAAATGAAAATGAAAACACAATATATATAATTTATTAAATTAAATTAAAACATATAATTAATAATTATATACAATAACATAATATATAATTAATAAAAATAAATAAATAATGAAAACATTATATAAATATTTATATAATATTGCTGAAGGAAATATCCCTATCTGCCTATATTAGAAAAGAAAAAAGACCCATCTTGGAAAAGGAAAAAGCAAATTAAACTGAAATTAAACCAAAAGAAGAAAATGAAAAATATCAGAAAGGAAATCAATTAAAACCAAAAATTAAGTGTTTTTTAGAATCAATAAAATTTCTAAATCTCTATCTAGACTAATAAGAAATGAGAGAGAGAGAATATAGATATTAATAATATCCTAACAAGATTTGCTCATTTTTTTCATTGAAACCATAACTTCTTCATGCGTATTAAGTGCTAAACGATATTTGAACAAATGTATTTTTCTACTTGTCTTGCATCTTATTAAAAACAGAAATGTCTTCGGGTTTCTATGCATGGGGAAAAAAAAAGTCTAAAATGGAGAACAGATTGTCTTATTAATGAAGCCAAAATATCGCAGCACCAGGAGATTATGTCTGAAAATGAAACTGCTTATGACCACCATCATTTAAAAAAAATAATTGCTCGGGGCGCCTGGGTGGCTCAGTGGGTTAAGCCGCTGCCTTCGGCTCAGGTCATGATCTCAGGGTCCTGGGATTGAGCCCCGCATCGGGCTCTCTGCTCAGCGGGGAGCCTGCTTCCTCCTCTCTCTCTGCCTGCCTCTCTGCCTGCTTGTGATCTCCGTCTGTCAAGTAAATAAATAAAATCTTTAAAAAAAAAAATTGCTCTTTGTCAAGGAAAAGTAGTTGAAAACCCATTTTTCTTTAAATGTATGTAAGCTTTACCGCAAACTCCTATGCCATTTCACTGTGAATTGAACAGTCTTTCAGTGCCCAGGCCTCAAGTGCACAGACATGTCTCTATTTTCCTCCTGTCTTGAAGACTGACCTGTGTGTCTTCTAACTGTGCTCTACACATCTCTATCTAGATTCAATTGCTTCCCCCCCTCCAAAAAATTGGAAATCCGCTGAGATTTGTCACATAACAGGTATTGCATTCAGGGCTTATTTTCATCTTTTGGGCTTTGTAAGGATGAAAGAAGCTTACACTGTAAATGTCTCAAGTGAACATTTCTTGTTTTATCAAAATTTGAGTTTTTACCAACACTTTACGTGTAACATCAGAAAGACGAAGGGAAGAAAGGCTGTGTTTATATAGGGGTGCTGGGCAGTTGTTCAAGAATGAGTTCCAGATGCTGTAACCTTGAAGACCTTGGTTTCCAAGGAAGGCCTTGTGTCTTTCATGAGATAAGATGCTCAGAAGGATAAATTTCCTTTTGAAACCAGATGAGTCCATCGCGTCAGTAGTTGTGACTTGAAAGGAGAGGATTTACTTACCCTGTCAGGTTGTGTCAGTCTGTCGAACAGGACCGTGGTGCAGGCCGGTGTGTCAGAGCAATCAGAACATCTTAGAGGAATCTGGATGTGGGTAGTATCCATGGGCCATAGATTTCTGCTGCTATTTTTGTTCTGTTGCTCATTTTTGTCACAATTCAAAAGAATGAAGAGTATTCAGTAACCTCGTTTTTGGAAAATGGCAAAAGTCAGAACTTATTGAATGGCTTGTTTTCTGGGGGTTTTCTTCCTTACTTTCTTTTTCTTTTTTTAAAAGATTTTGTTTATTTGACAGACAGAGATCACAAGTAGGCAAAGAGGCAGGCAGAGAGAGAGGAAAGGAAGCAGGCTCCCCGCCGAGCAGAGACCCCAATGCGGGGCTCGATCCCAGGACCCTGGGATCATGACCTGAGCCGAAGGCAGAGGCGTTAACCCACTGAGCCACCCAGGCACCCCTCTGGGGGTTTTCTTAAAGAATAGTTTAATAGTTTAATGTGGGGTTTCCTTCAGCAAAAAAAACCCCTCTGGGGGTTTTCTTAAAGAATAGTTTAATAGTTTAATGTGGGGTGCCTGGGTGGCTCAATGGGTTAACGCCTCTGCCTTCGGCTCAGGTCATGATCCCAGGGTCCTGGGATCGAGCCCCGCATTGGGGTCTCTGCTCGACGGGGAGCCTGCTTCCCTTCCTCTCTCTCTTTTGCATACCTCTCTGCCTACTTGTGATCTCTGTCTATCAAATAAATAAATAAAATCTTTAAAAAAAAAAAAGAATAGTTTAATGTCTTCATAGTTGCTTGTTGGAAAAAAGATTATAAGACATGAATGCTGATGAAATGAGAAAGACAATTAATTCTACCAAAGGTTTTCTGAGAAGTATACCTTTCCTACTGTGAGTGTTGTGTGTATTATTATGTTTCAGTGAAACATTCTTTGGTCTATGTTTCTATGATTCTGTTTAAAGAAGGCTTTCTGTTACCAGTGTGACAGACCTATCAAGTGATGACAAATTTACTGAGCAGCTACTGTGTCCAGCACTGAGGCTCACTTAGAGCTCATCCCTCATCTCCCCAGTTCCACCATTGCTTTCTCACAATCTATTTTCCCAAACAAAAGCACTTACAATGATTTTGTTTTTTTTCAAGATGTAAACAAGTCTTCTTTCCTCTGCTCAAGACCCTCCATTAGGTTTCTTCGGAATTCAGAATAAACTCCAAACTCCTTATCCTAGCTTTAGAAGGTCTTCATATTCTGGCCTCTGCTTATCTCTCTATCATCCTTTCCTTCTCCCCATTCATTCACTCTGCTCCAACCATTTTCACCCATTCAGCCAAGATTTATAGATTTCATTTCTTAAAGAGGGCTTTAATCTATCAGTTGGCACTTCCCATCATTAGCTCTCACCTCAAACACTACCACAGTCTCTACCTCATCTTCCTACTTCTAGTCTGGGTCTTCCCAGGCTGTAGCCAGAGTGATCTTTTGAAAACACTACTCAGATTATTTCACTTGCATGCTTAATATATTTAAATGGTATCTCATTGCCATCATGATTGCTTAAAAACTTCTTAATCTGGCTTATAAGGCATGTCCCAATATAGTTGCTATTTATCTCTCTGGTCAAATTCTACACTCCACACTCACAACCCTGTTCTATTCACCCCCACCCCACAGCTGCCAGACTCCTGCCATAATTTGCAGTTTTTAGTCATGGTCTCAAATCACATTTACAGTGCTTTTTTTTCTTGAACTGCAATGTCCCTTCCATCTTTTTCTGCTTTAAAAATGTCTTACCCATGACCAAAAGCACATAGACCCTAAATGTTACAGCTTTTTAAAAATGCAGCTCTTTTAAAAATTATACATGCATTCCCAAGGTATGTCCATAACATCAAGGTGTGACATGATTAGAATAGATTCCAGCATCAGTAACAGGCTGGTATTCTCCCCTGCCAGGTCAGTTCTCTTAGCACTTCTCGCCCCAAACTTAGCACCAGACTCAACCCCCTTACTCTTAGTTGAGCATAACATCATAGTGCTCTTGCTCATTCCTGCAAAGCTGCCCGCAAACAGAAGAGCCTAGCCATCAAACACAGCTTATGCCTCTTGTCCTGAAAGGTAAAGAAAGTAAATAACCTTTCTTTTTTCATTTGGTAGGGTTCTATAGCAATATCCAGAATCTAAATGCAAATGGCTATGTTGTAGGAAGACAAGAAGGAGTCACAGCTCCTCCAAACAACAGCCTCTAAGCCCCAGGGCCTTGACTAGCCCCAAATTTCTTGTTATGTGCAATTCAATGATGTCATACATAACTATAACAGTAAGTTTTCCTTTAAATGATGTAGATGATTTTGTGCTAGTATACTAGTTTAAGAAATTATTTCCAAGCAGGACAAAGCATTAAAATAATTTTTTATTACTCTGCTGTACTTAGGACACAGTTTCTCACCCTGTCACCTTCATGTGTCCTTTCCCCCAAAAGTACAGGGAGACTGTGCTTTCTCTTGGGTTCTAAAAGGCCTGGACCTACATTGGGAACCCAGAAACTCTGAACACGTTTGCTTTCTAGGACCTACAGGGTTGTAAAAGAGAGCATCTTAACTCTAATAGTAGATGAGTTGTGTGATGGTAATTGCTTCCTGGAAAAAAACTCAGAAGGCTGAAGATGTCTCTTATCTATAGTTCCCCCATCAGTAGTGCAAGCAGAAGTTTCCTTTTTTTACAGACATGGAAAGATGGTGCTTATTGTATGTTAACAAATAACCTGCATTCAAAGGAATTATTCTGCAGGTAGCAACTAAATATGCCTGGAGAGCATTCTACCCAGTTTTCCCTCCTATGTGGACAGACTACACTCTTCCATTAATTTCTTCTTTATACATCCCTTTTATGATGATTGTACTGAAGTAAGAGATTAAGGAAAGAAGGAGATAATTATGTAATCCTCCTGAAATTAAATCAGGTTTAAAAATAAGTTTTTCTTATTTAATGTTACATAGACCCCTTCTCATTAGTTTATATCTACATCCACGGATTGAAAATCACTCATACTTGAGAAATCCCATAGAAAAATGGAAACAATGAATTGGAGAATCCTGGTTACATTATTCTGATATTATTTGGATTCTGGCTGCTTTGCTTTTGCTTACTAGTAGGACTGGAAAAGGAAGGGGGCAGTGTCAACCTGCCTTTAGGTTCGTATCCTACAGCTGCAAACAAGGACTCTGCATTTGTATTTTAATATGATCTGTGTTTTTTTTTGTTTTTTGTTTTTTTTAATTGAAGTACGGTTGACAAACAGTGTCACATTAGCTTCAGGTATACAACATAATGATTCCACAACTATATTCTCTGTGCTTTCCTTTCATTCCGTGATTTATTCATTCCCAAACTGGAAGACTATACTTCCACCTTCCCTTGGCTCATTTTGTCCATCCCCTCACCCTTCTGACAACTGTAGTTTCTGCTTTTGTTTTATTTTGTTTTTTAGATTCCACATATAAGTGAAATCATATGGTATTTGCCTTTCTTTGACTGACTTACTTCACTTAGCCTAATACGCTGTGGGTCCATCCATGTTGTCACAAATGTCAGCATCTCATTCTTTTTTATGGCTCAGTAATATTCCATTATATATATATATATATATATATATATATATATATATATATATATACATATATTTATATATATAACACTTCTTCTTTATCTATTCATTGTTAATGGACATTTAGGTTATTTCTGTATCTTGGCTATTGTAAATAATGCTGCGATAAACACAGATATGTATAGATCTTTTTAAATTAGTGTTTTCATTTAATTTGGGTAAATATCCAACAGTGGAATTAATGGGTCATTGGTAATTCTATTTTAAATTTTGAGAAACCTCCATACTGTTTTCCACAATTATTGTGATAATTTATATTCCCACCATCATCGCACAAGGCTTCCTTTTTCTTTGCATACTTGCCAGCACTTGTTACTTCTTCTTTTTTATTTTAGCCGTTCTGACAAGTGTAAGATGATATCTCATTGTGGTTTTGATTTGCATTTCTCTGATAATGAGTGATGTTGAGCATCTTTTCATGTGTCTGTTGGTCATCTGGATGTCTTCTTGGCAAAATGTTTAATCAGGTCATTTGGTCTTTTTAAAATCAGATTATTTGGGTGTTTTGTTTTGTGTTTGGTGTTGAGTTGTGTACGTTCTTTATACATTGCTGATAAGAACCCTTTTTTGGATATGTCATTTGCAAATGTCTTCTCCCATGCAGTAGGTTTTCTTTTAGTGTTGTTGATTGTTTTCTTCACTGCAAAACCTTTTTATTTTGGTGTAATCCCAATAGTTTATTTTTGCTTTTGTTTCCCTAGACTGAGGAGGCATATCTAGAAAAATGTTGCTAAGGCCGATGTCAAGAAATTCCTGTTTGTGTTTTCAGTGCAGTCCCTAGCAAACTACCAACAGCATTTTTCACAGAGCTGTAACAAAAAATACTAAAATTTGTATGGAACCACAAAAGGCTCGGAAGAGCCAAAGCAATCATAAGAAAGAAGAATAAAACTGAAGGTATCACAATCCTAGATGTCAAGATACATTATAGACTATAGTAATCAAAACAGTGTGGTACTGCCACAAAAATAGACACATAGATCAATGGAACAGAATAGAAAGCCCAGATATAAACCCATACTTATATGATTCAGTAACCTATGACAAAAGAATATATAACAGGGAAAAAAGTTTCAATACATGGTGCTGGGAAAACTGGACAGCTATGTGCAGAAGAGTGAAACTGGGTCACTTTCTCATAGTATACTCAAAAAATAAACTCACAATGGGCTAAAGACCTAATGACACCTGAAACCATGAAATTTCCAGATGGGTGTTGTTATTTTAAGTTTCCTATCCATTAAATAGCAATCTCAATTTTTCAATTCAATCTCTACCACCACTTCAACTGTTGATTATGGAGCACTTGCCGAGGACTGGAATCTCATCTACATAGTTTAAATGCAGCAACCCATAGGTACCAGCAACCCATTGGTACCTTCTACCCATAGGTAAAATCAAGGTGGCCATTTTATACTCAGGGAAAGAGAGTTTAAGTGGCTTATCTATATTCATGCCATCTGGGGACACCTGGGTGGCTCAGTTGGTTAAGTGACTGCCTTCAGCTCTGGTCATGATCCTGGAGTCCCAGGATCAAGTCCAAGTCTGGCTCCCTGCTCAGCAGGGAGTCTTCTTCCCTCTCTGACCCTCCCTCCTCTCACGCTCTCTCTCATTCTTTCTCAAATAAATAAATAAAATATTTTTAAAAATAAAAAATACATAAATTCATGCATCTGATAAATGCAACTGGGCTGCACAGTAAAGGAATCTTCTTTTATCCTAGCCTAGTAAAGCATTTGTGGTTGGATAGTTCAGCTGGTCAGAGGTTAATGAGGTCAAAGTCATAAATGTGAAGCTTAAGTAAGGGCTTTCCTCTGATTCATAACTGGAAGTTCAACATTTAACCCTCATCAGTCAATGTGTGCTATGGTTCACAAAAATAGAATGGAAGATTGGGTGGCTTAATATAAACCCTTCCCTAGTGCTGGAGGCAGGACTCAGAAAACGTGGTTCCTGATAAATAGTCAAAATCCTGTTTTTCCAAAAACAATCATTATATTTAAGCTAGCAAGTCATCTATTGTTTTCACTCTAATAGCCAGGCAATGGTAAAGTCAGAAAATGGTTGAGCTGGATGCCACCCTCTGATGTCTCTGATCCAATCCCTTCATTTGACAAGTAGTGGACAAAATTAAAATTCATGACTAGGGGCAGAGGCAGGGGTTATTGGATTGTTTCTTTAATGTCTCTCAGTCAGAGGCAGAGAGCAAGAATAGAACTTGATTGTTCTGACTCCTGGCTTATGACTCTTTTGACCAAATGAGGGAGAGGATGCACTGTGGCCCCAAGCCAGAGAGCAATAATTTTCTGGCCACCTGGGTGTGAGGATCAGTAAACTAATCTGCCTCCAGATGGAAGAGAGAGAATGGAGTTTATTATTTCCCTGAGGAAATGGCCCATTCTGAAGGACACCTTTCTTGATTCTCATTGAAATTCTCTACTTTTCCTTTAAGCTTGTTGAAATTAACATTTTTCTTTGTTTCTTTGTCTTATTAGTTTCCCCTTTCTTCTTCTCAGAATCCTAAACCATAACATTCTCTATGAACAATAGCCCCAAGGTTGTCTTTCATCAGTAAACACCAACTAGCCTCTTCCAACTTGAAGTATTACTTCAAGAAGGGTGGCTGTTTTTGTAGATTCCTTTGCTGTCTTCATATAGAAAATTCTAGGAATCTTTTAGAGAGTGGCTTTTATACTAATACTGCTTTCTAGAATACACCCTCTCTATATAGGTCAGTTCTCCTTTCATCTTTAAATTGTATGATTTGGCAGGCTGTTGGCAATGACAGACAACAAACAAACATAGAGACTAAACAGTTGCATAGGAAGAAAAGTAAAGTAAATCAGGAATGTAAACATTTAGTACATACATGACTCACATTGTTTTCAGCCAGCTAGAGTCACCTTACTTCACTGATGGAATTGAAAACCAGTGAAAAGAAAGGGATGTGATGGTGTCGTAACACCACTAATAAAGTCTGTCTAAATCAACATCAAACTTCTAGTTTTACTTTCTGAATTCGACTTCCTATCTCCATGATATCCAATGATGACTGTAAAGAAAGTAATTAGGATGGAGCACCTGGGTGGCTCACTGGGTTAAGCCTCTGCCTTCAGCTCAATTCATGATCTCATGATCTCAGGGTCCTGGGATCAAGCCCCACATCAGGCTCTCTGCTCAGCAGGGGGCCTGCTCCCTCTCCCCACCCCCGCCTCTCTGACTACTTGTGATCTCTCTCTGTCAAATAAATACATTATAGTTTAAGATTACACATAAGCTTCAAACAAGTGATGGGATTCTTTTTTTAAACTTATTTATACCAGTGAACAACTGTAGTGAGCTTCAGGGTCACTGAGAGGACTTCTTAAACACAGATTGCTGTGGCTGCAATCCCAGAGTTTCTGATGGGGTAGGTCTGGGTAAGACCTGAGAATCTGCATTTTTAACAAGTTCCCAGGGAAGGCTGGTCCTGAAACCACGTTTTGTAAACCACTGATTCATACCAATAAAAGTCTGAATCCTTTCTTTCCGTCGGCGTAAATAGACACCTTAACACAAAAGCAGTAACCATTTGACACTCAGCATTTGACAAGAATCAGATTTGGATTTTTTTTAAAAGTCTGGAGAAAATTACTGTGACATTTTCGCTCTGCCTGTCTTCCACAGTTTCTCAGTCCAGGTGAGTCTCAAGTTACTCACTCCCAGCCAGCTTGTCAAATCTAATTCCACATATAAGGATATTGGAAAATGCAGTAAAATGTTTATATATGCAGTTGATCTTGTGAACATCTAACAATTGTCATTGGGAAACCAGTAGTTCAAGGTACGGAATTAGGTAAATGCTGCATAATATTCCTGAAGCACAAATGGGAAACATTGTAAACAGGAGAAAAACACGCAGCAGTTTTGTTTTTAGGAGCTAGCTGGGTGGCACCATGCGTTCAGCCTTGTTACCATCCTGAATGAAGTCAGTCACCTTGCTGAGAAGTCAAAATAAATATTAGCAAGATAAGAAAGAGGGAGATAAGGAGGAAAGACTTCTATAAATAATTACCTTATAGCTACTCGTAACATTCCTGTAGTTTTAGGGCCCGGTAGAAATAGTTTCATTTTTTCTCCCTTTAAAAAAAAGTGGTCAGAATTGTAATATATATCACGCTGATTTACTTTCACCGTGACAGAATCTGCTTCAACAAGGCAGCTTACGGAGAGTGATTGTGCCAGACAACTGTTTTAGATCCACAGAAGCTGTTTGGAGAGTAGATAAGCACAGCCTAACCTGAGAAACGCTCAATTTACTCCAGTGTGGTCTTTATGGATGCTTGTTTTTCCCAGGACTATTTCCTGAATGGAAAGAATCTTGTTTCGCAGTAGATTTTAGTACCTTTTGTTAGAGACACTCTCTGCTCCTGGCCATAAGCAGCAACATCAGGCTTCACGGCATCCGGCCTCCCCTGAAAGGCCAGGATTGGCTCTAAAAGGACTTTATAATTTAAGGTGAAAAGGCGTGATTATGAATCTCAAAACCCTAAGTGCCAAAAAGCATTTTAAACAGAAGAAGACTGACAGGCCTGCCAGGCAGTGATGCATCTGTATTTGCATCTGACCTGAAAGCACTTTCAGCATCTGCAAGGCTGAAAAAAAAAGAATCAGCCGAAGAAAAGTTGACTTGGGATGAAAGATTAACGACGCAGCAAACTGCCTTCTTCTGGCAGAAGAGCCTGTCACCCTAGCTCTTGAGCTGTCACCCAGAATCGGACATTCTTTGGAATGAGCTCTGTCTTTAGGGTTATGTATTTGTTTTTTTGCAGGCTGTAGTCAGGGCAAGAGGGTCAGAAAGAATGCATTTCATGTCTTTTTAACTACAGTGAAACCACAGGCACTAGTTCAAAGATGAGGACTGATCTGTCAAACTGGGTAGACATCTCCTTTGTAAACATTTTTGTGATCAGCTTCCTTCTGGTCTGGTCATGGTGTTTATAATCATTTCTTAGGACAAGGGTTAAAGGAAAAAGGTATCGGTTTCATTAGATTGACAATAGGCCAAAGTCTCCATTGACAGGGTTTGGACAAGGAAACCAAGAATATTTTAACCTTGGATTTTTTATTTTGCTCCAGCATAATAAAACTGTACATGAAATTAATGACTGGATCTTGCAAAAGCATATACAAATTAGAAGAAAAAAATACATGCGAGGTTTCTCTTACTGTTATCTGCCCATTTCTTCTCAAGTGGCATTGTGTCTATAACATGGTATGGATTACTGGGTTTGATGGGAAATTGGAAAGGTTATTGCACTGTGCATTGTAAGTGCTGTATATTGTAAATTGATCAAATATATATGCTTCTGTAAGAAGCTACATTTTAGGGGCACCTGGGTGGCTCAGTGGGTTAAAGCTTCTGCCTTTGGCTTGGGTCATGATCCCAGGGTCGTGGGATGGAGCCCTGCGTCTGCAGGCTCTCTGCTCAACAGGGAGCCTGCTTCTCTTCCTTTCTCTCTCTCTACCTACTTGTGATCTCTGTCAAAAAAAAAAAAAAAAAAAAGAAAGAAAGAAAGAAAGAAAAAAGAAGAAGCAGCAGCAGCTACATGTTACACTAATTTTACACTAATTTCCAGATATGCTTAAGTCCAGTTTCAGTGTGATTAACATAAGGGGAGCTCTCTTAAAGCTATTTGCAGAATGAAATGTCTCTAGGGGTTAGTAAATTGCATGCTTTTGAGGTAATTTCCTATGGAAGAAGCTTTTATACCTTACTGTGAAATCTCTTAGACACCCCCTATGTAGCTACAGTAGACTTTCATAAACAGCATAATAACTACATGTCAAAGAAAGAGTGATAAACTGTGGGTCTTCAAAGAAATAAAAGGTGCCCACCGGCTTGCTTTCTTTCTGTTGACATGTATAACATAAAATTAGCTCGCGAAGACATTGGAAAAATATACTTTCTTCTGCAAACGTGGGTAATTATTTTTAACATCAGAAAGCAACTATAGCTTCCTTGTTTAAAATATTGTTTATCGCTGTTGTATTAGGGAAGAAGAAAATTCTTCAACGGCGTAAGGATTTTTGTAAAAATATAAACCTTAATAAAAATCATATCACATGCTATGCAGGAAACAAATAAAAATCTCTTACGCTGGTTTCAAGGGACCCCTCTCAGCATTCAGGTTAAGAGTGACCAAAAGTGTGAGGAAATAAACACGATCCACAAATAAGGCGACCCACAAACACTGGGGAAAGGCACTCAGTGGACAACGCTTCTTCCTTTCATTCCCTATGTAGATAATTCTGAGAAGCCTTTTAGAAGGACCTTTTTTAAAGCAGCCTTTTAGAAGGCTCCTGAGAAGACCAGCACGATAACAGATTCTTTTCCACTTTTCACTCTTCCTGGTCCCCAGCTTTTGTTCCCTGTATCCTATCCCTGTGTTATAACAAACTATCTTGTCTCCCCTAGAGTCTGTCTTGTTTCCAGCAAAACAGAAAGAATGGTCAGAGAAAACCAGAGGCAAGTAAGAAAACCAGAAAGTAGTCATAGAGGTCAAGAGAGGAATGTCTGGACTCAGTCAGTTAAGCATTTGACTTTTGATTTTGGCTCAAATCATGATCTCAGGGTCGTGAGCAGGGAGCCTGCTTAAGATTCTCTCTCTCTTTCTCTGCCCCTCCCCACTCTCACTCACATTCTCCCTTTCTATTCCTATATAAATAAAGTTTGTTTAAAAAAAAAGAGAGAGTTTCTAGAGGAGCCATTTTCTACCTCTGTCAGTGCTGTGCTGCAAAATGCCCAATATGAAAGACTAAAGAAAAGTAGACCAAGTATGGAAAGAAGAAACAATGCACTGTCCTGAACACATACTTGTTTTTTGTTGTGGGACAGAGTATACGTGCACATAGAGAGAACATGCACAATTTGGGGGCTTCTTCCTGGCAACGGGTGGATATGGTTTGTATATTTCTGATTGTGACTTCCTATATCCCCAAGCTGAGAGACACAACTCACAGTGATTATCTCTATGTATTTTCCCAAGCATAGTTTATAAAGTAAAAGGCCAGTTGTCCAGGGAAATTATCATCTTCTCTGGATAACAGTGCAGTGATATAAAACATCATACCATAATTATTTTTCAAGATTATTTTCTTCTTAAAAGTAACTTGCTAACATCCTACATTTGTAAGTAAGTGTGTTAAAAAGTTTTTAAGGACATATGCCAACGTAACAGTCGCTATAATTGGGTATTAGGAAAACTAGAAGGTTGTACCTTTTAAAAATACCTTTATTGGGATGCCTGGGTGGCTCAGCTGGTTAAGCAAGTCTGCCTTTGGCTGGGGTCATGAGCCCAGGGTTCTGGGATTGAGCCCCACATCAGGCTCCCTGCCCATGGAGACCCTGCTTCTCCCTCTACCTGCCGCCCCCCCACCCCCGCTCATGCTCTCTCCCTCTCACTCTGTCTCAAATAAATAAATAAAATCTTGAAAAATAAATAAATAAAACATTTATTTCAAAGACATATGAATTTATAATAGCTGTCATTATTTATTTCCTCAATGAACAACTGTTACACAGAGTTCTGATATTTCAAAACTTTTAACAAAATGAATTCTTAGAATTGAACCAAGGAGACTCCCGTTGCCTGTGGGCTTCACCCACCAAATTTTCAGCAGGGTTCAAAGTCACGCCTTTGGAGACAAAACTTACCTCTAATAAATTAAAGGTTTTGCTGAGGAATTTCCCTTCCCTATACTAAACTCTATACACTTTTTTTTTTTTCAAGATTTTATTTATTTATTTATTTGTCAGAGAGAGTGAGCACAGGCAGACAGAGTGGCAGACAGAGACAGAGGGAGAAGCAGGCTCCCTGCCGAGCAAGGAGCTTGATGTGGGACTCGACCCCAGGACGCTGGGATCACAACCCAAGCCAAAGGCATTTGCCTAACCAACTGAGCCACCCAGGCATCCCTAAACTCTATACATTTTAAACCCTATAAGAGAAAACACTTCAGGCTCCTCTCAGAGAAAATCAACTAACTTTTGCTGAGTCTATTCAAAGCTCAACATTACCAATGAAAGCTGACAAAAGTATAACTGAGAAAAACAAAAATAAATCCAACCATCTCCTTCTTTTTAAAATATTTTATTTATTTATTTATTTGACAGACAGAGATGGCAAGTAGGCAGAGAAGCAGGCAGAGAGAGAGGAGGAAGCAGGCTCTCTCCGCTGAGCAGAGAGCTGGATGCGGGGACTCGATCCCAGGATCCTGCGATCATGATTTGAGGCAAAGGCAGAGGCTTTAACCCACTGAGCCACCCAGGTGCCCCCCCAAATATCTTCTTCTAAGGAAAATATCTATGATTCAGAATTAGATAATTTTAGAATTAAGTTTTGTCAGGTTCCTTCACACTTCTCCTCCAAGGGGAAATTAATTCACAGCTGATGTCCCACATATTTACAATAAGAACTAATACATTTTAATCCATGGACAATAAAAGCTGTTTTTTGTTTTTTTTTTTTTTTAAGATTTTATTTATTTATTTGACAGACAGAGATCACAAGTAGGCATAGAGGCAGGCAGAGAGAGAGAGAGGAGGAAGCAGGCTCCCTGCTGAGCAAAGAGCCCGATCCCAGGACCCTGCGATCATGACCTGAGCCGAAGGCAGTGGCTTAACCCACTGAGCCACCCAGGTGCCCCTAAAAGCTGTTTTTGAGTGCATTTCTTCTGCCTTGATCTGGTCGCACCAAGCTTGTGGGGAGACATTTCCCTACTACTTTTTCCTCTACCTGCAGGAAACTGCTTTGCAACAAAACCCATTTATCTGGGCTGAAAAAAAGAAAGTAGGTAGCACTGTGACAATATATTGAAGGTAAGATGTTTTAAGCAACAAACAATTTATGAAGGCAATATTTTTGCATAACTCAACTTTAGTGGTTTTTTTTTTAAGATTTTATTTATTTGACAGAAATCACAAGTAGGCAGAGAGGCAGGCAGAGAGAGAGGAGGGAGCAGGCTCCCCACTGAGCAGAGAGTCCGATGCGGGGCTCAACCGCAAGACCCTGGGATCATGACCTGAGCCACCAGGTGCCCCAACTCTAGTTTTATCTTTAAAATTTTTCTATAGTTTCCATATTGATTATGAGAAAAACGTCCTTCGCAAAAACCTCAGATAATACATAAAGGTTTTTTTTTTTAAAGATTTTATTTATTTGTCAGAGAGAGAACACAAGCAGGGGGAGTGACAGGCAGAGGGAGAAGCAGATTCCCTACTGAGCAGGGAGCCTGATCGACATGGACATTTAAGTGACTGAGCCACCCTGGCGCCTCTCATGTTTTATTTAAGCAGCACCGACATGCATTTGAATATTTAGGTTATTTATCTGGCAGTCTAAACAATGAAAGCATCAAAAATGGAATTTTCTAATTTTTCTATGTGATCATCATCTTTTAGAAAACACACTACCGTAACAATTGAAGGGTAATTTGTTTTAATGTATAATGTGTAATGAAGACATCGTACTATGGAAGTGAATGAGCAATATTGACAAGATGATATGACTGAAACAATGGGAATTCTCATATATTGGCCTTGTTGTTTGTATATTTTGGCAAGTAACAATTTTTTCTTCTTTTCAAATTTTTATTTAAATTTCAGTTAAGTATACAGTGCAATATTGCTTTCTAGAGTAAAATACAATGATTCATCACCTACAACACATTTATCCATCATATCACATACAACACCCAGGGCTCATGTAACAAGTGCCCTCCTGAATCCCCATCATCCAGCTAGTCTATCCCCCACCCACGTCCCTCCATCAACTCTCAGTTTGCTGTCTATCTTTAAGTGTCTTACAGTTTGTTTTCCTCTCTCTGCCCCCTCATATGTTCATCTCTTTTGTTTCTTAAATTCCACATATGAGTGAAATCATATAGTATGTCTTTCTTATTTCACTTAGCAAATACACTCTAGCTTCACCCATGTCATTGTGAAGAGCAAGGTTTCATTTTTTTCCATGACTGAATAATATTCCATTGTGTGTGTGTGTGTGTATATATATATACACATACATATATATATGTATGTGTATATATATATATATATATATATATATATATACCACCTCTGTTCATCAGTTGATGGACATTTGGGCTCATTCCATGATTTGGCTGTTGTTGTTGAGAATGCTATTATAACCATGGGGGTGCATGTGCCCCTTCAAATCTGTACTTTTGTATCCTTAAATACCTAGTAGTACAACTGCTGGATCTTAGGGTAGTTCAATTTTCAACTTTTTGAGAAACCTCCATACTGTTTTCCAGAGTGGCTGTACCAGTTTGCATTCCCAACAGCAGTCTAAGAGGGTTCCCCTTTCTCCACATCCTTGCCAACATGTGTTGTTTCCTGTGTTGTTAATTTTAGCCATTCTGATGGATGTGAGGTGGTATCTCATCGTGGTTTTGATTTGTAGTTCCCTGATGATGAGTGATGTTGAGCATCTTTTCATGTGCTTATTAGCCATCTGCATGCCTTCTTTGGGAAAAATGTCTATTCTGTCTTCCAGCAAGTAACAAATATTTTAAAGATTTAAACTACAATGGTTAAAATGTCTATTTTATGCATTTCCTTTATTAATCTGTATAACAGAAAGAAAACACAAAAGAATACATCTAGAAATTTGGGGGAATGAATCAAGTTGATAATTATTATATTATTATGCTTTTTTTTTTAAATTGACCTACCTAGATTTTGGATATGTCATTAATTTGGAGCAGGTTATTTCCATGTAGCCTGAATGAACACTGTTCTGTGTAAGATATTAAGTTTTTGAGTTCTTCACGTGTTCTGTTTGCTTTTTAATTTTTCCCTCTCCTGCACTATGCACTTGGACCACAGTACATCAGTGGGGACTATGACAACTCTCAGTCACAATGCAAAGTGACGGCACCACAAAAGCTTGATTGGCTTCCCTGGAAAGGCCAAGTATGGCTAGATCCACAGTCAAATGATGTTATCTGTCTCTATCCCTCTCTGCTCTACTTGCTTTGGGCTGGTACCATGCTCTTTCAGGCTTTTTTTCCCCAGCTCCCAGGACCTCCAGGCCTGTTAACTCTGGGAAAGGGAGGGCCTCTGTCCCAGAGTTCCACCTTTACTGGACTGGGTAGGTCTTCATGGCCTGGCTTGGTTCTTCTGCCCATCTCTTAGCCAGTCACTGTGATTAAAGAAATGAAATGCTCTCATTGGCCAGAATTAGGTCATGTGTCCAAACTGGCAAAGATTCCTCTCTTACAAACCAAACAAACTAATAGTGGGAAAGAGGTGTATTTCCTAAGGAAATCAAAATAAGAAACAATTACTGGGCAGACAAAAGCAAAAATATTCAATCATCACGTCTCAGGAATTTTTACTGAGATTAAAGCAGAAGTTGCTTGAAGATCACATTCTGGCAGGTGCTAAGCCCACAGGAATCCAGGCAGTCTGGGAGCCAGAGGACAGTGGTCCTTGCAGGATGACCAGTGAGAAATATAGGGACCTCCTTATACTTTGGTGCTACACAAAGCCTTGATACAATCATGGAGAGGAAACCCAGTGATGACTGTGATAGAATGTCCTGTCAGCCTAATATATTAGGTACTTGGTATCTGATGACAAAGATTTATGTGATCACTCACATCATTTATTCAGAAATCAGAAAGTATTTAGAGAACATATGGACTCACGCTATCTTTGAAAAAATTATGACACTCTGGGAGCCTGTGAGCTCTGACTTGGAAACCACATACCAGATCCAGTTTAGTAGTGTTAAGTATATGTATACACGTTGGTATGAAACAGATCTCCGGAACTTATTATCTTACTTTGAAACTCGACACCCACTAAACAGCAACTCCTCTTCTCCTCCTCCCAGTCTCTGGTAACTTCCATTCTAGTTTTTAGTTTCTTGCCATTGTGATCAGAAAAGACATTTTGTGTGATTTCAACCTTCTTGAATTTGTTAAGACTTCTTCTGTGGCCCAACATGTGTTCTTTCCTGGATAATGTTTCACGTGTACTTGAGAAGAATATATATTCCATTATTGGGTAAAGTATTCTGTGTATTTCTGTTAGGTCTATTTGGTCTATACTATTAATTCAAATCCCCTGTTTCCTTATTTATCTGTTGACTCGTTATTTTAACCTTTTAAGTCTAAGTTCCTCATCTGTAAAAAGTTACAATATAAGCAGTACCTACATCACAGGTTGAGGTAAGGACTAAAAAACTACCCCTTACAAAGTGTTAACACACTTGATGTACAGTAACTAACTGCTCAGTAAATGTCAGCTACTAGTAGTAATCTCCAAGAGAGTATGAAAAGGTCAGGATATATCCACCTCCATGATTCAAACATCAATACAAAATCCTTAACTTAAGTCTCTAAAAGTACAGTTGACTGAATTATTAAAGGACAGATATGCCAAGCAGTAGAAAAAAATGAATATTAATTTTTTTTGTCTGTATTGTAACCCACTTGTCAGCTGGATGCCTTCCTACCTCTACCCACAGTCATCAATCAATCAAAAAGTCTCCCTGCCCTTACTTAGATGCTCCCATCAAAAGATTTAGGCATACTTGTCATGAACTCCTCATTTTGATGACCCAGGAGGGTCCACAGTCTTCCCCACACTTTCCACTGATTCTTAACAATTCACACTCTGATATTCTCCCTGAAGCTATCCATGATGGCTTGTGTCAGCCTCTGTTGACTTAGGTCCAAAATTCAGTTTCTTTGCTGATTTCCACAAAAGATCAATTTGAACCAACAATTTCATGCATTCTAAAACATTCCTAAAGTTTCACAAGGTCATGGGAAGAGGTCACGTCCCACTCTACCACTTTGCTAGACCTACCCCACTCATTCTTTTCTTTCTTTGCTCCAACCTCTCCAGAGTAACAAGAAATCATCAAAACACATTTTACAAACAAAAACAGTTTTCTTATTGAGAAATTATGTTGCAAATGTTAAACAAATAATATTTTCAACTCTTTGACATTTTGTTAGACTTCATTATATACTCTCCATTCAGGAGTTATAGGTTAGGCACCTACTTTGTAAAAGATACTGTACAGGGGAAGAGAAGTTAAGCAAAGATGCTACTTAATTTACTATAACTGAAATAAGAATATATCTCATAGCAATAACAAATGCCAAGAATGTAATGTATTTGCAAGAATTTTAAAGTGAAATCTTACTATGTCTAAGTGAGGCAATCCACAAACAATGGGGAAAGGCATTCAACAAAAGCTTCTTCTTCTCATTCCCTGTGTAGATAATTCTGAGAAGCCTTTTGGGAGGACCTTTTTAGTAGCCGTTTAGAAGGCGCCATAACATGTATCTTAAATAGATTCTCTCTTCCACTTTTCACTCTTTCTGGTCCCCAACCAGGTCCCCTGTTCCCTGTATCATATTCCAGGATAAACTGTCTTGTGTCGGACTCTAGCACAAGAGTCTGTCTTACCTCTAGCAAAAGAGAAAGAGAAAGAAGAGTCAGAGAAAACCAGAAGGATGTGTCCAAATCATCGTGCATATCTATATTTAAGTGTCATCATTGTACAAATCTTTACTTTTGTCTCTATTTTCATTGCTAATATTTCATATAATTTATATTTATTTTATTTAACACGGGATTGCCACTAAGACAAAGAACTTGATCTTCTGACCTATAGGAAATTAAGATTCTCTCAAATGAACTGTGTTTCCAAGAGAAGAGAATCCTGAGATAAAGTGATTTACTTAGAAAGTTAATAATAAATATAAACTTCAGGAATGCAGGAGATTTTATCTCTTTTGTTCACTAAAGGAATCCAAGCTCCTAGGATAGCTGCTGGCAGGTACTCAATCCTCACTTGGTAAATTAGTTAATACAGAATAATTTATAAAACTTCATTTATCCAACACACATTTATTATGTACCTCTTTCATGTCTGGCTGGTTGTTGGTGAATTAGATATTCAACTTACACAACTTTATTTTTAAGCCCCTCATGTATTAAAACTTCCACCACTTTCTTAGAGAGATTAATTAGTTTTACATTTAGGAAGCTTTCTCTGACAATGAAGTATTTTGTTTTTCTTTCTGTTTTCTCACAACTCAATCCTTAATTTTCCTTTCCAGTTGATCTTTAGTGACCTATGTGCAATTAACCAATATCTTTTCTGAACTGTATGACATACCGTAAACAGAGCATCAGATTCCAGCTGTGAGCTCGAGTCATTTAACAAAGAACGATCAATGCTCTGGATGTAGGTACAATAATTGTTTGAGTGTAGCTTTTTTGTGGCATTGAACTTTTATATTTTCACTGATATAATTGCTACTGAGAATTACCTTTCCTTTTTTACTATTCTTGGACATTTTTCAGAATGACTGATTTTTGTGTTTTCATCAGTCTATTGCTATAGCTAACAGGTAAGAAACATCTGTGGCTAACTCCAAGGACCATTTTATATACATTATCTCATGCAGTCCTCACAAAAGAAAATCTCTGTAATGTAATATTATTAGCATGGCCATAATACAGATGGAGGAGAGGGGTCCTATGACTATAATGAATCTGAATTTGAATGTTTGTTGTAACTCAAATTCTTAAGCACTCTGCTGTTGTCAAGTTCATTTACACTGTCTTTCCTTTACTACCTTTGGTAATATTTTTAACTTCAGTGCTTATTGTTGACTTATATCTCAGGGCAAAATCTTGAAATAACATGCTTTTTTTCCCCCATGTTTGGTGCAGAAATCCATCTTCAACTTGAGAGTAGGTATTTGTTGCTGCCATACCAACTGTCCGTTCCTGTCTCTTCCCTTGCCAAGAACAACCAGGTTTTCCTTTGGAGAATCGGTCTTCTCCCGGTGAGTATGTGGTTTGAGTGGAATTAACCCCACTTTCTGCTCTAGGTGTGGATTCTTAACAGGTGTCAATCCATGTGTTTTAATCTAATCCCTGATGGTTAGGAAGGCTTAGTCATTTAGGTTAAAGTCAGTTGGGATGCATTCATCTGACTTCAGTGATTGTTTTGGGTTGGTCCAGAATGACGTTCAGGTGTTTATGCCATGGTGCAGGGAAGAAAAGATTCCTATCTAGCTCTGGATATTGTGATATATACATATGAGATGTGGAATTGCTGCAGCTATTTTAACATGCTGGAAGCTAGTCTAAGATAAGCTAGTACATAGAGCAAAACTAAGCCAAGTGAACTGCCAAGAAATTCAGCCACATTCCTAGTCAAACCATGACTGAAGCCCACTCAGTGCAGCTGGACTAATAATTGTTAGCTGGGAGAATTGGGTGAGCTATTTTTGCTTTGTTTTGCTTTATTTTAATTTAAATACAGTTTATTTATTTTGCCACTTATTTTGACATATTTATATAATTTTTTCCATTGTTTGCCTAGGCTTTTTGTTACTTGGAACGGATATCATCCAAACAGATAGGACCACTCTCGCTTTTACTTCTCTTTCTTCCTTTTTTTTTTCCCTGAGAGAGAGAGAGTGAGTTAGGGGAAGGGCAGAGGAAGAGGGAAAGAGAGATTCTCAAACTGGCTGTATGCCCAGTACAGAGCCCAAGGAAGGGCTTGATTTTACAACCTTGTGATTGTGACCTGAGCCGAAATCAAGAGTCAGATGTTTTTCCACCCTCTCACTTTTATTCATAAAAATATCTTCTATGTTTAATTTTGTTGTTGGAATAATTATTAGTTTTAAAAACTCACTTAAATTTGTTTCTAGATTCCTCTAACTTCTTCTTCTTTTTTTTTTTTTTTAACAATTTTTATTTCTTTATTTATTTGACAGACAGAGATCACAAGTAGGCAGAGAGGCAGGCAGAGAGAGAGAGGAAGGGAAGCAGGCTCCCTGCTGAACAGAGAGCCCGATGCGGGGTTCGATCCCAGGACCCTGGGATCATGACCTGAGCCGAAGGCAGAGGCTTTAACCCACTGAGCCACCCAGGCGCCCCTAGATTCCTCTAACTTCTTAATCTTTACTTCCTTGAAGCTCAGTTCACTTGAAATACTTTTCATGAGGTCCATTTATTAATGGACAGTTCAAGGTCACCAGTTAGAAGGTCATTTCTTAACTTCACAGTGCAAATTAATTAGTTCCTGCCAATAAGCTGTAAATTTAATATAGATATTCCTTCCAATAAGCAGCAAATATAATATGGCTTTGCCTCCATTCAGACCATGAAAACCATGTAACGTTAGTGGTGAAGGAACCTTAGGGGTCATCTAATTCAACTTAATTATTTTACAGATGGGAAAATTGGGTCCCAAAGAAATTAAGTGATCTGCCTAAGGTCACACAATTAATGGTAGGTCTCCTGTGATTCCTGACTCTTTCCATTAAATCATACCTCCTCATGTGCAATGAAGCTTACCAAAATTAAATAAATAAAACACAGTATTTCAGGAGAGTCGTATGATTCCATAATGTCTGGTACAATCAGTGTGCACCATAAAAAGGGCACTGGATTGAATTGAATTGATTTTTAAGTCTCTGTGGAAATTAATTTTCTATAGTTAAAATTCTATTTGAACTTTGACAGTCACTGAAGATTAATTTTTAATACATTCGGGATCATAAAATTGACTTCTTAATCTTAGAAAAATTCATTGAAGATGCACGTGAATTGTTTTATTGAATAACAGAAATTTTAGTTATGAAAGAAATAATTTTTGGTTGACATTTCTTTCCTGGTTTTAAGACAGTGATATTTAAATATTAAAGTTCTTTTTGCATGTTTTCTGTAGAACAGATAGACGTTTCTCTTTGTTCTCACCTGCAGCATATCTCCTAAAACCTTTCTGGTCATCAGGATTAGCCTGGGAGGCTTCTAAAATTGCAGCTACATCTGGAACCAGCACCTCAGAAGGAGGGCTCAGACATTTGTCGTGTTTTGAAAGCTCCTCTGGTGATTCTGCTCACTGGCCAAATATAGGAAGCACAGCTCTATGGCATTCTATAAAATATGTATCCAAAAATGGTTTATTTAAAAAAAAAAAATCTACCAAACACAAATGCTGGTTCTGTGAATAATGAGTGATGGCTGAAATAGTTATCCACATAAATAGTCACATCTTCTGTGTTAGTGAAAACACACATGCAAATGAAAGCCAAATTTTATTGACTCTTAAGATGGCACTGAGTATACAATGCATCATTATTTATGTACCACTAGGAGGAAAAAAAGTTATTAATTAAGCTGACATGCTACCCATTGATAAAAACGTGCACCTTAAAGTGATGAAGTGCAGTTAAGTTCTACTCTTATAATTGGAGTTATAATAATGCCTATCAGGTTCAAGGTGAATAAGAGAGGGAGATTAACTTCTATAACATAAGGAGAAGACGAAATCATGTTGATGATCCTAGCAATACTACTAAGACACCTCTTTGGGTCTTTTTTTTTTTTTTTTTTTTAAGATTTTATTTATTTATTTGACAGAGACCACGAGTAGGCAGAGAAGCCAGAGACAGAGGGGAGGGGAGGCTCCCCGCTGAGCAGAGAACCCGATATGGGCCTCAATCCCAGGACCCTGGGATCATGACCTGAGCTGAAGGCAGAGGCTTAATCCACTGAGCCACCCAGGGGCCCCTACCTCTTAGGGTCTTAAATGCATCTACTTCTAAGGCTTTTCTGATAACTAGAAATCTGAGTTCCCATAATGTCTTAGGGAGCTTTGGATAAAATTGGTAAGAGTATGTGACCATAGAGGTCTACAGATCTGACTTTGATGCACACCACACATACACATGCACACACACATACACACACACACCTCTCAAGTCACCAAAAACAAAAGCAAAAACAAAAACATTCTAAAAAAAAAAAATAGTAAGGGATCTCACATGGGTGGCATTCAACTGTCGTTGTGTACTGAGGAAAGAGAATCTAATTTTAGTTTCACATCGTTGCTTGGACTAAAACCATAGTTGTATTTCCTGTCTAGCTACTCAACTTGGTTCCTACATGTAACTGCGTAAGTGCTTTTACTTTGTCCTATTTTTTAAAAGGGTGGTGCAGGGAGGCCAAGATTTAAACTGAAAGTTTTGGTTTTGGTAAGTGAGTTGCTACTGAAAAACTGGCTAAAACAAACCTCTTTTCCATTCTCCTACCTTGATATTCATGAATAACGATGCAATTGCGTTTGTCTCTTTTTTGCTTTCAAAACTATGTATACTAAACATTCATTATAATTGAATATGATAACCAAAACTTTTCAGTTTGGACCTTTCTTCTCTAAATTCAAAAACAACTTCAGTTTTTTTAAAGGTGCTGAGAAATGCTGGTTTGATAACCACACTGAAACTTTAAAAAATAGCCCGTGACAAAACAGCTTCCACAGAATTTCCCTAGAGTATTAAGAGGTCCATCACTTCTTTGTCCAATCACCAAGTCACAAAAACGTGTTGGTTTCCTCAGTCTAAAAGGTTCCACAGGGCTAGCCCCTTTGAAAACGGCTGAAGAACTGCTAAAAGTCAACAAGAAAAGGTTTAATTGCTATTCTGGAACTTTCAACAGATGCTTCTTCATTCTACACAGTTTCACTCGCTAACAGTTTCACATACGTCTCCCTGAAGCCAGCGAGGTCATTTGCTTTATCTTAGATACTCGTTCTGACGGATAAAGTCTTACTTTTAAAAGAAGCTCAAAGACGGCAACATGGGATACCAATGCCTTCATGACCAAGACCCTCTACCAAGAAGTGGACAATGTGTATCACTTCTGTACTGATGTATTTGCCTTTCCCCAGGTCCCCACCTGGAGCTACCATTTTTAAGCAATCACCACAAATATGTGAAGGGCCAAACTGGCAGGCTGTGTAAGTACTTACACTTCAGAAAATTCTTCTATTCATGGCAAGCCTGGATTCTGTAGGGACGGCCAATGTGGGCACATTTAGCATCAACCAGCTCCCTCCTTCCTGCCTGGGTTTCTGCGCCACATATGCTTTAATCATTCCAGCCCACTGATTCATTGAAAAATAAACACTGAGGTGATAATTAATTAGAAAGGCTGCATATTCCTCTCGTACAGCAAGTTAAGTGTTTCTTCCTGCCAGAAATTGGCTTTCAGGAAAGGAGGTGTGTAATGTCCCTATGTTTCGTGTTTACATTGGTTCGTTTTTCATCAGATTCTCCAAGCTTTGATACCTGTGGCTTAATATTCATAACATTTTGCTTGGATTTTCAACTTTATTCAAAACCCATATAACTTCCACAACCAGTTGAGACAAACCAGATGAAAGATTTCAACCACATCCACTCACCAAACCAATTTGTTGCTGTTTTCTTAGGTTTCTGATTCACCATCTGTGTGGCTTGGTTCGTGTGAGGCCAGATTCTGAAATGGGTGGGAAAATATTGCCTAACTAAAGGAGTGTTAATCATTTCCACTTAATGGAGGGAACGTTTTTATTGCTACTTTACTGATGGAAGCTTTCCCCCAAGGCAAGAAACAATAACAAAGTCTCAAAAGAATTCTAATCTGTCTGGGAAATAACAATCCCCAAGAAATGTTTATTGAACGCCCTTTCAAGGGCTTGGGGGCGTGTTGCACTGGTGCTCCTTTGAAAGTAAGCCTCAGGTTAGGACAGACTGAGCACTGAACTTGGGCTCAGAGGTTCTGCGTTCTAGTTCTGGTCGGCCCTGGAGAAGAACATACATTATTACTGAACATCTCAAATTTGCCAGGCATTTTAATTTATTTCTTTAAAAGTCAGTAATGCTACAGCAGTTATTAAACTTTCATCTTATAGATTACAACAAAATGGGGCACAGAGAGGTTCAATGACCTATTCAAGTACTAACTCACTCAAGTACTCAAGTACTTACGGCAGTCTATATCTTCCTGAGCCAGAAACTAGCCCCCAGGTTTTATCTTTCAGAATCCAAAGCCCGCTGCCATTTCACTATACTATGACAAGTAATTTTCCTTTTCTGGGTTTTAGTTTTGGATTTATTTTAATCTGAAAACAAGATGATTGTGCAAAACCTTAAAAAAAAAAAAACAACCTCCTTTGAACTTGGATCCCCTGTGATCCTATAACTGAGCCTAAGCCTTAAACTGTAGAGATTATAGTTTGGTTCAGTTCAGCCCAAACAATACACATATTTATAAAATAAAGTTGAGCAGCATTGGGTAGGAGGTGGTATGAGATTAAGGGTCTGGTATTAATCTGGGAACGCTTCCGGCCTAAAGGGTTTTCATCTGGTAGAGGCAGGAAGACACACGATGAAGGGTGGCAGATGGGGGGAGGCCAGCGCTGGCCTCAGAGGGTCTCTGAAAAAACACTGTTGGGGAGGATACAAAGTGAGAGACCATTAGCAGGTCTGGCTGGCTGACTGACAGACTGTGTGGATCAAGGCACCCGTGCTGAGGAAAATGAAAATGGACCTTTCACTCAGTATTCTTCCCTCCATGAGAATTCAATAAGCATTATTGACTGGCTGAGGTGAACTGAATTGCAGAATTGCTTTGAAGCCCACAGTTACAAGCTATAATTGAGAAACTGTCAAGAAATTCAAATTCATGGAGAACCAAGAAAGAATAATGTTTCCACCTTTCAGAGCTTGCCAAAATATAAAGTTTCCTTTCTGCTGTTAATTTCCTCCCTCTTCTAATTCATTTTATAAAACTTTTCCATCAAGGAGAAGTCTATTTTGTAACTATGCATAATTAATATTTAGTGTCCTTCTTTTCAAAATCTTCAAAATGTTAGCAAATGTTAACAACTGTAACTTTTGTAGTGTCTTGGGGGAAAAGGGCACTAGTTGTAAATAAGGCTCTATTTTTCCCCCTGATAAACAAGAACACTATTAAGAATGGAATTCTAATATCCACAAGATCATTAACTATAAAACAACCATAAATAAATGCAGGCTGGGAACCATAGCTGAACTCTTTTTTTTTTTTTTTAAAGATTTTATTAATTTATTTGACAGAGAGAGATCACAAGTAGGCAGAGAGGCAGGCAGAGAGTGGGGTGGGAAGCAGGCTCCCTGCTGAGCAGAGAGCCCGATGCGGGGCTCAATCCCAGGACCCTGAGATCATGACCTGAGCAAAGGCAGAGGCTTAACCATCTGAGCCACCCAGGTGCCCCCCATGGCTGAACTCTTTATAGTGAGTATTTCTAGTTCTCTTCCTCTAACAGCATTAAATGACTTGTTCCTAAGAGTGCCCTGAGAGATGCAATCTTTAAACCTATACAAAACAGTCACTGAGTACCTGACACCTTTTGCTAATCACTTTACATATATTATCTCTAATTCTCAAAGCAATTCTTTTTTTTTTTTAAGATTTTTTAAAATTTATTTGACAGATAGAGATCACAGGTAGGCAGAGAGAGAGAGAGAGAAAAGGAAACAGGTTCCCTGCTGAGCAGAGAGCCTGATATGGGGCTCGATCCCAGGACCCTGGGACCATGACCTGAGCCGAAGGCAGAGGCTTTAACCCACTGAGCCACCCAGGCACCCCCTCAAAGCAATTCTTAAAGATAGAAGAAATATCGGGAAAAGTGGTTCCGTGGGATGCCCAAGGTGGAAAAGCCAGGGTAGCAACACTGGTCTGTTTGAACTCAATCCCTTGTTCTTTCCCCTCTGCATTTCACAAAAGGCACGTATGGACCAAGAGGTGCCTATGCTTGTTCTCTAACAAAAGTCATTATTTCAGGTTATCTTTAGGCGAGTCCTTTACAGATCATGTCAAGTGTGCCATAAAGTTCAGCTACTCCTAAGTATTTCCCTCATCTGTGGCCTGGAAGGGAATTTTCAATTTTGAAGTTAATGGATAAGAAGATAAAGAAGGAAAACAGGTGTGAAGGTTTACCAGGAAGTTAAGCTTACTGTTTAAATGGACCTCTCTGTTAAAAAATAAAGGCACGGGGCGCCTGGATGGCTCAGTGGGTTAAAGCCTCTGCCTTCAGCTCAGGTCACGATCCCAGGGTCATGGGATCGAGCCCCGCATTGGGCTCTCTGCTCAGCGGGGAGCCTACTTCCTCCTCTGTCTCTGCCTGCCTCTCTGCCTACTTGTGATCTCTCTTTGTCAAATAAATAAATAAAATCTTAAAAAAAAAAAGGCAAACCTTGGGATGAGTTAGATCCTCCTGCGTTCTCATACAGATTAATAATTGCCTCACAAATAAGGCACAGCAGGTAGATAATAAATTGCTCCCAGTGAATTCTGTTCCTACCCAAGACAAACAATGACATGGGGCAGCATGAAAATCAGATCCATCTGCATTTAAACATATGTCTGTCGCAAATATAAATTGGTATGTTTATATAGTCATTATAGTATGTAGTGTATATACTAGTATGCAGTACATTAGATTATTTTTGTATGATGATTTCTCATTGATAAAATGCATTTGCAGTTTGACTTTCTTCTTTTTTTTTTTTACACTTTATTTATTTATTTTGCCAGAGAGAAGGATACATAGAGAGAGAGAGAGAGCCCAAGCAGGCAGAATAACAGGCAGAGGGAGAAGCAGGCTCCCCACTGAGCAAGGTGCCCGATGCAGAACTTGATCCCAGGAGCCTGGCATCATGACTTTAGCTGAAGGCAGATGTTTAACTGACTGAGCCACCCAGGCATCCCTCAAAATTTGACTTTCTAAGGAAAACCCAGTGATTGACCATCCTCTAGGATTGTCAGTATCTAAGTATATCTAAATACCAGTTTGCCCTTCTCAAAGGATCCATATAATATACATCATTAGAAATTCATAGAGGGTATTTAAGTAAAGGAACAAGAGATCTTGGAAATCAGAATAATGTTCATTTTGTTTTATCAAAGAAAAAATTATAGATGCTGTAGAGAAGGTAAGCAGCAACCAAGGCTGAGAAAACAAAGTTAGCTGTACCCCATGAGGAAATTGGGAGAACAGGGGGAACAATCTTTATCTCCTGATTTTGATTCCATTGCAATTCATTGGATATTTTCACATTTTGAATCTGTGCGTCTCTGAGAGTCTCTGAAAGCTGTGTCCCTGTTGTTAAGGAAGAAGTGAGGGACAAAGGAAGGAGGCAGGAGTACAACAGATGTGGTGGGCCCATGAACTTAAGGCTAACTAGAACTTTATCAAGTCAAAACAAATGTGTAAATTAAGAAACATTTTTGGTAAAGGCCACCAACCTGAACTCACCACAGGTACTCAAAAGGCCTCAGCTACAAAACTGCCATGAAAGTGTTGGTTATTTAGAGATTGACTAACCTTAGCCAGCAGGTAGTATTTGGATCAATAACAGCCCAAAAGCAGTCAAGAATTTTTTTATTCATACACTTACTCTGACTACTAAAATAGTAAGTCTTTTGTTCAAAGTAGAAAACAGCCATTTTATTGATTTCATGTCTTTATGATTAATATGTTATCCTCTTTCTATGGTACCACTAATAAACTTTCTGTGTTCCTTTTTTGTAAATTCTTGAAAGAAGGTAACATTTAATAAAGACAATTGTTAAATTTCTCGAATTGTACAGAGACTCTTTTTCAGCCCTTTCCTATATAATTCCATCCTTTTCTTGCTTTTTTGAAAAACATGGCATGAAATTAAGACTTAAGAGGATTTTTTTTCAAATTGCAAATTTAGTTAGAAAACCTTACTCGTTACATACAGTAATTCAGTATCATTTTAGAGCCATTTTCATGCAGAGGATTGGCAGTATTGGTGAGAGACCAATTTTCTGTCACATAAAACACCTAACACTTTCAGCCTTTCCTTTCAGGGGAAGACCAATGTCCGTGGAACTGTTTCACTATAGTTTTATTAAGGAGGCTAGTGGTAAATATTATCATTTTATATCAACTGAGGGATATAATCTATATGCCTTGACCTATTGGCTCACTCCTCTGAAAACTTTTGACATATATTGTGCTTATGTTTTAGAACATATGCTAACAAACAGACTTGCCTAGTCATTGCAAGGATGATCTCTAAGTTACAGGCCAGGATTCACAGAAGTTACTGCTATGAGTGTCTGATACCTGACTCATCATTAATCTCATCAGTAGCATTATCTTTGATTACAAAGAAAATGTCAAGCTTTCATTTGATGGTGCTGAATTAGACACCACACCATCAAGCCCAACTGACAAGATCTCTTACTGCTATAAGCTTCAAAGATGTCTTACTGCTATAAGCTTCAAAAATAAAACTGAATATAATATCTTCATAACACCATGTATAATGTATGTTAATTCCATCAATGTAAGTCCTGCTTTCTTTCACTTTTTAAAATTTTATTCCAGTGTAGTTAACATACAATGTTATATTAGTTTCAGGTGTACAGTATAGTGATTCAACAATTCTATACATTACTCAGTGCTCGTCATGATGAATGTACTCTTAATCCCCTTAATCTGTTTCACCCATCTCCCCACCCACCTTCCCACTGGTAACCATCTAGTTATTCTCTATAATTAAGAGCCTGTTTTTTGTTTATATTTCTTTTTTCTCCCCCTTGTTCTTTTGTTTTGTCTCTTAAATTCCACATAAGAATGAAATTATATGGTATTTATCTTTCTCTGAGTGGCTCATTTTGTTTAGCATTATACTCTCTAGATTTATCCATATTGTTGCAAATAGCAAGATTTCATACTTTTTATAAGGTAATGAGGGTGGTAGCTTTCTTTATTCTTCTATTGGTGGACACTTGGGTTATTTCTGTAATTTGGTTATTGTAAATAATGCAGCAATAAACATCGGGTGCATAAATCCCTTTGAATTGGTATTTTCATATGCTTTGGGTAAATAACTAGCAGTGTGAATACTAGATTACAGAGTAGTTGTATTTTTGATTTTTTGAGGAACCTCCATACTGTCTTCCACAGTGGCCGTACCAGGTTCCAGTCCACCAACAGTACATGATGGTTCTTTTTTCCCACATCCTCACCAACACTTGTTGTTTCTTATTTAATTCCTAATTTCTAATCAGCATTAGTATAGAACAAAAACAAAGAATTGTGTTGACAAGAATCCCTTTCGGAGGAAGTTCTGAAGTTTTATGAAGTTCTTCAGAAAAAAATTCACAGACACTTGAAATTAAAAGTACAAGTAAGACTGTTCTTCAAACTCTTTCACTAGACAAAGTAGAAACATTTCCTGTTCCTTTCAGAGAGGTTTAGAAAAGAATGGAATTAACAATTGATGAAAGCAGAGGAGGAAAAAAAAAAGATGACACAAAGCTACCATTCCACAATGAGACCCAGTTCCCCTAAGATCTTCAATGAATTTTATTCACTTGTTTATTTACTTATTAACAGAGGTGCTAAGGACTGAAGGCTTTCATAGAGAGGTAAACTGGGAACATCTCTCAATATGCATAAAAGCCATATACGGAAAGCCCACAGTACATATCATTCTCAACAGGCAAAAACTGAGAGGTTCCCCCTAAGGTCAGGAACATGACAGGGATGTCCACTCTCACCACTATTGTTCAACACAGTACATTTTCCTAGTCTCAGCAATCAGACAACAAAAATAAGGCATCCAAATTGGCAAAGTAGTCAAGCTCTCACTCTTCACAGATAACATGATACTCTATGTGGAAAACCCAAAAGACTCCATCCCAGAATTTCTAGGACTCCTACAGGAATTCAGCAAAGTGGCAGTATATAAAATCAGTGCACAGAAATCAGTTGCATTTCTGTACATTAACAATGAGACAAAAGAAAGAGAAATTAAGAAGTCAATCCCATTTACAACTGTACCAACAACCATATGATATGTAGAAATAAACCTAACCAAAGAGGCAAAGAGTCTGTACTCTGAAAACTATAGATCACTCATTAAAGAGATTGAGGAAGACACAGAGAAATGGAAAAACTTTCCATGGTCATGGATTGGAAGAACAAATATTGTCAAAATGTCTATGCTACCCAAAGCAATCTATACTCAATTCAATCCTTATCAGAATACCATCAACTTTTTTCACAGAGCTGGGACAAAGAATCCTAAAATTTGTATGGAACCAGAAAAGGCCCCAAATAATCAAAAAAATTTTTGAAAAAGAAAACCAAAGCTAGTGGCATCACAAATCTGGACTTCAAGCTCTATTACAAAGCTGTCATCATGATGACAGTATGGTACTGGCACAAAAACAGACACATAGATCAATGGAACAGAACAGAGAGCCCAGAACTGAATGCTCAACTCTGTGGTCAACTAATTTTTGACAAAGCAGGAAAGAATGTCTACTGGAAAAAAGATAGTCTCTTCAACAAATGGTGTTAGGAAAATTGGACAGCCACATGCAAAAGAATGAAACTGGACCATTTTCTTACACTGTACAAAGAAAGAAAGAAAGAAAGAAAGAAAGAAAGAAAGAAAGAAAGAAATTGATTCAAAATAGATGAAAGACCTTAATGTGAGACAGGAACCAATCAAAATCCTAGAGGAAAACACAACAACCTTTTTGACCTCAGCTGCTGCATCTGCTCACTGGACATATCTCTGAAGGCAAGGGAAACAAAGGTAAAAATGAACTACTGGGACTTCCTCAAGATAAAAAGCTTTTTCGCAGCAAAGGAAACAGTCAACAAAATCAAAAGACATCCTACAGAATGGGAGAAGATATTTGCAAATGTCTTATCAGATAAAGGGCTAGTATCTAAAATCTATTTTTTAAAAATCAAACTCAAGGGGCGCCTGGGTGGCTCAGTGGTTTGGGCTGCTGCCTTTGGCTCGGGTCATGATCTCAGGGTCCTGGGATCGAGCCCCGCATCGGGCTCCCTGCTCCGCAGGAAGCCTGCTTCCCTCTCTCTCTCTCTCTCTGCCTGCCTCTCTGCCTACTTGTGATCTCCGTCTTTCAAATAAATAAATAAAATTTTAAAAAAATAAAAAAAAATAAAAAATAAAAAATAAATAAAAATCAAACTCAATACCCAAAGAACAAAGAATCCAGTCAAGAAATGGGAAGAAGACATGAACAGACATTTCTTCAAAGAAGACATCCAAATGGTCAACAGACACATGAAAAAATGCTCCACATCACTCGGCATCAGGGAAATACAAATCAAACCTGCTGTGAGGTACCACCTCACACTTGTCAATATGGCTAAAGTTATGTCAGGAAAAGACAGCTGTTGGTGAGGATGTGGAAGAAGGGGAACCTTCTTTCTTGTGTTGGTGGGAATATAAGCTGGTACAGCCACTCTGGAAAACAGAGGAAGCTGGAGTTTCCTCAAAAAAGTAAAAATAGGGGCACCTGGCTGGCTCAGTGGGTTAAAGCCTTTGCCTTTGGCTCAGGTCATGATCCCAGGTCCTGGGATTGAGCCCTACATCGGGCTCTCTGCTCCACGGAGAGCCTGCTTTCTCCTCTCTCTCTGCCTTTCTTCCTGCCTGCTTGTGATCTCTGTCTGTCAAATGAACAAGTAAAATCTTTAAAAAAAATTAAAAATAGAACTACCCTATATTTCAGCAATTGCACTACTAGGTATTTACCCAAAGATACAAATGTAGTGATCTGAAGAGGCACCTGTACCCCAATGTTTATAATAGCAAATATATCCACAATAGCCTAACTATGGAAAGAGTCCAGATGTCCATCAACAGATAGATGGATAAAAAAGATTACACACACACACACACACACACACACACACACACACACACACAATGGAATATTACTCAGCCATCAAAAACTTGCCATTTGCAACAACATGGATGGAACTAGAGGGTATATGCTAAGTGAAATAAGTCAATTAGAGAAAGGCAAATCCCATATGATTTCCGTCATATGGGGAACTTAAGAAAGAAAACAGAGAGCGTGGGGAATGGGGACAAAATAAAACAAGACAAAATCAGAAAGAGACAAAGCATAAAGAGAATCTAATCATAGGAAACAAACTGAGGGTGGCTGGAGGGAGGAGGTTTGGGAGGCTGGGGTAACTGTATAATGGGCATGAAGGAGGGCACATAAGGTAATGAGTACTAGGTGTTATATATACTGATGAATCACCGAACTCTACCTCTGAAACTAATAATATACTATATGTTAATTAATTGAATTTAATTAAAGAAGAAAAACAGGTGATAAGGATTTTAGAGAGGTGAAGTAGACAGAAAGAAAAGAAAGTGAAGTGTAAAGTTTTGGAGATTTGAATCAAGTTTTACTAATACTTCAAGAGGGAAAGGGACCCCAAATGGAGATTTGTTACATAAGGTTTTTCCAGATTTTTCTGGACATAGCACAGTGAGATTCTCAAGCATTATAGTCTCATATATAGAAAACTATCTGTTGAGAGACAATATTCATTGGTATTTGCCTTAGATGAAAAGTTTATATTTACCTTTTTTACTGAATATTTTTATATCCTAGACTTATCTCTTATGCCTATAATTCTGAGTATTCTTCTCGTAGCCAAGTTGGCTATGGACAAATAGAGGTATTCGAAGTGACTGACCTTTTATGCATAGGTTTCAAAATAATGTACCTCTCTCAAAAGGTTTAAAAGTTGCCAAGAAGTATGTATCTTAAAGCTATGAAGATAAAGTAAATAATAAATTGTCTTTATGCTATTACCACATGATAGTCCTCCTTTACCTGATAAAATAGAAGTATTTGGTACCCTTTTTGATTCACATGGAAAAATTTGTCTTGAATTAAGCATGTTATTCAAAGTGACAAGGAATGCTTCTTTGGCATAGATGATGATTTAAAGAAACTGAGAAAAGTGTCATAGAGTCATAGCCACACTCATAGAGTGGCATGAGATACAGAACTTGAATGACAGGACTGCAGTAGGCAGAATGAGACGGTATCATTTCAGAAAGAGGGAAGGAAGACACGAATATGAGAAATCAGAGTGTGTTTGGTAAAGAGCCTATGGTTCCATTCATCTGAAGGGTGGGGTCCAGAAGTCAGCTTTAGGCACCAGCTCTTGGCATAAATGTTGATGTTCTCATGATGGAAGAGTGTTCAGGTTCTTGCAATGATCTTTTTATGCTCATTGCATAAAAAGGGGGTTGACAAGTGAAAACCAAAAGGGAGAAGCTAAAGGACACCAAGTGTTGACTAACGCTGGCAAATGGGTATGATTAGGACCATAATTATTAATGTATGACTGTTGCCAGTCCTCCCCATTCACTTACTGGCTCTGACAAGTCTATACCATTTCTTCCCTCTCTCCACCTGTGTAGGGGGGAACTGCCTTGTCAGCTCTATTTTTTCGTTCTCATGGTCAAGAATGAAAAATGAAAAGATGCTCAATATCATTCATTATCAAAAAAGTACAAATCAATACCATGATTAGATACCACCTCATACCTGTCAGAATGGCTAAAATTAACAACACAGGAAACAACACGTGTTGGCAAGGATGCTGAGAAAGGGAGACCCTCTTACAGTGTTGATGAGGATGCAAACTGGTGCAGCCACTCTGGAAAACAGTATGGAGGTTCCTCAAAAAGTTAAAGATAGAAATACTCTATGACCCAGAAATTGCACTACTAGGTATTTACCCAAAGGATACAAAAATACAGATCTGAAGGGGCATGTGTACCCCAGTGGTTATAGCAACATTATAAACAATAACCAAATTATGGTAAGACCCCAATGTCCATCAACAGATGAATACATAAGGAAGAGGTGGTATATGTATACAATGGAATATTACTCAGCCATGAAAGAGAATGAAACCACACCAATTGCAATGGTGTGGATGGAGCTAGAGGGTTATTATGCAACGTGAAATAAGTCAGGCAAAGACAGATACCATCTGATTTCACTCATAGTTGGAATTTAAGAAATGTAATGGACGAATATGGGGGGAAAGGAAGAGAGACAAACCATAAAAGAGACTCTTAACTATAGAGGACAAACTGAGGGTTGCTGTACGGGAGGTTGGTGGGGGGATTGGTTAAACTGGTGGTAGGTATTAAGAAGGGCACTTGTTGAGATAAAGCACTAGGTGTTATATGTAAGTGATGAATCACTAAATTCTATTCCTGAAACCAATATTACACTACATGTAACTCACTAGAATTTAAATGCAAAATTGAAACCAAAAGAGAAGAAAAAGAATGGAAAATAGAAAAAAAACCACACACACACAGAGGCAGAAGGCCTGTGCCATTGTTATTAGAATGTAATGGAATGCAACAATCTTCAGGAAAACCCAATACATAAGCTGAGAACAGCTTGCTTGCTTGCTTTTATTTCTTTCTTTTATAAATCCATAACAAAGTTAGATAATCAGAACTAGAAGTTTAGGAAATATTCCCTGTAGGGGGTAACTCAGTACCATTGCAATTTGGACATAAATATGATTTATATTCATTGATTAATGGGGTCAGAGCTTTTAGGGTAGGCATAAATGACAAAGTAGGGAGATTTTGCTTAATTAGACAAGGACTAGGGAGACTTTTAGAACTCCTAAACAAGGTCGTTATGTGATTAGTATTCTCTAGGAAGAATCTTTGAATAGCTTATCTATATAACTGAGAAAGGAAAAAAATAGAAGACAAGCAAAATCAGAGAAGAGATATTACAGTATGCCAGGTAAAAGGTAACAAGGAGATGTACTAAAAGGTGAGAGTGTGGATAGATAAGAGAAGATGTCAAAGTATTTGGAAAGCAAAATCAACAGAACCATTATGAGAAACAAAGAAAGAGAGTTAACAATGTGATGTTTGAGGTCTCAGAAGGAATGGAAGGGCCATTAACAGAAGCGAGGACACCAGAGGAATAGAAGGCTTCAGGGTAAAAATAATAAGTTTCATTTCACATGAGTTGTTTTTGATATGCAGGTGGGACATCTGGGTTGTCATGTGGACAGCTGAAAATGTAAGCTCTAAGGGGAAATGTCTGCATCAGTCCTGCGCACCTTGGTATCTCTGAAGCCCAGCGTATGACAGGTGATCAACAAACACAGCTAAATGAATAACAAGTGAATGTAAGTCTATTCAGTTCTCTGAATTCTTATGATGTTTTATTACAATTATTTCCTGCTTCTTTCTCTCTATTTATAGATTCTGAGTTTTACATACATATCTTGAATCTCCATGGCTACATGCGTGGTATACATTAAGCTCTCAATACATGTTTGTTGAATTGATAAGTTAGGAGATTTCAACTTTCAGTTTACAACCCTGTTCACCATCCTCATCTCCTTTTCTTTATATTCAAATAAGATATAGCTCACAGAATGTAATTTTAATGTAAAGAAATAAAAATGCATATCCATAAAGTTTATTTTAAGAAAGAGTGACAATAGTATATCGTGGGTTTTTCCCATTACTTTGGAAATAACTATAGGTATTTCAACATTTGGCAATTCTATTTGGGCTAATAGACTACTTGCGGTTGTCAAAACTTTTATTTCCTTTCGACTACAAGAAGTCTGGAAGAGACCTTAGGGACACAACTGGGAAATGACTGTTAAAAAGGTAAACGTTTTTCAAATTTCATGAATGGTTGGAGTTCCCCATACTTGACAGTAACACATGACTCACTTTTGTCCCCAGCACAAGCTTTCAGAGCAAATGCAGACTGCAAAATGGAATATCTTACAAGGCTCCTGTGATACAGATTCTTCCCAAGGTCCTCTCTCTACCCCTGCAGTGTGGAGGGTTTTTTTTTAAGGAATACAGCTTTTCCATTTTGGGCAAACTTCTCATCCCATGTTCCATGTTTGACAATATATGAACATTGTATACGGACAGTCCCCAATTTATGATGGTCCGACTCATCCATCTTTTTCCTCTACAATGGAGTGAAAGTGAGGCACATTCAGTAGAAACGAACCTTAAGAGTTTTGAATTTTGATCTTTTTCCTGGGCTAGCAAGGTGTGGTGCCATACTCCCAGGTGACACTGGGCAGGGGCAGTGAGCTGTGGCTCCGAGTTAGTCACCCAATCACAAGGGTATGAACCAATATACCTACAACCATTCTGTACCCTTACAACTATTTTGCTTTTTACTTCTAGTACAGTATTCAATAAGTTACATGAGATACCGGACACTTTATTATAAAATAAACTTTGTGTTGGATGATTTTGCCCAACTGGAGGGTAATATAGGTATTCTGAGCACATTTAAGGGTAGGCTGGGCTAAGCTATGATACTTGGTAGGTTAGGTATGTTAATAAATGATTTTTGACTTATGATGTTTTCAATTTATGATGGATTTACCAAGCTGTAACCCCTTGGTAGGTTGAGGAAGATCTGTATAATATATTTACACTGAAAATATCTCTTTGGTCATTATTGATCATTTACTGGAGATATTCCTCCTTCATAAGCATGGTTTAGTAGTAAAACATAAAATTAAAAATTCTAGTTTGCAGTGGTTTTTCACCCTTTGGGCTGAGATGGCTTCATGAAAGTTGTTTTTTTTTTGTTGTTGTTTTTTTTTTTTTTAAAGGCAAACCTTGAAAACAACATCTGGAGTTGAGTTCAGAAATTAGAACCAGATATGCTTCCTTATATGAATTTCAGTTCACATGATTAGCCTGCCAGAATGGAGAAAGGGAAAAGGTTTACTAATTTATTTGTGTTTTGTTTTTGAAGAAATAATGAAGATATTTTAATGCTCAAAGAAGTTGAGTCTTTTTTTAAATAAAGGTTGAATATAGTTATCCCTGAATATGTATAAGGAAATATTAAAACTAGCATGAATTTTAGATATAGTTAGCATTATTACATACACATTCAGAGGATTTGCTCAAGGGTTTCCTTAAGTAGCAAGAGCCAAATGGTATAAACTGCTTATAGATTGATTCTAAAACCAGTTTTCCAAATAATTTATGTTATATGAGTTTGTAAACAAAAACAGAGAGCAGATAACCATTTGATTTGGCCATGTTACAAGTGTTAGTACACATCCCATTCAGAATGCCATCATTAAAGAACAAGTAGAGTTTTTCTTTTCTTAAAACTTCAACAGTGATTCATATTATGAAAAGAATAATTCGAGATATGCCCAGACTCTTTTTGGAAGGTGATTAATAGAATTCTAAGTTGGTATTTACAATTTACCAAACACTATGGAACCTATTGTGTTTTACATTTATAATAACCTTAAAGTAAACCAAACAAGAATTTTTCCAGGTACCAGATGAGAACATTGAAGTCTGCAAATGTAGTATGTTACATAGTTACTTTCATGAAGCTGATAATACTAGAACCTAGAACTTCTGTATCTTAGATCAGAGCTTTTTCTTTTATTACATTTATTTATTTGTTTGTTTGTTTGTTTAGCATGATGAAAATCCAAAAACCATGTTCCTAATTGGCTGGTATTTAGGACCTAGACTTGAACTACACTCAGTCCTAGAAAAATCTACCTAATGCTAATGTGCAACATTAGCATTTAAATATGGCTTCATTTTCAACTTTTTCAATTGTTTTACATGTAAGTCTCTCCATAATCTCTCCTTTTTAAGGAATTCTATAGTCATAAAAATAAGTCCTTTCTTCATTTTAGTGTGGAAAGAGAATTAAACTGTCCAGTTCATATGCTACACTAATATTATTTTCAGGTTTTTGAGAGGATGAGAAGGCAACCTTTAAAATGTGCTCTGCATCTCACAGATGAGATCATTGAAATGTAGGGTTTTCTAAGTTTTATGGTGACATAGCCCTTTGGCCTTTCTGTTGAGGTCAATTCCAAATTCTCATTCTAGTACTAGATTATCAGGTGCTCCCAAATAAGCATGGGCCCTGGAACTTTTTTTTTTTCCTTTTTCTAACCCACTTCCCAATTAACGAATAGCCAGTCCTGTCTCTTTATAGAGAATTAACAACAACAGTAGCAGTGGCAGCAATAATAACAATAAATGTCTCCCATTGTAACAATTTCGTATTACCAGGTGTGAAAAGGCAGTAGCTGGGATGAGAAAATCACAAAATAATGATAATGCATACTTAATGACATTACAGTTTGGCTTACTCTTCTAAACCAATAACATAAGCATTGAAATTTGCATTCTTTCCATGCTAAGGAAATAGAATAAAGGCTCAGAGAAAGTAAATAGGGTATGCAAGGTTCCATCTTTTTATAAAGATTTTTATTTATTTATTTGTTAGAGGGAGAGAGAGAGAGCATGAGCACAGGCAGGCGGAATTGTAGGCAGAGGCAGAGGGAGAAGCAGGCTCCCTGCCGAGCAAGGAGCCCGATGTGGGACTCCATCCCAGTAAATGGCAGAGTCCCATTAAGAATCCAGGCATCTCTACTGCAAATTTGCAGTGGGTTCACTCTTTCAAACCTCTAATTCTGAAGCTGCATTCAGTTCGAATAGCCAGGTGAGACAAGTGTGGGCCAGTCTGGAATTCAAGAGCTCTGAATTCCTGCCTCTACCACATCTAGCCCCATTTAGTAATCTCCAGTAGCATGACATCATAATTAAGCATGTAGAGCCATCCAGAACCTGGCTTCAGGCCCCAATCCTCCAATTACCAGCTCAATGAGCTTCGGCAAGTTAATTTCTCTAGGCCTTCGTTTCCTCCTTTGTAAAACAAAGATTGTTACTTATGTAAGAAAACAAATGTAAAATTCTTGGCCACAATAGAAGTGTTGCATAAACCATTGCTTCCTATTTCACATTATGCTGATTTCTCTTCTCCCAGGAATGCTCAGCAACTGACAATATGTATATCAAAGTTTTTCAGAGGAAAGAAAATGAAAACCAATATAGGTTTCATCACACATAAAATGCTGAGCACACATGGAAACCTTTTCTCTAGTCACTTACATTCTACCTCTTGGGCACCTTGGAATTACTACAAGGTCCTTGAATCCAGATGTATATGAAGCATTTCTTTGAACTGGAATATGTCTCATATAGTTATGTGACTCCATCTTTTTTGTCTCTAGGTTTTCAATCTCATAATAAATAAATTTAAAATTTACTAAAAATCTTTACTGAATTCTATTATGAATTTTCTTGATCAACAAATGGTTAGAGTATCACTATAGTTATAGATAAGGTAGGAAGTCATTGCTTTGTGAAAATATTTGACATTATTCAAAAGGGATTGGAACCAATGTTATCTTTCAACCTCAGTCAACATCAATTTATATATATTTCTAAAATCAGGTGGTCCAATTTGATATTAATTCTGGTTTTTTTTTTTTATAAAGATTTTTTTTATTTATTTGTTAGAGGGAGAGAGAGAGAGCACGAGCACAGACAGGCGGAATTGTAGGCAGAGGCAGAGGGAGAAGCAGGCTCCCTGCCGAGCAAGGAGCCTGATGTGGGACTCGATCCCAGGACGCTGGGATCATGACCTGAGCCGAAGGGCAGCTGCTCAACCAACTGAGCCACCCAGGCGTCCCCCTTGGTATTGATTCTTAAAGGTTAGAGGATTCCTTTTTATTTACAGGATGGATCCATTTCCTTGAATGTATCACAATAACTAAATCAAGAAAATGTTTAATTAAATAATCATCATTAGCAATTAATACCCTGTTTTATCTGTCTCCTTTTAATTTTGTTATCATCCAAAAATGTGGGATTGAAATACAGTAGTGACAAGTATAAATGTGAGAAACTCACTTGTAATTCCAAGGGGTTCATTCAAAACACCCCAGAATCTTTATATTAGGTGGTGATGACTTCAACAACATATTTGTATGCATAAATTCAGAATTTTTCTGTATCAGTTAGCATACCCTCAGTCACAAGCAATAGGAAACTCAAAATGGATGAAACATTGGGGAAATTATTGGCTTGCATAGCTGCAAATTCAGTGGTAAGGTGAACTTTGGAAGAGGAATTATCCAGTGGTTCTGACTGAACTTCCCTATAGTTCTCTCAACCCTGTCCCACTCTGGATATAATCTTTAGAATGGAGTGGGATGGCTTCAGAAGATACAAACTCCACCACAATGAATGACCATGGCCTTGAGGGAAAAAAATAGCTTTCAGAACTTTCTCATAAAAGAGAGAAAACTTCCTGAAACCCCAGCAACACCCTTTTGTGTGTCTTTGGTTAAAATTGGATTACGTGCCCACTTGTGTAGCAATGTTTCAGGCAATAGAGCGATGGAATTGTGGCCATCCTACGTCAGTTTTCCTTGGGTTACTTGGCAGCATAATAGAAGAATGATGAATAAAACAAAATTGGGATTCTCTTGGGGAGGAAAAATGAACACATACTTCTGTGGAGGCAACCATCGGTGTCCTCTGCCTCTTCCAATATCTACCCATTCGTTTTTCTAAGATGATTAACTGAATTTTAAGATCCTAAAATACAAATACTCCTTCTAACATACCCTTGGAAGAAAAGTACAAATGCCTTAAGAATTAAATAAATTGGCTTCAGCTCTGAAATTATTACACTGTTGGCATGCAACCATGTCACATGGCATGGACAAGATTAAACTTTAACGTTAATGGCTGGAATAAGTCCAAGTAGAGTAAAACAGGCCTGTGCAAATATGTTTCATGCACATATAATAGTGCATATTGCCTCTTAAAAATGTAAACCAAAAGATTTCTTGCAAACTAATATTAAACAAGAAAAATTAGGTTTCTCAGCTTTGGGATAGGCCTGCAGGAGCAGTATGGTATTAAGATTTCTATAATGCTAGGTATTACTGTGATCTATGGATTGATTTCAGCCAGTAATCTGTCCAGAATCTGGTAACAAAAAAGAACATTGCTGGAAATGAAATACTAGTTACAAGAAGATTTATATACAACTGGTAATGTTCACCACAATTTTTAAAAAATGAGAAATTAGAGTTTTCAGAGCTGTAATGGATCCAAATATAGACTTTCTGGAAATGGTATTTTAGACCTGAATGACTGCATCAGAGTAAGAAATATTCATTTTATTTTGTAATTTCTTTTTATTCACTGCCCTATCATTGTTCTTCAAGTGTTTCCCAATCTTCATCTCAAAGAAGCAATTGGACTTTTCTCTAAAACTAAAGTTAGTTAAAAACAATTATTTTTATAACAATTGATTATTTAAATATTTATAGAATAGGCACTCAGAAAGAATTATAATGAAATGCATAGTTCCTGTGCTTAAAGAATTTAAAATCTATTTGAAGGCATCAATCCAAAAAAATATAAGAAATGATTAGCAAACAATAAAAGATAGCATTTAATTAACCAATGCATTGTGACTTGGGGCATATTGATGAGAAAAGACCGGAGAAGGAAAATCATGTGCTTCAAAGAAATTGCAGAATCTTTACCATCACTTTAACATCTATTAAACACTCCCCATGTACCCAATATATTTAGTGATATATCATTTAATCTCACAACAACCCTATAAGTTCCAATCGTTATCATCAATGTTATACAGACAAAGAAATTGAGGCTTAGAGAGATTAACTTGCCCAAAGTTGAAAAGTAGGATTAGGCACTGAGCACATATAGTCAAACCCTACAGTGCCGTTGCTTAGTTACCAAGGTATTTTGCCTTCCTGGAATAAAATGAACTTGAGGAGTACTCTGCACACTTAGCAGTCCTTAATCAAGGAGGACAAAGAAGGGTATTTTAGGAAGGAACACCAGCATGAGTGAAGGCATAGTCACCGGAGTGGCCATAGTATATACTGGGACCTTTAAAGAAACTGCCCTGGTTGAGGCCAAAGTGTAGACAAGGTCAAAGGGGAAGAAAAGCTTGCACAAATCCAGTGGAGCTGAACTGTAGAGATTACTAAAGGCATTGAGGAGTTTTACAAAACCATTGCCCAGTGGAAAGTAACTACTGAATCCCATTCTTTCTCATCCTCAGTATCTTCAAGTCCAGGGGCCTTGAAATGAATCACTGGAGACCACCCAACATCTTTCAGACATGTAGATTAAACTCGAAAGTGGAGAAGTGTTCTTAATAGCTAAAAGGTTAATACTTTTCAAATCCTGGGTCAGACGACCCCAGAGAGCAAGCCAGAGACATTCTGGTGACCTGGAAATCCCGAAGGCCCCAGGTGATCTCCCAAGGCTGCTCCTTCACATTCCACGCATTTTGCAGCCTCCCATCGCCATGGCAGCTTGAAATGGAATGCAGGCTCACACTGTGGCACAGCTAAAATTCTCCTCCAAATCTGAAATGAAAGGAGCTCCAAAACTGAAATGGTTCATACGCGTGTTTTTATAAATATGTGGATAATCTCTGGGAAAAACCATAAAAACTGGTCATTGCAATAGGCTCTGGCAAAGACAGCTGGGGGCTTAGAGGATGGTCAAAGAGGGGAGACTTACTTATCCTTCCCAGCCCTTTGTACTTTTTTTCAATATAGAAGGCTCTGCATGTTTTGTCATGTACTCGAAAATACGTATATTGCAAAAGACTTCACTTTCTAGTGGGCTTTCTGCCTGTCCCATGGGGAATTCAGAGCATAATTGCCAGTTAATCTTCACCAAAGCACAGTTCCCATCACATGCTACCTCTGTTCCAAAACCTTTTGAGGTTGCCTATCACTAATAATACCTAATCGACAAGGTTGACAAGAATTGACTTACTGATATGATTTATATTTCACTCTACATTTTGAAGTAGGTGACGCCTCACAGGACAAGTAGGAAAATGGCATGTAGGGAATTTAAAAGGTTTCTTCAGGGCTGTACTGCCTGCCGACTGGCAGGACCACTGAGATTTAAGCATGGAATACCTGCCCCTTCCTGTGAGATCACACAGCCTCTCACACAGTGCTTGTGGAATTAAATCAGGCTCTTTAACCTGCCTTTGATCATTATCCTCCCTTAGAAGTTTTCTCTTACAAATCCCCAACACCTCTCCTTTGTTCCAGGTAAACTGCTTAACCACTGGTTCTTGAAATACTTTTCCCCTTTCTGTCCCTGTCGCTTTCCTCATGTGCTTTCTTCCCGGGAAAAATGGCTCCCCACTTCATTCATCACTTCCAGTCTTCCGTGGCTGACCACAGATGGTCCTCTTTAGGGCAACTTCCTCTGACTCTACCAAGGTCCCAGTGTTCCCAGTGTTTCCTTGCCCAGCACTGTATTTGTACCACTCATAAAACTGCCTGTTAGTCTTCAATTCTAGTTGTATTGGTGTTTGTCCTAACCTAACTGCAAAGTTGTAAACGTAGAGAACAAAGATCATAGCTAGCCGTGTTCAAATTTTCCAAATACCTAGCAAACTACTTTTCCCTTACGAAGGGCTCAAAAATATTTGTTGAACTTGGTTTGAGAATTGATTTTCTGCGACACTCAGAGATGCATTGTAAGATGAAATGGACTTTGGAGAGAACCCAGAAACTCATTTTACTGCTGAGATCACAAACTCTCTGAAATACAGATGTATTGTGTTAGCACTGGGCTTGTTTCTTTTTGTGATTTAGTTTTTAGTTGAATTACTTGTGAGCATTTAAAAATTAGAAGATTTCATGTAAAAATCTGGATTTCTAGGTTTTCTTGAAAGTGGGAAAATCTAACAACACTGAGGCTGCCTTATCATGTGAAGAAGTTGGCTGGAGTTGGTAATGCCTGTGGGTTTTTTTGTTTGTTTGTTTGTTTGTTTGTTTTTTAAAGAATTTATTTATTTATTTGACAGAGAGAGAGAGAGAGCACATAAGCAGGGGGAGCTGCAGGCAGAAGGGGAGGCAGAAGCAGGCTGAACTGGGAGCCCTGTGCTCCCAGTCTTAGAATCCTGGAATCATGACCCAAGCTCAAGGCAGCTACTTCAATGACTGAGCCAGCCAGGTGCCCCTACCTGTCCATTTTTAGTGAGATACAGGCTGCTTGGGTGAGCCACAGCGCACCACTTACTGCTGTCCTACACCTGGCTGGCTATATGGATTTGTAATACCTGTTGGATGACATATATTTACATTTGCAGTTCCTACCAAAAATGTGGATCCTTTTTCTTTCAGAAAAAAAAAAAAAAAAAACTCCCCAAGATTCATCTCCCCTTCCAGGAGCTTTATGCCCAGTTGAACAACAGCCTGGTGAAAGCAATTTTCTCAATCATCTTTGAAAGAGTAACTCACCCTCTTTATGCAGGAAACCTCATGCAGAAGTCAAGCCCATTGAATTTCTATACACAGGAAAAAAACCAACCTGTCATTTGAACCACAGGATTTTTCTTTGAGACATTGCCAGTGAGGTTACCTACTGGTGTCCCACAAAGAGGGGAGAAGGGATAGAATACAACGAAGGTGACAGGATTCCATAGCCTGAAGGACTCTAAAGAAGGACAACGCAGTGCTTTAATTATTTCTGTGACATTCCTACCAAGTTGCTTTCTAAAATCTTCAGCTCTCTGGTGAGGGCAAGCCTGTTTTAATTTTCATATTTGTGCTGCACAAGCATTCTCTGTCATGTATAAGGAAAGATGATTTATTGTCACTCTCCCTCCTTGGTCTTTCATTTTCCCTCTGGAATAACAATAATCGTGTGAGGACTTTTTAATATATAAAGACTATGATCGTGTTACCTCAAAGTCTTCCATTCTTCAGGTGAAATATCTATGGTTTCTGGTTAGTAATGCCCATAACTGCTAGTTAAGTCTTCTCTGTTTGCAATATTCCATCAAGATTTTTGGCACCCCAGACTAGACATAGCATTACAGGTATTATCTGGTCCAACAAAGTAAAGCAGAAATGCATTAAATCACTTCATTACTATAACTTTATTTATGCAACCTCAAAGTTTAATTAGTTTTTTTGGCAGCTATACATCTCTGTTGACTCACATTATGATTGCAGTCAACTGGAACCCCCAAGTTCTGTTAAAGCTCATCTTCCTCATCATGTGATTCCACAGTTGGATTTTTGGGCTTCATATTTATCCCTGTTAAATCTCATCATGTTATATTGGCCTATTATTTCAACTGTCATAGTCTTTTGGGATTTGGTTTAAGAATTCTCCCTTCTTGATTTCTGTCTCTGCAAATTTAATGTGTATGTAGTTAAATCTTTCCTCCAGGCCACTAGAAAACAAGCAGAATGGAAAAAGACCTGACTTAAGTCCTCCCTCATGGTTTCCAGATTAAAGCTGGTCCCTCAGTATTTCTTTGAAGAGTAGTTATTTACTTGTCACTGATCTACCCCATTCCTGTGTTAGTTATCTCACCTTGTCTTCAAGTTACTGTAAAGAAAGCACTGGATTTTTTGCATACACGTACATACATACAAATAAGCATTTTCTTTGGGAGAGGACTCAGCTTCCACTAGGTTTTCAGAAATTCTCCTGACATAAAAAAAGATCAAGACCATTAATTTAGCCAATTATTCTGATATACAATACATAAAAATAATTCTCTTTAAATCATTAGTGATCCTTATTTAGTAAGTGCCTGTATATGCCAGGAATGCTCTAGATATTGAGGAGACAGTTATGAACAAAACAGACCAGGACTTTGTTCTCATAGCATTTGTATTCTAATAAGGCAGAACACTAGACTATAATGACTAAGATTAATAAAGAAATAGATAATATGTTTAATAGTGAGAAGTGCTAGGGAACAAAAATAAAGCGGAGCAAGGGAATATGAAATAAGCAGTGAGAAGATTGTCTCTTTGAGAAGATGACGTTTGTGTAAAGACCTGTAACAACTAAGGTAACTTATTGGGGGGAAGGTTCCAGGAAGAGATAACGGCAAGTTTAAGACACCTGGATAGCGAGATGTTTCGCCTCCCCTAGAAACAGCAAGACTGTGACAGAATAAACCAAAGGCAGGTTGGAGGAGATAAGTTAAGGGAGGAGTGTGAATAGGGAAGCTAAAAGGGCTCTCCAAATGGGAATGGGGGAAGGACAGCCCCCTCAAAAAGTAGATTTAGAAATATTGGGGTAAGGTATTCTTTGGTTGTCACAACGACTCTGAGACTCTACTGACACTTAGGGGGAGCAGAGATAACAAGGATTTTGTAAACCCCAAGACATTTTGTCCAGTGAAAAACTGTTTTGCACGAAATGCCAACATCATCCTCCATAAGAGACCATTTAGCCATTTATATAAACTTTGGATTTTACTCTGAATGAGGTGAGAAGCCAGTAGAGACCTCAATGCGGAAGAGTGAATGGTCTAACTTATATTTAGTAAGTCTCAACCTTGCCATTGTGCTGGAGAGGAAGGAGACCAAAGCAAGGCACAGGGACCAGTTAAGAAGCTGTCAAAATAATTAATGCAGGAGATGATGATCGCTGAACAGGGTGGCGGGATGTAGGAGAGGAAAACTATCTGGATTCTGTATAAATACTTAAGATAGAGTCAGTAGGTATTGCTGCTGGGTTAGAGCAGAGTGCTAGAGATAGGGAGGAGAAAGAGGATGAATCCAAGATTTTAGGCCTGGTCAGTATCTATCACTTGGAAAGAGAATTGCCTCTTGTGGTTGTGATGGGAAACACAGGGAGAAAACAATTTTGGTTGAAGGCAGAGAGATTAGGAAGACCGCATCAGATGCCACTTAGGTTGTTAGATGTGCAGAAGGACATGTAATGTATGTAAAGATATATCTGCAAGTATGTAAGGGTATGTAATGTATGTTGATAGAACTACAGAGAGATAGAGATAGGATATTAGTTATTGACATGGACAAAATATAGAGATAGAGATACAGAAATGTAGAAAGAAATCTCAAAGAGATCAGAAATGTTAAATTAGCTATCTCTAGTTTTGGAGTTCATTGATGATATTTCTCTTACGCACTTCCTAACTTATTCACATTTAACATGTCTTAATCTTATGAAACGTAAAAATGTTTCATATCTACAACACTACTTTCTAAAGCTCACTTGTGACAGAGCTCTGATTTTATCTCTCTTCTTATAGACTCTCTCTTCTCTCTCCAACTGCTTAGTCATCAGCTACCAACGGACTCGCCATTTAAGGATGCCACTTTCAGGGATTTTAAATCTCAGCTTCACTCTACTGTGGTCATTATAACCATGCAATACATTTCCAGACCCTCAGGATTTTCATTCCGAGGAGAAATGGCAGAATTGTTAGCAGCTGGATCCTCTTTGAAAGAGTGAGCCACACATATTTACTGAGGCTTTGGGGAATTGTAGGAGGAGAGAAACAATTGTCACTTGGGTCCCCTTTCCTGGCAGCACCTCAAAGGTTACCAAGTGAGAACAGCAGTGCCCAGCTGCCCTGAAAACCAAAGAAAGAGTGAAATTTAAAACTTGAATTGCCTCTCTCTTCTCATTATGTATTATTTGTCAATCATAGATAAAAAGTGGTTTTTGCCCTCCAGCTGCTAGCCCTGGGGTGCACATATCACTCAGTCGTGCCACGACCCTGGGGAACACTGCTAGAAAAAAAATCAGTGATTGCACCTTTCTTTCTTTTTCTTGTTCCTCCCTGTTCTACCATTTTTAATCCAGTGGTTTAAACTAAAAAGGAAAATCTCTTTGGGAAAAAAAAATGTGTGTGTGTGTGTGTGTGTGTGTGTGTGTGTATATATATATATATATATATATATATATATACATACACTTTGTTTTTATGGTGATAGACATCTTAGATATTGAAATAAGGTATATTAGAACACATACGAGGAAACTTTTCCCTTTTTCCTATTGGAACCAAAGTGTCTGAAATTTAATGGATTGTCGCAGCCTCATGGAAGGGGGGATATTGTATCCTTTGTACTGGGCCTTGCAAATGAACAATAAAACACACATTACCACTCCGTATGAAATGCGGACCTTTAAAAATAGATTCATTTTGATGCCTGTCTTTTAAACTTATTTTACAACATCAAAACACATTTCCTTCATTTGTACATTTTATTCATGTGACATAGAAAGTGCTTTTTAAGTTTCTTTGAGCACCATTTTAGGACCTGGGTAACTTTTTATGGTACTGGTAGGGGAAGTAAAGATAGAGGGCTCAGGTGTGTTTTAAGTTGTTGTAATAAATACACATTACACCATATTACACATGCCTTTCTGTCTAATGCTTCTTAACAAAGCACCAAAGCATCACCTCAGTTATTCAAGTGTATTCAAGTAAGAATCACTTCCGCATCTGTTTGGTTTTAAAGTTTGCATCTTTAGTTTTCATAAAGGAGAAAAATCCCAATAGAAGCTGAACTTTCTTAAGAATTCTTTAAGCGGAAAAGTGCCTTAAAAGCCTTAGTCATCACAGCTTTTCTTCTTTGCAAGTTAAATACCACTCACAATTCAGAATTGTGATAAATGGATCCATTGTACAGGTGAATCAAAATGCTAACATAATTGATAATCTGCAGTAAAGCATCCTATTTAGTAAGATACTACGTTTTCTCTATTTTTTTCCCCTGTAATTCTGTCTAGGAATAGAAGTTGATGCCAATTGGAAAAATCCAATCATGGGAGACCAGGTAAGTCAAACTTCTTTCATGCTCTGACTTACATGGAAATAGAGGGTGATCACATCTGTCATACATTTTCTAGAACCTAGGTCTAGATAGTGAGGGCCAGAGGTCCAGTAGTTTGGGCCCACCTGTTTCTTCAAACTTCTTATATTTTCTGTGGGCAGGATAGGCACCCTGCTGTAAGCTCAGGATCAAATGGAAATAAAACCACTTCGAGAAAGCTGATGGAAGGCACTGAGCTGGCCAGGCTTCTGGCTCAAACTGTTCAATGCCCTGACATTTCATCTGGTTTCCATCTGAAGCTGCAGAGGACTGGGGCTTGCGTGTCTGGACCTATGGATGCGTGTTTGTGGGCCACCACGTCGGCTGGTTCTGATTTAAGCCTAACTTTTTCCAGGCTCCCTAGACGTGAACTTTGGTGAACTTCATACAAGTTCAATGTAACCAAACCCGAAATTCCAGAAGTCTTGTCTGGGAGTCAGTTTCAAAATGAGGACGTGTCTTTCCAAGGTGCTTGTTTCCAACTATTGTTGATTATTTGGCCCCGGAATCTATCATGTTTAATGTTGTACATTCTCGAATAACTAGATAACGTAAGAGAATGGGAACTTGGGGAACCAGCATCATTGGAGTGGTTTGGTTGTAGAACACCTAAATTTCAAAGTCTGCCTCGTAAAAGAGCTTCCAAATAAATGAGGATTCTCTGATGGTCCCTGGCAATAAGCATCTGTTAGCTGCTTTTGACGCTCCTCTTTTCTCTCTGTATCTCCTCACCTTCCCCAACCTACCCAATGAAACTGAAATGAGAAGTCAGCCACACTGAACACTTTTCTCTTGCTTGTTGATGCTCTCTGAGCTCCCAACTTTATTCCTTTGTTTTTCTATCCTTCACCTAGAATATCTTTTTTCTTTTTGCCATTTGTTCACAACCTCACTAATCATAAGGCTCCACTTAGAGCCTATTCATTCACAGAGCTTTTCCTGACCCTGTCAACCAGAAACGATTCCTCCTCTATCCGAACTTCCATAACCCTGTTGGGTGACATCTTCACAATCATGTTATACATGTTATCATCCATGCTCCACCATAGGATACTTGAGGGCAGAACTAATTCATCTTCCTAGCACTCATTTGTTAAAAAGATGATAGAGGCACTCAAATAATATTTCTTGAGAGGAATGGTGAATGAATGTAAACTGACAGGAGGACTTGAACATAACCTCTGAGTACTATTACAGAAGGTCAGAGTGAAAGGAAGAAGTTAAGGGGGAAAGAAACTTCCAGGGCTTTTACTAGTCTTGTGTACTATCTACTTAATGGCAGTCTCCCCACCACTGTGATCCCCAGAAAGGCAAGCATCTCATTGTCTTCATCCACTACTACATTCCCAGCATCCTAATGTGGTAACTTGCACATAAAACAGAAAAAATGCTTGGTGGATGAATCATATATTTAAAAAGCAAGGACACTGTATACAATGTAATTCTTTGGGCTAAAAAGGGAAATTTTAGAGAAATCAGAAGGAGAAGATAAGATAAATAAAACAAACAAAAAGATCCTAAATAATTTTAAGGCAAATCATTAAAAATTCTCTCTCAGTTTCTACTTGTGTGACCTTGTCTGAGGTTCCTTGTGCTTTGAGTTCTCCTATATAATGTCAAGTTGATGAGACAGCCACAAGTGATAATCTGTGTAAATTTAACCACTGTCTCATTAGCCCAGAACAGATTATAAAAACTGATACTGACTCTTGAGGGTATCGAGTAGCTCCTAAGCTTGATAAGATCCAAGTCTTCAGAGGAGAGATTAGCCATCAGACCTAGTGGAGATTTTTAATCACATTAAAACAGGATAACATGTTATCTGAGAGAAAATTAATCCTCACTTCTAGACTATGTTATTTATGCAACTTGACACGTGAGAATTCTTTTAAATAGTTAGGTGGCCCATTTCATTTCATAGGCTTTATTGCTTGACATCTAAATACATTTATGAGTATTCAAATGGTTTTTGATTAAAGGAGCTAACAATTTTATGATTATTTCTTTTTCCATAAAACAAGTAATACAATAAAATACTTAAAGAAAGCATATTAATTTCATATTTCCACCTAGAATTCTGGGTTTAAAACACCAGGCACTCTCAGAGCTGACAACATGAACAAATTTATGTAGTTCTGCATTTACAATTTAAAATTAACTTCAAGGGATCTGCAGAAAATTGCATAGCAGCCTATGCTTATTCATAAAGGGATGAGGAAAGGTTGATGCACATTTGAAGGAACTTTGTAAAACAAGTATTTGCTTGTTTAAAAATTCCTCACATTTCCAGACAGTTCTTGTGATTTTTGAAGGCATCATATCCTATTTCAAAATATACAAAAACTTTATTTATTTATAGAGGTAGCTATTCACACCATTTTCTACAAATGACTTCAAATGACTTTATGATTTCATTAGGAGGGGAAGGGGAAGTTTGCCTTTACTTCACAAACTTTATATATCTGGCTAATGAAAATAAAAGGTATACATAAAATTATAAGGAAAGAGTTTAAGATACTGTAATACCTCAAATACCTTCAAAAATGTAATAAATATCATGTATATATCAATTACACAGCCAGGAAACATTTCTCAACTACTAGTATTAAAGGAGGCAAGCACAGTCAGAAGCTATTTCATTCCAGTTACATACCAGTTATCATTATTACATTATTACCAAATTAGATCCAGTGAATTACCAGTTATTCTTACTTACTTATTATAAAGAAAACTAGTCCCAAAAGATTCTTTATAACCTGTTTTTTTACTGTTTATAACTGTAGTTATAATAGCAATCAAATTCCTGTAAGTATATTAATATCACCCAGTTAAGCTAGAGATTTACAACATCAAGCATTAAAAGGTAAGAGTATAAACAAACTCATTTAGTTCTGCCACTTATTTTATTTCAAAATGTTCCATAATTCTGGTATTATGTGTATGATGTGAATTCTAGCAAACTACTCATAGGATGAACTCTAATCTCCAAATGCAAACTGTAATGACTTGTGTAATTGCATTTCTGAGTTGGGCTAGTGTAATAAAATAGCTTCAGAATTTTGATTAGGAAAGCATTCACTCAATATTTTAGGTAATTTTTAATTTTCCATTTGAAAACACAAAGTGATTATCTCAATAATGAGTTCAAGTTTAATCATAGTTTCCAAACCCATAAAGTGGGGAATAGTCATTTTCCCACCTTCTCTCCCACTCTTTATTACAAAAGAGAAATTTGAGATTCAGAGAATCTGAGTTCCTTCAGATTGTACAGTTGGTAAGAAGACCCAGAGAGCCAGGTAGAAGGGAAAAGAATTTGCCTACAAAAATTAATGGAATGTTGGGCATTCGGGTCAGCCAGAAGCACTAGCTTTCCATTTCTTATATTTTTTCCCCAAAAATCCTGACTTGCTTTCCTATGGGTTATCCTAATCTGTTTCTGCTTTACTCATATGGTAGCATGTCTTCTATATGGGATAACCTTATTCCAGTCAGATTTCTATTTTCTATTAATCTTGGATTTAAGTATTGGTATTCATACAAAGTTGTTGTTGTTTTTAAAGGCTGTTAGTCAAAGGTCCTCTAAATTTTCCTTCTTTTCAAAGTATCCTGTGCCTGAGAGAAATCCAAAGAGCAAAAATAAAGTTCAGCCAATTCAAAATCATATATTAGGAAGAAAATTGCTTTGTGTACTGTCATTTAACAAACAGTCACATGATATTCCTATCATGCATCTGACAATGACCAAAGAAGTCACTACCTAATATAGAACACCTTGAGTAAGCCAATAGATGACTAAACTGTACATAGTGTGTGCTTAATAAGAAGCGAGAAGATCTGCTTACCTTCTGGGAGGAGTAGGTAACACTAAGGGAGTTAGGGGAGGGTAACAGAGAAGAAAATTGAAATAGCCATTGAAAGAGAAAAAGGAATCAGCAAAAAAAGAAAAACAAAAACAGAAAGAAAGAAAGAAAGAAAGAAAGACGACAAAGAAAGACAATCCAGGCAGAGAAGAGAGTTGCTCAACCTGGTGTGGTACTTTTAAGGATTTGTCCCCTTCTGGCAGAACGGGATGTGTCCCAAAGTGTAGAATTTACCATCGCATGCTCAGTTTTCCTAAACTTTTCTTCTTGAAACACTAGTTTTTAACCAGCTTTGTATGACCCATCTCCTCTCAGTTGGCTTAATACGGAAGCCAACTGGTCTTACACTTTGACACAAGCAGTGGTTTCATCTCTCAGCATATTCTTGGTAGATTTCTAAGTTACGCCACCCTAGTTCATCCCAAACTCAAGCACCTTCTAATGAGCCATAGCTCCTTCAGGAGCTATCAAGTCTGCTTCATCTTCCTGGGCGAAAATGGTAGGGAATCCCAGGGTATTGATCAGGGACAGACAACAGTTGAAAATGGATGAAAATTATGGAGGTTTGGGAAAAGGCAGCAAATACTAGAGGTAAAAAGAATAAAAATAAAAATTACTGTTATCACAACAGTAATAACAAAAACAAAAACAATAATAAAACTTTGTAAGCATTGAGCAGTAATTATCTGTCAGATACCATGTCAAGTTTTTTTTTTTTTTTGCATTACCTAATTTAATCCTCACAAGAATTCTGTGAAATAATGTTACTATCCCTATTTTATAAATGAAGTGGTTGAAAGTCAGAGAGGATGAATAATTTCCTAAAATCATACTATGAGTAAAAGGAACATTCTCCCACCCACATTCCAGAACCCCCACTCTTAAGTTATATGTCTCCCAAATATAGGTTGGGTTGGCTTGCAAACCCCCATTTTATGTCCTATTAAAAATCTGAACCTGATCCTAATGAGGTGAGCCATCGAAGGTTTTAAGCAGGACTGTGTTTGGACTTGAATTTTAGAAAGATCATTCTGGGGGTATAGGATGAAATGGAAGGAATGTGGAGAGTTCAAAGACCATTGCTTGACCCCATCATGAGAAGATGAGGGCCTCAACTTGTGTAGAGGTAGTGGCAAAGGAGATAAGAGTATTTGAGAAGTTCCTCACTATGCATGTGGATGAGGAAGGTGAGATGGGGAGGATTCCAAAGTCTCTGGCCTGGCTGGCTATTGGCAGCTGCCAACGGTGTCAGCAAAGAGAGGGAGGGAGCGAAGGACGAGCTGGTCTAAGAGACAGGATACCGGAGTTGTATTACTTCCCACCACAAGACAGAGTTTCCACTGTGATTACACTTGCTTATGTCCAGATTGTTCTTCCAACTCAGCTTTAGAGCTGATTTTTTTTTTTTTAAGTTTCTGTATTAGGGGTGTCTGGGTGGCTCAGTTGGTCAAGCACCCCACTCTTGATTTCAGCTCGGGTCATGATCTCAGGGTCCTAAGATTTGCCAGCATGGGGCTCCAGGCTCAGTGGAGAGACTGCTTGAGGATTCTCTCTCTCCTTCTCCCCCTTCCCCTAACCCTCTCCTCTCTCACAAGTAAATAAATAAATCTTTAAAAAAAAAGAAAAGAAAGAAAGATAAAAGAACCTTCCTGTAGACCTGTCAAAGTCTGTAAAATACTTGAAGACTAAGAATATGTGGACTGTCTGTTCTGATGAGTTTGTCTTCACATCCCTTTCCTACTCCATTTTCTAGAATATGTGTAGGCACCACAAAGAGAATCTACCCTTGTCTTCCAAATCAGCATCCAAGCCTTAGAGGAAAAGAGCCCACCCAGAAGGTTTTTAATTGCCTCTATATTTAACCAGCCAAATAGCCTTGTTATCTTCTCTCTTTCACTCACTCTTTTTTTCTTTCTTTCTTCCTTTTTTTTTTTTTTTTTTTAAAGTGAATGCCGTGACTCATCAGACCACCAGGTAAAAAGCTCCAGGTCAGCAAGCCAGCAGCCAGGGAGAACACAGAAAGGATAGAGAATGGCTTCTAAAGTCTCCCATTTCAAGAAACTTTTGTAACTTATTCTTGCTGTGCAGAAAGCAGATTTTGAGTGGCTCAATTTATTGAGATAACACAAGAATGAAACAGTTGAGATTCAGCCTCATAGGAAAATAGAAATTGGTTTTCCATGCTAAGAAAAACAAAACTAGTGACATTTTCTCAGAGCCAAATATTTCATCACATGAACTAAAGCCTCTTAGTTATAGGTCATGTGTCAACAAGAGGATTGTTTATTTTTTTTTTTAACTGTGTGACACAGGACCCAACTGCATCTTCTATAACACTTTTCTGGAGTGAACCAGACAAACAGGACCCTCTCTCAAACATAAATACTAAGGCTAAGTCAAATGGGCAGCTGCTCTGTGTTTCTGAATGGGCTGTTGTAATTTAAATGTCTCATTCCATTGGGAGCTGGGGGAGGTGACATAAGCCAGAAGGACCTCGGAAGTGAGAGTGTTTGTGGGGGTGGATGAACTACATGACCCTTAAGGTCTGCCCTCCAATTCTGTCTCTGGTAGTCAATGAGTGTACTTTGGGAGTGTTAGGCACTCAGGGCAAGCTTCTTGGGAGGTTTATTTGAAAGGAAAAGAAAGGTTTGTCTGCAAGTAGGTGGATATGATGAAAGGTTTTCTTTACATCATCTTCCACAGAAAGGATTTTTAAGTAGCTAGTTAAATTGTGGATGTCTCTTGTGCTCTGTATTATGAGAAAAAAAAAAGGAAGTTCATTTACATGAACCAAATCTATACTACAATGGAGGATACAACAGGCAGAGATCAAGTTGATTCTAATACTTTGCTTGAATTTAGCTAAGAAGAATATCATTAAGCACCCACTACTTTCTGTTGTTTAAAAAAAAAAAAAGAAAGTAAAGATAATTAAAGGAAACTTGGAAGCTGATGTATAAACTGTCACTTCAGTATTGTGGTTAAATTTTCTCTTGAAGGGTGGATCTTAATTTTTAGTCTAAAATTTTAATCCTTAAATTATACATGGAGACAGTTTTTCTGTGTACTGAATGATATCATTCAGTTAGCATTCAACAGTTCTTAATAAAAAATCATATAATTATCTCAATACATCCAGAAAAAGCATCTGACAAGATGATAAGATTCAAAACCCTTTCATGATAAAAATCCTCAACAAACTAGAAACAGAAGGAAACTACGTCAACATAATAAAAGTCATTTATGAAAAGCTCTTAGCTAACATCATACACAACAGTAAAATGCCAAAAGTTTTTCTTCTAAGATCAGGAACAATACAAGAGTGCTCACTATCACCACTTCTACTCAACATAATACTGAAAGTCTTACCCAGATCAATGGCGGGGGAGTGGGGGGAGGAACATTAAGATGGAAAGGCAGAAGTCAAATTGTCTGTGTTTACAGATGAAATGATCATCTGATGATATAGAAAACTCCAAAGACTCTACCAAAAAACTATTCAGTAATAAATTCAGTAAAGTTGCAAAACACAAAATCAACACACAAAATCTACTGTGTTCCCGTACACTAACAATGAACTATCTGAAAAAGAAATTAAGAAGACAATCCCATTTAAAATAGCATCAAAAAAAGTAAAATACTTGGGACGCCTGGGTGGCTCAGTTGGTTAAGCAGCTGCCTTCGGCTCATGTCATGATCCCAGCGTCCTGGGATCCAGTCCCACATCGGGCTCCTTGCTCCGCAGGGAGCCTGCTTCTCTGTCTGACTCTGCCTTCCACTCTGTCTGCCTGTGCTCGCTCTTGCTCGCTCTGACAAATAAATAAAATCTTAAAAAAAAAAATAGTAAAATACTTAAGAATAAATTTAACCAGGGAGGTAAAAGATCTGAGCACTGAAAACTATAAAACATTGATGAAAAAACTTGAAGAAGACACAATTAAATGGAAAAATATCCTGTGTTCCTGGGTTGGAAGAAATAATACTGTTAAAATATCCATACTACTATCCAAGGTGATCTACAGAATCAATGTAGTTCTTATCAATTCTAATGGGCTTTTCCCAAAAATAGAAAGAAAAAAAAATCCTAAAAGTCATAGGAACCACAAAAGACCCTGAATAGCCAAAGCAATATTGAGCAAGAATAAACCTGAAGATGTCACACTATCTGATTTCAAAATATACTACAAAGCTTTAGTACAATATAATAGTGACATAAAAGCAGACATATATACCAGTGGAATAGAACAGAAATCCCAGAAATAAACCCAAGCATTTATAATCAACTGATCTCTAACAAAGGTGCCCAAGACACACAGTGCAGAAAGGAAAGCCTCTTCAATTTTATAGTGTTGGGAAAAATTGATATCCCCATGGAGAAGAATGAAATTGGACTCATCTCATGGCATATACATCAACTCAAAGTTGACTAAAGACTTAAATGTGAGACCTGAAACTATAAAACTAGTGAAAGAAAACATAGGGGGAAAAGCTACTTGACATTAGTCTAAGGAATGATTTTTAAAGTATAACTCCTAAAGCATGGGCAACAAACCAAAAAAAAAAAAAAAAAAAAAAAAAAAGAAGAAGAAAATGGACAAATAGGATTGCATCAATTGAAAAAACTTCTGTCTAGCAAAGGAAACAATCAACATACTAAAGAGTCTACAGAATGGGAGAAAATATTTTCAAGCCATCTATCTAATAAGGAGTTAATGTCCAAAATAGAAAGGGACTCATGTAGTTTAATTGCAAGAAAACAAATAACCCAATTAAAAAATGGACAAAGAACATGAATAGACATTTCTTAAAAGTAGGCCTACAAATGGCCAACAGGTATATGAAAAGGTAGTCAACATCACTAATCATCAGGGAGATGAAATCAAAACCACAATGAGTTCTCACCTCACACCCGTTAGAATGTCTACTGTCAAAAAGACAAAAGATAACAAGGTTGGTGATGATGTAGAGGAAAGGGAACCCTGGCATACTGTTGGTGGAGTATAAATTGGTAGATCCACTATCGGAAAACAGTATGGAATTCTCTCCACTTAAAAATAGAACTACCAGATAGTCCATCAATCCCACTTTTGGGTATAAATCCAAAGGAAATGAAATCAATATATCAAAGAGATATCTGTGCTTCTGTGTTTACTGCAGCATTGTTTACAGTAGCCAATATATGGAAACAACCTAAGTGTCCATCAACACATGAATGGATAAAGAGAATGTGGTGTGTTTATGCAGTAAGATATTACTTACCCTTGAAAGAAAGAAATCCTTTCATTTGCAGCATGGATGACCCTGGGGACATTATGCAAGTGAAATAAGCCAAACATAGAAAGACAAATTTCACTTATATGTGTATCTCACTTGTGTGTGGAATCTAAAAAGGTTGAACTATTAGAAGCAGACACTGTAGTGGTAGTTACAAGGGGATGAGGGTGGGGGAAATGGGGAAACATTGGCCAAAGGATATAAAGTTTCAGTTATGCAGGATAAATAAGTTCTGGAGATCTAATATAAAGCATGATAACTCTGCTTTAAATATTGTATTGTGTACTTGAAATTAGCTAAGAAAGTATATCTTAATCTTTTTCACATACATACAGAAGGTAATGATGTAAAGTGGTGGGTATATTAGCTATTGTGATTCACTGTGGTAATCATTTTATAATGTATATATTTATCAAAACAGCAGGTTGCCCACCTTAATTATAAATAATTTTAATTTGTCAATTATATCTCAGGAAAACTGAAAAAAGAATAATAAAAAGAATGCCTAATGTACTTCCACTTAGAATTTGGCTTTGTGTTACACTCCAGGGAGTATGAAGCTATATAAAACTCCCAAGAAAAAACACTTAATATTGACTAAATTTTCAAGATAGTGTTTTTACTATGTATTATTGTTATTCTTCTAAGAACACTTATTGGTATGATCTTTTGGTTATGCCAAGAGCATTTTATAGATGCATATTATATCATTATATTGAGCAGTAGTATGTACAATAAATACCTTAGAAATTTTCTAGACTTTAAGCCTCTTATCCAAAAGTTAAGACTGCTGTCAAAGCTAAGATTTATGAAAGGATCATGATGGGACACCTGCGTGGCTCAGTCTGTTAAGCATGCTCAGTCTGTTAAGCATCTGCCTTCAGCGCAGCTCATGAATGGTCTCAGGGTCCTGGAATCAAATCCCACATCAGGCTCCTTGATCAGCAGGGAGCCTGCTTTCCCTCAGCCTGCCTCTTTTCCCCTGCTTGTGCTCTCTCTCTCTTTCTTTCTTTCTCTGACAAATCAGTAAAATCTTTTTTTAAAAAAGTATCATGATGAGATTAATAAGGTATTTAAAGACTGTCTGTATAAAAGCACAGAAGGTCACTGGGTATAAGGGCCTAATTATCATGGTATAAGGTCATGTTCCATATTCTAGACCTTCCCATGAACTCTGAATTTATGTTCCAAGTGATATATAGTACTAATTTCAATTCCAAAGGATCTAGAAGTTACTCATATTTAATTACGTATGTTATATATTGAACCATTGTCTCACCCTCCATGAGAACTAACTGGTAAATTTTATGAGCCTGAAATTTCCCCAGAGGCTATCTCATGTATATACAAATGTTCTGTGTTACTTGAATCAAGGTGCTATATTTACAGCTTTTGAAATACCACATAGCTTCACGTGATTTCTGCCCATGAATGGAAGTTTGGGAATGGGAATTTTTGTCACATGTGTCCAGTGAATCCAGAACTGCTAGCAGTTCACCCCCAATCAAGCCTTAAGGACTGTTCCCACAATAATGTTTTGAGAGTAAGTTTGGGGATCTTTTCCTGCCTTCATCTGGGACTCTTGCAAACAAGCACTGTTTTTTATTTAGTGTGTTCGGAATTGGAACAATTTCTCAAATACTCTGAGGTTGGCTTTGACCATGAGGATAGAAGCAAGAAGTGAAAGAAATAAAACCACTGCCTCCACTAATTTCAAAGACAGAAGTGTCCTAACCAGCGCAGAGATTCAGAGCCTCAGTCACACCAACCTTCTCTAGGTCCTGCTGGTTCTTGATCAGCCTTAGTTCTTGGGTCCTGGTTTTCTTCCTGTTTTTGGCTTTTTAAAAAAATATATTTTATTTATTTATTTGACCAACAGAGATCACAAGTAGGCAGAGAGGCAGAGAGAGAGGGGGAAGCCGGCTCCCCGCTGAGCAGGGAGCCCGATGTGGGGCTCCATCCCAGGACTCTGAGATCATGACCTGAGCCAAAGGCAGAGACTTTAACCCACTGAGCCACCCAGGTACCCCCTGTTTTTTGCTTTTAAAAACTATTTTCTATTGAGTTAGACTGGTCTTTGTCTTTCATTGCTTAAATAGAACTATTTAAAGAACACAGATTAATGGGGGCACCTGGGTGTCTCAGTAGGGTAAAGCCTCTGCCTTCAGCTCAGGTCATGATCCTAGGGTCCTGGAATCAAGCCCCGCATGGGGCTCTCTGCTTAGGGCGGAGCCTGCTTCCTTCTGCCTCTCTGCCTGCTTGTGATCTCTCTGTCAAATAAATAAATAAAAATCTTAAAAAAAAAAAAAAAGAACACATTAATGGATTCGCATTACCCTCGAAGGAGCTATATGGAAGCCTGTGCAGGGTTTGTTAGCTTCCACGCCCTGTTCTCATATTCATCTGTTCCAATAACTTGGATAGGACAGTGTGCTTGTCAAATTGTCCAACTCTACAAGGTGAAATTGACATTTATCTTACATGTATTTCTTACTTTGCTGTTTTAAAAAGTTCTGTAGATAGAATCTTGTTTGATTCCAGGAATGAGAGGTGCAGATGATAACTATAAATTTCAGTTCTGTATGAAGGACAGTTGTCCACAAATTGACCCGTCCAAAAATGAAACAATAAGCTTCATGAGGAAGTGAGTTTTATACAGTGAAGATGTTTGTATGGAAGAGAGAAGGAGGGCGAGGAGGTAGAGGGACTGAGAGAGGATGCTTATTAGTCCAACTATGTTGTCTAGGGAGAGAGAGCAACCAAGAACACAGGCTGTAGTTTTCTCAAAATCTTAATTTGGCAGGATTCTGGAACTCCTCAATATAAGCTTAAGGTAGGACCTTAAACACACGTAGTTGAGCGGTTCAACATTTTTTACATTTTGTTTCAAAATGTCAATAAAAATCTGCAGTAGTGTAGGCTCAAGTCATTATCTCTGGATTTACTGGGGATGTGTGGTTTATTAATTTCAATTCCTCACACCGAATGGACTGAAAACAGAAAAGTTAGTGGGGATAGCTGAGGGGTAGGTACAAGTGGGAAAAAGATGCCTGCAAAGACTGAAGATGCTGCCTGGGTATAGACAGTGGGAGAGAGATGAGGAGAGCAGCTGGCTAGAAAAAATGCTAGGATGGCCAAATGAAGAGAGTAGGAATTACTAAACCAGCATGAGGAAGAACTAGAATGAGGTCACTGCTCTGCTGAATTAGAAGCAGAAGAATCAAACAGCACCCGAACTGGTTTGCATTAGTGCTTCCATAGTTGGAAGGAGTGCCTTCCTTGTTTTCTCCAAGACAAGCTCAGAGAAATTTGGTGGAATATTTGAAGGAATAGTCACTCGGTCTAGTCCAACTGTACCTTACGAATGGCCACTCCCTGACTCTTTAGAAGAAATGTTTGAATGATTTCGTGATACTGGGATAGGTAGGGCAAGGAAGGCACAGGATTTGGACCAGAGTGTCATGTCATTCAATGTGAGCGTCTGTTTTTTAAGAACAGAAACATATCCTCTGACATTCTTTTTGATTAATGAAACTGTATGGTTATGATAAAGTTAAGAAGCGGTAGCTAAAAAGTCTAATTACAATTCAGCTTAGTGGTTCAGGAAATGTTAGACTATTACCAGGCACTGTGCTTTTAACAAGTCATTAAAAACATGATCTTTAAAGATCACAACCTCAGGAACAGACATTCAAGCCAATTATATGATTTTAATCCTTTTCCTATTTTTTAGTAATCTCTCATCTCTCCTTGGGCCAACATGTTTTCTTTACTGTTCAACTGAGGTGATTTTTTTGTTTCAGGTGGTGTATAGTATGATATGATATTATATGATAATATTATATAGTATTCTAAATTATATAATATATTATATATAACATTATATATTCTATAATAATATAATATATTCTAATATAATATAATATGGTATATAATATTATATATATAATATATAATAAAACCATGGGAAATAACCATGTTTCATATTTGACTCACAGGAAAAGCTTGTGAGAAGTCTTAATTTGCCTGACTTAGGTACATTTTCTATCTTCCACCTGGACTGCCATTGACAGGAATGCCACAGTAATATTGCACGAGGTGAGAGATCCCAGATGCCCTTCATGCTTTATAACATGTAAATAGTCACTTGGAAAATGTTCAGGAAAGTATATTTTTGCTCTTTTGTTTCCAGGGAAAATGGTTTATAAATTACTAATATTGCTCCATAAAATGTTAAATAGCTAGCACTCTGATCTTGTTTTTGTTATTGTTGTTGTTTTATTGTTTGCTTATTTTTTTAATCTTTTTAAAAAAGATTTTATTTATTTATTTATTTGACAGAGAGAGAGAGAGAGAGATCACAAGTAGGCAGAGAGGCAGGAGGGGGGCAGGGCGGGTGTGGAAAGCAGGCTCCCTGCTGAGCAGAGAGCCTGATGCAGGGCTCCATCTCAAGACCCTGAGATCATGATCTGAGCTGAAGGCAGAGGCTTAACCCACTGAGCTACCCAGGCACCCTGTTTGCTTATTTTTAACCATCCTCCAATAAAAGGAACCAGTGCTCTTTGGAGAAACATCTGATTATAGGCCTGGGGGGTAAGAATGCAAAATGCCAGAAAGTAAGGAGGGTGTCAAAAAACAAAGCAGAATGACAAAACGAATGAATCCAAAAAACCCACGTTGATAGGACATGTGAAGAGGCACAGGAGCCAGCTGAAGGTGCTCCCAATGGCCCTGCCAAAGCTGAAATGATTTGAGCAACAAAGTAAATAAATGTCTATTGGATAATAACGGAAGTATAAAATAAATACCCACAAGCCCAGACTGATTTTAAAAACATGATTAGATTAAGAAATAATTTGGGGGAAAGAGGCAGATCTTTCATAAAAAGAAAATTCAAAATAATATAGGTCCATATTCTGCCCTTTAGGAGGTTGAACGTAGCTCTTATTCTTTTAATTCAAACTAGACACGGTGACCTCTTTTCCAAGAGTAGAGTATGACAAAGGCACAAAAGTGTGGCTTCAGAGTATAGACACCTGACAAACACTACCTCAACCAAGTGATCAAGGTTACCATCGCAGTCATAAATCATATACATAGTACGTGATGAGAATGCACTTTACCTCTATGCTCTTCCTCCCCAAAACTCATAACTTCAGTCTAATCATGGAAAAAAAAAAAAAAAAAAAGAACTAAATAAATCCCAGTTGAGAGCTGTTCTACAAAATGCCAGACCAGTACTCCTCCAAACTGCCAAGGGTGTTAAAAACAAGGCAAATCTGAGAAACTGTCACAGCCAAGAGAGCTTTGGGAGACATGAAGACTAAATGTAATGTGGTCTCCTAGAATAGAAAAACCAAGAAAGTATGAATAAAGCATGGACTTTACTTAATAACCATGTATCTGTATTGGTTCATTGTGACAGATGCACTATCCTAATGTATGATATTAATACTTGGGGAAATTGGGAATGAGACAAATGGGAGATCGCTGAACTACCTTGACGATTTTTCTCTAAATCGTCAACTATTCTAGCATAAAACTTTATTAAAAGAAATCAAAATACATGATCCTGTCAGTTAGCAGAAATTCAGTTTTTCAGCTACTCACCTTTCAAAGTTGTGAGCTTGGACAAGCTCAGTGCCTGGCAATGACTGAATATGAAGGGACAAATGATTATACGATTCAATGCATCAAAGAGCTCACTTTGCTATAGGGCTTTTTGAAAAAGGTTTGGTAAAAACCGAAGGTGATAATCTGCCCATAGTTTGGAGCCACATCAATTCCTTATGGTCCCTCAGGCATCGTTACACGTTCTGCTAAAAAGCAATGGATTAAATCTGCTCTATTACCCTAGGTATTTATTAGTCACATGTAACAACTGAGCATTTGAAATGTGGCTAGGCTAAACTGGGATGTGCCGTCAGTATAAAACACTGCATTTTGAAGGCTTCATGTCCACAAAAAGGAGGCAAAATATTTCATTAATAATTTTTAGACTGCTTATATGATAACGTGATGTTTTAGCTATCTCAGGTTAAGTGAAATATATCATTAAAATTTATTTCACCTTGTTTCTTTTATTTATTCTGGTATGGCCTATAGAACTTTACAGTTGCATACGTGGCTCATGTTACACCTCTGTTGGACAGTGCTGGATTCAATGGCTCCCAGGAGCCTGGAAGAGTTCAGGTGACTCTCAAAAGCAAACAGGGTCCCTTCCACAGTGTGTCAGACTGTTGTCAACTTCCAGGCCCCCACCACAAAGAGCTGGAGTTAAACTGCATTAAGGCATTGTCTTTGAGGTGACTTTGGCCATTATGTAAAACCACCTACAAAAGCCACAGGTTTTCTTGACTTTGTTCCCTGTATGTCCTTGAAGATGACGCATTAAAAGGAAGGTAGGAGGCCTTGAAGAACTGCTCAATGAAAAAATGAAAAATGCATAACAGAACCTTCCACTGTATACAGCACGTCTCTAATACCACCTTTCCTGTGGGTTTGCCTTTGAGGGGACATTGTAACATCTTTCAAATTCCATTTGGAACAACATTTTTAAAAGCACGCAGATATTTTAAGGCAGAATCCATATGACAGCAAAGCAACTGGTGGGAAAACAAAATGTGAACCTATCAATTGTTTGGGCTGTTAGAAGCTGTAAGACAACAGATAATGAACAATTAGTAGGAGACATTTTGTCAGCTAAGTTTACAATTAGTAGGAGACATTTTGTCAGCTAAGTTTACATTTTCTCCTGAAAGAAGAGTGGAGGACAGGTTTCAGCTGGAATATGGGGGAAATGTGTGTGTGCTTTTTTATTTTGAAGACAATTTTGGCTTTTTAGTTATACTTCCTTGAGTTCATTACCTTGGGAAGAAAGAGTAATAATAGTCACATGGGATGTTTTAGTTTTACATAAGCAACACAGGTACATCTGATCATAAAAGTTTACTACAGTTTGTCACTATAAGCAAGTTAAATGGATTGCCAATAATTACTGTTACCCTGTGCTGAGGGGCTCTTTGAAGGTAGTTATTCAGGAAGAGGTAAAACATTGTTTTTTCACATAAAAGCCTTGGGGACCAGGGTTTATCCCCATTTCAGTGGGTTGAACTGAGTGTGAGAATTGGGGGGGCAGTAGGAAAATATGATTTATGTTATAATGTACAATTTGATGATTCATTCAATTCTGTTTCCATTGGCGTTGTAGGAGATTCATCCTAAAAGTATGGGAAATAACCAGGACTAGCAATCCAGAACGGAGAAAGCCCAAGTTGTATGCAGTGCTACAACCATGCAACAGGTCTTGGACTGGGACTCTGTAACCCTAGGTTCTTTCTATATTCTTTTCTTCCCTGCCCCCTTTACACATACTCAGCAAGCACACCTTTCTGGGGTCCTGGAAGACCCATAAGATCAGGTTAAAAACTGACCTGTCAGTGTATTGGCAAAGCGCAGGTAGACGGGCATGTGATGTTCTTTAAGTGGAAGGAAGGGAAGCTCCCTCCTTCTATCACTATAGTCTTGGGCTAAGACCATTCTTCCTCAGCTTTATGCAAACTCTGTCTGAATGCTTTTCCTTTGCCTCAGAAGTTCCACATGATGAACTCATCTACCTATGCAAAACCCACCAAGGTTCTCAAGCAATCCCTTTGGGCTGGCAGTGGGAGTCGACACAAGTCCGTAGGCACACGGAGAGCACGAACCGGGGCTACTGCATTTCAGTCTGTGTAGAACAGACACGCTCACCACTCTGCCCTGGGCAGAAGCCAGGTGAGTTTGCCCCCTTTATTCCAGCTCTGAAACCCAAGTCCTGTGTAAATGGCCAGGGGAGAGGCTCAGTGTTGGATTAGGCCAGCCCTGCTGTGCACGGCTGGAGAAGCACATGAGTAATAACTTAGCACTGGGCAGCTGCAAGAGCAGAGGCCCCTGCCAAGTACCAGCCTTTGATTCTCCTCTCTACCAGGCAGGAGCTAGTTCATTCTCTGGGCACCCAGCCACATTTCAGAGAGAGCAGGCCTGGTGAGGGCTGGGGCAGCCCAGAGATATAGCCCCCCTAACAAGTCACTACTTATGAACTGGCCTGAACCATTAACAGTATTAAAGAATCGAGCCATTAGCAGCTAAGAGGATACACGGGATGACTTATTTAAAGAATTACAGAGCCAGTGATAAAATATAAGGTTCTAAATAAACACATTATAATACATAGAACATGATTTAGAGTCCTAGATGTAAGGCGGCCTCTAATTGAGACTCAGTTTCAAATACAGGGATTCTGGACTCCGTTGGTTTTCTGATTAAATAATGAATAAACAATTCACCATGTCCTGTCAGAACCCAGAGTGTCAGATCTCTGGAACGAAAGGGGCATCAGTCATTCCAAATGAGATAATCAATGGATTGGAGCATGTGTGGGACTCAGGGTCTATGAAACGCTGGCAGCCTCACCAGCGTGTGGGAAGGGCCTCACCTAACCTCTACCCAATATGAAATGTCACTCGTGTCCTCCTTTGTTTTTCACCCTCAATCTCATCTAGAGCAGGTCCGTGATTTCAACATCAAGTTCTGCTCACTATGGCCTTATTGCAGTGCTCTGTTTTTATTGGAAATGGCAGCTCTTATTCCAACAGACCCCCAGGCTTCCGTTTGTGGCAATCTGGGTTTGTGTTTGTTGTCAGCCTAAGGGGTTAAAATTCATTTTAAATAACAGCATGATGGATGCAGTCCTTCTCCTCACTTGCCTCAGGAACAGTTTGGTAATTTGCATTTAAAGTCACAGAACCTGTTTGGGTGGGAGAGCTCAAGTTTATCCAATTAAGACTTTTTTTTTGGAAGGTACAAGAAAAAATAAAATTATTGTTTAATAGATTTTGAGCTAACAAGGCATGCTGCAGAAAAGTTTTTGAGTACTAATGATAGGTTCACTGTGTCGTTTAAAGAGATGACAACGCTCTTGTAGTCACCATGTTTTAAAAATCTGTATGTATATTTTTTCTCAAGAAAGAAAGAACCTTGAAGCATCCTGTGGTCTTAATATCTCAGAAGTCCTAAGGGATGCTTGAGCCAATTAATAAAGAACCCTGCACTTGAAGTACTGGAAAGCCAACCTTTGTGGTGAACAGAGAACATCAGCTAATGACACATTAGGAATGATTCCTTTGTTCGATGTGTGAAAATGGTTTCTAAGCAGACATTCTTAAATTGTCATACACAATATTTATCTCCTTGAAGCCGAAGTAATTCAAACAACCAGGGTGACCTTTTAAATAGTATTCTGTTTTCTGTCTCTCGGAAAGCAATTTAAGGGGTTTCACTCTATTAGTGGGATTTTCCCTTTTTTCCCCTAGTCTTCAAAAGATTTTTCTTTCATCTTCTTTTCTTTCTCTCCAGCTACAAAATGTGCTCATTATGGACCTATCTGTCAGCTATAAAAGGGAGGAGACTCCTTCTGTTTCAGCAGGTATGAATCTCAATAGCGGCTTTCATCTCTAGAGAGTTCGCTTCTGCTCTATTTAATAAAACCCAGCACTTCAGTTATCACAGTCATTAGGAGGAAGCAGGGCTGGAAGAGGGAAAGCCTTCATTTATTTTAGTGTCATATATAATTGTACTGTTTATTTCCCCAATGGGCTCTACACTTTTTTCTGCTACTTTTTTTTTTTTTTCTTTCGAAGTATTTCTGAAGGAAAGCTCCTCATGACAGAAAACTAAGCAGCAGCAACAACGGCAGAAAACACTTCTTCAGAAACCAGAGTAGTTCTAGTACCAGGCAATTAGCACAAGTAAGTGCGGGGATGCCATTCATCTCTAACTAAACCAAATTCCCCTGAATATCATTGCCACTTTATTTATTGTCTTTACCCCTCAACTAATGGGAAGCTTGTTTGATGAGCCAAGTTTGCCTATGGCACAGCACAAAAGGGATTTATGTTTGATAACTTTAAAGGGCCGCAAGTCTCTGTGGATAGGATCGATAAAGGTTATAAAATGCATCTTGTGAAGCTATAGTCAGAATTCCAGTATTACACCAGAGCATGAAAACCAAGCTCAATTAATTACTTCTAACAACCTTCCCTTGTTTAAGACTAGAAAAAATATATAAGAAGTTGCAATTAGTTAAAAGTACAAAATATTCTGAAAATTATCAGTGCAGGGTCTGTAGAGAAGGGGATTTCAGTGGCTTTCCACCAAGGTCACTTATATCCTGATCCCTGGATTTCTGTGAGCTACGTGATAAGCCATCAGCTGATCCTAACTGATACTGATTCAGATGATTTAACAATGGAATCATATCATCTAAGAGATTTTTAAAGATTTTATTTACTTATTTCAGAGAGAGAGAGAGTGAGTGCACAAGTGAGGGGGAGCAGAGAGAGAAGCAGACTCCCCACTGAGCGAGGCACCTTGACATGGGGCTGGGATCATGACCTGAACTGAAGGCAGACACTTATCTAACGGAGCCTCCCAGGCATCCCTCATCTGTGGCATTTTTAATCAGAAGAAACCCCAAAACTCATGCTGTTTGGAAATTTTTAACTTAGGGCTCAAAACCTCCTGAATTAATAAGCGTAATTGTTTATAGGTATATGCATACTTATAAAGAGAATTCTTGCATTTTTTTCAGCTTTCCTAAGAGATTGATGACTCAAAAAAAAAAAAGATTGATGACTCAAGGAAATGTAAAAATTATTAATCTAGTTCATCTTCATCTCTGCGAGAACTTGCTATATAATAAGGCTGTATTTTTTCTCAAGTTCTAAGCTAACCCATCTATTGATGATCAGTCTGCGCACTGTCAGCTAGTATTATGTGACATTGTCCGTGTATAGCTGTTTCACTGTATTTAATGTACAGAGTCAGAGACTTTGCAACACAAAGTAAAATTTTTTCTAACTAGCCGTTCGTCTCCTAGGTCAGTTGGTTTATTAAAGCCCTATAGATCAATACGATCATTTTCATTCTTCGGAAATCAAAACTGGTTCTCTTGAATATCTATTCCATATGTAAAATAAAGTCAAACACTAATTTTCATATACTTTTCATATTTTTTCCGTGCATTTCTAAGATGTACAGAGCTATAATTCCTATCCTTTATAAACTGAAACCGGAAGTGTGAATTTCGTTGAGTGAACTAGAAACCTATAAAGGTTATGGATGGCATGTGCACCATATGGAAAACATTGTTCAAAATTCAAATTGTACCTTTCAAGTGTCTCTCACATCTCAGCATGTTTTTGTTTTTCTAATATAAAAAGGTCAAATCACTGGTATTAGGTGTCTTTTGCCTCCATTTGACATCCTACAGTACCAGGAATCTTTTTTTTTTTTTGGTTTTGTTTTTCCACTTCTATTTCTTCTGGTGTTGGTTTACTCCCCATCTCTCCCCCAGCTCCCTCTCCCCTTCCTACTCAGCCTTCCCCACCAGAAAAAAAGAATTAAAGCTTGCTATGCCATGCAAAAGTAAACCAAAGTAAACTATTCTGACAATTATGTGGAAAACAACAAAAGCAACTAAGTAATTATGATCTATATAATAAGCAAACGTCAGAGACTCTCAGGACCTGAAAATGAGAGAAAGGAAAAATCTTACTTTTTAAATTTATGTAAAATATACAAGGCAAAGAAATAGATTTTAGTAGGTGGCCACAAGTGCTGATAGAATTTCCTCCAGATCTATTCAAGAAAATGCTGTATGTCTGGTTTTTTTTATTTTTTTCAGTAACACTTACATTTATCTAGACTGTATAACTTGATGTCTGGTTTTTTTTATTTTTTTCAGTAACACTTACATTTATCTAGACTGTATAACTTGATGTCATGAAGACATCTGACCCTGGTGTGAAAGCACTGAGGTCTCAGCACAGAGCCACCACTTACCAACACCGACTCGTCAGTCAGTCTCATGAAGCTGCAATTTATTTATCACAAAATGGTGATAATAATAGTAACTACTTTGTAGACATATTGTGAGGTTTTGTTTTATTTTGCTTAATATCTTAATTATTTGACAGAGGTCACAAGTAGGCAGAGACACAGGCAGAGGGAGTGGGGGAAGCAGGCTCTCTGCTCAGCGGAGAGCCTGATGCAGGGCTTTATCCCAGGACCCTGAGATCATGACCTGAGCTGAAGGCAGAGGCCTAACCCACTGAGCGACCCAGGTGCTCCATATTGTGAGGTTTTAATAAGATCTTCAATATAAAGCAGAATGTCTGACACACTTCAAGTTTGCTGTAAACATCACTATTATTAGTACTCTTATTTTTTTTAAATTTTTAAAAGATTTTTTTTATTAATTTGAGATGGAGAGAGAGTGAGTCAGCAAGAGAGCATGAGCAGGGTGGTAGGGGCAGAAGGAGAGGGAGAAGCCGACTCCCTGCTGAGCAGGGAACCCAACTTGGGCTCAATCCCAGAACCATGACTTGAGCCAAAGGCAGATACTTAACCAGCTGAGTCACCTAGGTGCCCCGGTACTATTATTTTTTATTATTATTAGGCTTCCTACCTTCAGCTCTTGCATCAGAAAACGCTATAGTGCCCCTCTTCATGAGGTTGCAACTTCAGATGTTTTTCATCTTAGTGTTCTTCTGTACTGGTGATTCCCATACTTCTCCCTGCATCAGAGTCACCGAGAAGGCTTGTAAAAAACACAGGATTCTAGACTCCATTCTCAGGTTCTCATTCAAAGTCTGCGGTGGGCCCAAGACTGCATTTCTAGCAAGTTTCCAGATGGTAAGGATGCCGCTAGTCAGGGATAATGTTCTAAATCAAGGTTGGTAAATGTTTTCCAAGAATCACCAGATAGGAAATTTTTCAAGAGCAGCCCTAGACAATATGTAGACAGATGAGTGTGGCTGTGTTTTAGTCAAAGTTTCTTCATACACATTGGTATTTGAATTTCATATTCATTTTCTCATCATGAAATATCTTTTATGTGTTTGGCCGGTAAAACGTATATAAAAGCCATTCTCAGCTTGTGGGTCATGTAGAAATAGGCTGTGGGCCATAACGTGTCCAATTCCTGCTCTGCGGAGACTCGAGTGGTTCTCGTCTGCCCAGTCTGAGGCAGAGTCGTCTACCTTCCTCCCTGGCTATGCTTTCCTCAGTACTGGTAGGAATCTGGACAGCAGCTTGTTGGAACTGCTGTGAAGACAGCCTGCCTGTTACTGTCATTCCTAGAAAGTGCCGTTCCAGTCATTCTAGCATTTTAGCTTCAGCTTCAGCCTCTCTTAGAGCATGTACTTTGGTATATGTAAAAGAATCCTTTGTCTCTTTAGCATTGAGGTCCTTCTTCTGGGCATGTACTGATTATCCTTTGGAGACTGTAATTTCCTCCGCTGGTAGTGGCCTGGTGATTGGGTTGGTTAGGCTAATCAGATCATCTGATTTCCCGTGGTCATAAGCATTGGTTTAGGAATGGGAGCAAGACCTTGTTCAGGCCAGTGAAATGTGAAGGGATTTTTGCTGGAAAATTATGGAAAAGGAGGGTACCTGCTCTTCTTCCTCAATTGTTATGAAAGAGACCTTTTCTTTTGTTGTGGACTGTATGCTCAGGGAGCAAATTCTGGAATAGCAGCAGCAGGCGTTATTGCTATGATGAAAGAAATAAGGCTAAGACAGTAGAAAAAATAGGAAGGATAGAGCTGAGAAAACTATGCATAAACAATTAGTGTCCTAGTCCCATTTCTAGATCAAACCTTTGGATCAAGCCGCACCTGAAATTATTAGGTAACTCAGGACCATTCAGTTATTTGAGTCAGTATATTCCCTTTTACTGATAAAAAGATTAAGAGAAATGTTTTCTCTTACCTAAGCTTGAAATCGTCCTAGCAAATGGAATTAGTGTAATCTGGAATTAACTCAGTGAAAAAGAAAAGTAGAGAAGGATCAGGATATTTATATTCTTGTTTCAGATGGACTGATTGCTAACTTCATCTCTGAAACACTTTGGGTCTTCAGGTCAAATGAGGGGAGTGGATTAGGCTAGTGGTTTTTAAACATTTTCTACATGTGAAGCCCTTTCTTCAAATGAGGTCTGAGGCAGAATCCAAAGAATTGCTCTCCAAATGGGAGTCCAAAGTGTTGGGCGTGTCCTCTCTTCTGTGACTTCAAAGAAACTTCAAAAATTATCTATGGCTTCGAGGATCATAGTTGGAAAATAAATGGAAGTAGTGATCTGATGGCTGGAATTGGACTCCAAAGCATAGGTCTGGTGTTCAAGAGACATGAGTTTCAACCCAAACTCTGCTGCATTCATCCTTTATGTGACCAAGGGTAAGTTTCTAAAAGATCACTAAGCGTCATAATTTTTTTCAACTCTAAATGGAATAATAAAAGCACCTATCCCCTTCCTTGGTTTCTAAGACTAGGAAATAGTGCTTTGGAAGTTCCTGGCACAGTGCCTGGCACTGTGAGTACTCAAATGTTAACTGGGATGAAGGCTCTTACAGAAGTATTTGATAAGTGTGTTATATCAAAAGGGTGTTTGGGGGTGTGGATGGATTGTCAGGGCAAGCTGGAGGGCATTATCCTTTGATTTTCTTCCATATATTAGATTTCATTTTAGAAAGATAACCTATCACTTATCTGGATACATCTGAATACTTTGAGGAATATTCCAAGACCTCTATCCTTACTAAAGGACATGCATACACACAAAGTGCTTGACAAATAAGCATAATTATGACTAGATTTGTAAGTAGAATAGATAGCACTTTTGTCATGTCTTTTGGCGTTTTCCAGGTTTAAAAGCATCACTTAGCTGCTGCTTAACTTCATCCTGTCCCTGTCTTAGATAGAAGACGTGAAACATTCAGCCAGCCACCTGTTCCAGAGGATGTTGTTAGTAGGGACAGAGTGAGCCCTTCTTGGATTCTCTGGTAGGAAATAATATAGTCCAACTGTGAAGTTCTCTGGATAACTTACATGTCCTTGAACCCTGGTTTGCTGCCCAAAAGGAGTGTGTTTGAAACAGTTATTTATTTTTTTTTTATTTTTAAAGTTTTTATGTATTTATTTAAGAGAGAAAGAGAGTACATGAGTGGGGTGGGGCGGAGCAGAGAAGGAGAAGCAGGCCCCTCTCTGAGCAGGAAGCCCAACCCAGGGCTCAATTCCAGGACCCCAGGATCATGACCTAGGTGGAAGGCAGAAGCTTAACTGATTGAATCCCCCCAGGTGCCCCTGAACTAGTTATTTTAGTTTCAAACAACAAAATCAAAATTCTGCTGATCTAAACAAAAAACACTTTTTTTTCCTTTTTTTTTTTTTTTTTAAAGAAAGAAAGGAGTAGGAAAGTTACTGGAAAGCTCTTGAGGGTTTTCATGAGCATCTCACCAGAATGCTACCTTTGAAGCACCTTAAATGCACTTAACTCCAGGCGTCACTCTTTCTCCAAACCAGATCTTAAATACCTGGGGCAAAGAATATGATTGTCTGCGTTGACCAGGGGTCATCCATACCTTGACCATACTTTTGAGAAAAGCAGGAAAACTGAGTTGGGTTAGCATTCCAAAAGGTCCGGTTCAGGAAACATGTGCCAACTACACATCACTCAAACCACGCAAGCTCCACGAAAGTGTCAGAGTGGAGGGCAAGAATCTAGGTTCCATGGAAGGAAGAAGTCTAGCTTTTTTGTTGAATTCAATCAGACTGATATGTTTGTTGCTAAGTGAAAATTCATTACTAAGTGTACATCTGCATACTGGTTGTCAGGCCACACCAGATGTCTCATTCCCTTGATGTTCAGTGCTTTATATCTATTGAACTGGCAGGAAGATAGGAACTGTTTGAGATGTTCTTTAGGTCCTGGGTAACATTAACGATAGATACTTGGTGACTTCACGAAGGTCGTTCTGGAGCCTTATTCTTATCTAGAGAAATCAGTATCACATATGGTCACTGCTAGCAATTGGCAACTGCTGCTTATTTACAAAATTCACCTGTCCCTGAATCCCTTTTACCATATTAGTCACAATAGAATGACTGGTCCATTTCTAAGCCAATCCGGATTTTCCAGTGAATGACCCTGGAACTCTCTCCAGCAACAAGTGAGGTGGACCTCATTCCAGTCGTTGGGGGAGGAGATGCAGCTGAACTCAATTTCCCAGGGAACTTGGATCCCTTAAGTGTCCAGGTGCCAGACAGCTGGTAACTCCCATTATTGTCCGAAACAGCTAATGGCTTATTTTGCTTGGCAGCTGAGTCCAAAATATGTATTCCTCCAACTGATGTTGCTTTCATACCTGACTTATAAAAAGGGGGCAATGGTGGGCAAGGTCCCTTTCCTGGTGCATGCTCTATGCACCAGCTGGACACCAGCCCAACCATGTGCTTCTGAAGGTTGTGCAGTAAGGAGTTCCTCCCGGGCCAGCTCACATTTCTGTCTCCACATTCTCATCTTCATCAAGTCATGCCACTCATGCCAAATTGTTGACTTTCTGCCCAACACCTAGCTGTGCCTAACATCACATTTAGGAAGATTAAAGAAGTCCAGAGGGAGACTTCTTTAAGAGGGCTTCTTTAGAGGGAGAATCAGACTAAGTTTGCCCCAAGTTTCTGTTTTTGTTCCTACCGGGGTGTCAGAGTAATGATTGTTAAAGTTCTTAAGAGGAAAAAAAAAGTGGTGTTTGGCAGAAGATTTCGCTGATGTTTGTTTTGTTTTGTTTAGAAGGAGGTAGCTCTTGCTGATGGGATGTGTGTGAGAAGGGATTGAACATCTTCATAAATAAGAGTGTTCCTTACTTTCCATTTCACATCTCTTTGGTTCCAGTATATCTTTTTGGTTAGGAGGATGAGAGAAGAATAGCATTTTCATTCAGGGTTTCATGTATAGCCAGAGCAAAGGTCTTACAAGTGTGATCATCTCATTGTTACTATTCTGGAAAAATGATGTTGCCTCCTCTTTCCCTGCTACATAGCCCAAGTCTCTAAATTCCTACTCTAATTTCCACTTGCCAGGCATGCCGTTTCTTTACAATCTACTTGAACTTTATCGAAGGGAATGGGAAAGCATGACTGGGCACTTTTGATGGGTATTTGGTGCTTTGATGACTGTCTAGCATTTGAACCCCCCCTTTTTAAAAATATTTTATTTATTTATTTATTTGACAGACAGAGATCACAAGTAGGCAGAGAGGCAGGCAGAGAGAGAAGGGGAAGCAGGCTCCCCGCTGAGCAGAGAGTCCAATGCGGGGCTTGACCCCAGGACGCCGAGATCATGACCTGAACCGAAGGCAGAGACTTTAACCCACTGAGCCACCCAGGCGCCCCAGCATTTGAACCCTCTTATGGTAGGACCATTTCTCTGCTACAGAAATCAAAAGGGCCAAGTACTTGGTCTCTTCATCCTCTTGGCAGGTAGGGCACTATCCCAAGGCTTGAACTTGACCAGAAGGAATTATCACTGGACTAAATTAAAATATTAGTCCCAATTTTTCATCACATTCCGTGTCAATGACTTGCACTATGTGACTTCACAGCTCTTCTCATTAGAGGTGCAATGTTTTTCACGGGCCACTTGACTTTCGGCTTCCCATAAAACTTGCATTTGCCAGTGGAATGTAGGTAGATTTGATATGGCAGAGGTTTGAAATGTACTTATACAGTTTGGGTTGGTATCTTGAACTTCTGCCATCACCATGAGAAGAATGGTCAGGCAGCCCACTGATCCTATCAAAATAAGAGATAGGAGTTGAAAGGGAATTCAGCCTTAAGTCTAGAGCCAAGTACAACCAAGCACACCTTAAATTAGCAGCTCTCAGCTGAGCCACATACAAATAAACTAAAGTAAATTATTATTGTTTAAAGTCACTGATTTTTTATAGTGGTTTCATTGTGCAGCTCTTGGTGTGGCAGCAGGTGACCAAGACACTTAATCTTGGGACTTTGAATTTGTAGCACATGGTGCATGGAAGTGGAGAAAGTGAAGAATTTATATTGTCTATGAAGATACCACCTTCAGGAGCATCTGGCACAGTGCTAATGACAAGGCCCAGGGTTCAGCGGTTCAGGGTTCAGGTTCAAGGCCCAAGGTTCAGGTTTCAGCTCCTCCATGTTCTTCTTTCATTTGTTTCTGTAGTTTCTCAGCCTTCTGAGTTATTCTGTATCTTTAAGGTCCTTAGGAGATAACTTACATCCTTCTAATAAGTTTAATTTCTGCTTAATTTGGTCTGGGCTGGGATGTGTTGTTTGCAAATAAGAACCCTGTCTGAATCTGCCCTTATATCTCACTGGAAGTGGAGGATTTGGAAAAAACAGAGAGTGAAACTGGCCAGTAGTGGAGGAAGCAGGCACGTTCATCCATGGGTCCACAATTCTGGTGGCGTGGTACTCAGGAGAAGCTCTGTATGGGGTGAGGCAGGCTCTTTTTCTTATGCCTCTGAGAATGTTCGACATTTCCAAATTCACAGAGAGCACATGAAGATGTGCTTGGTCAGTAGGCTGTCTTTCAAAAGGAGTGATCAATGTTTTTCAGTCGGAAAGCTAGGCCCATCAACAATCCTAAAACTGGGGCACCCGGGTGGCTCAGTGGGTTAAAGCCTCTGCCTTTGGCTCAGGTCATAATCCCCGGGGTCCTGGGATGGATCTCTGAATCAGGCGCTCTGCTCAGCAGGGAGCCTGCCTGCCTGCCTCTCTGCCTGCTTCTCTGCCTGCTTGTGATCTCTTTCTGTCAAATAAATAAATAAAATCTTTAAAAACTACATTATCAACAACAAAACAATCCTAAAACTAATAGTATAGAAAAAAAATTTTTTAAATGTCTAAAGCCATATACAACTACCGCATAATCACTCATGCATGGTTTTGTTTTGTTTTGTTTTAACTAAGACTTGTCAAATACTTTATTTTTTTCTAAAGCCTCAAAGTATGTATTATTGAATGGTGTAATAAATACCAAATTCTTCAATGTTTTATAAAGCATGTGAAATGAATGGCGATATGTTTGCCGTTATTGTCATGAACCAGAGAATCAGGAGTATTTATGAAGTTGACAACCTTGTGCCATGTAATCTCAGAGAGGTGCATTTCATTTCATTTAAGGTAGAAGAGAATTGAGTTTCATCACTCAGAAAATAAACTCATTTACTTGGCATTAGTTTTATATTCAACCCCCAAGACATTTATTTCTGGAACTTGGATCACACTTACTGTACTGTGTATGTAAAACGTTCACTGACTAGTATATACATTTTAAGTTTATTATCTTTGCCTTTACACAAAACTTTTGGCAGACTATTCTTAATGCATATATGTTAGAGATCCCGGAGTCTGTTTCTTGTCAGTTCTAAATTTAAATGATTTACTTTCTTGATGGTTGAAAATGCTTGAAGTCAGGGCATTAAGGGGTAAATCAGTCCATTTGTGCTTCTTCAAAGAATTAAGAATTTACATGATAGACGAAAGTTTACTAAATACTGTTCACAAAGGCAAATAAGGAGTGACCGCCCTTAAATACTTGAAGTTCATTTGAAACCTCTAGTTTGAGAAGCAAATGGGAAAAAGGGGAGATAGAGAAACAGGATTGAAGATAAAATGACAAAGACCTTTCATATTCTCATGGGAATGAAACAAAGAGGAAAAAAATCAATGAAACAAGTTGCATCAAGAGCCCGATGGTCTGAAAATAACAAGCACGAAGAAAAAAAGTAGAGCATGAAATTCAAATGTCCGTTCTTAGCATTTATTTTATCATAAATCTTCACCATAAAAATACGGATTAAAAAAACTAAAAGAAGATAACAACCATCGTTATTTCTACCTCCTAGAGAAAGCCACTATTAGCATGTTGGTATGCGTTTTTTATAGCTCTCTTTTAATAAGTGTGTGTGTGTGTGTGTGTGTGTGTATGCTCAAATATAGCATTTTTTTTTTTACTAACAAAGCACATTTTATAGTGTTTTGTAACATGATTTCATCACTTAATATATTGTGTGCAGCCCTTCGTGTCAAAAATACACTTCGATATGCACTTAATGGCTGTACAAACATTTCACTTATAGAGTAAACAAATGAATTCTGCCAATATTTCCTGTAATTTTCCATCCCACTACTTCCACTATTAAAATGAAGCTATAGCCTCATTGCACCCTGAATGACTGAAAAACTGTAGAATTAATGATGTCAGGAGGGTAGATGGCCTTCTGATATCAGGCTGTGGCATCCATAGGTATCTTGCTAAGTCTGAATGTTTTATAGGGAGCCCACATCCTTGGCTCACTTTTTCAGCTCCTGTGTCTGCTTCTAGTCTGTCTCTCTCAGATGCTTCATTTCTTTGGCCCAGCCTGGGGAACATCTCTGTTTTGCTCAGTGTCCTGCGATGTTTAATAGAATGGAGTCAAATATGGTACTTTAGCGCTGATCCCCTTGCCTAATGCACGCAGATACTTTTAAAGACTATGGTGATAGAAGAGGGGATGACTTAACATGCATTGTGCCCTTCTCTATTAAAGGTTGATAAAATATGAATGTTAAGCTTCTTAAGAGTGTAATTTTAGGTACGCCTGGGTGGCTCAGTTGGTTGAGCAGCTGCCTTCGGCTCAGGTCATGATCCCGGCGTCCTGGGATCGAGTCCCACATCAGGCTCCTTGCTCCGCAGGAAGCCTGCTTCTCCCTCTGACTCTGCCTGCCACTCTGTCTGCCTATGTTCGCTCTCTCTCTGACAAATAAATAAATAAAATCTTTAAAAAAAAAAAAGAGTGTAATTTTAGTTTGGAGGTAGTGGTGGAGTGGAAAGAAATTTCCAAGTGCCCTGGTAATAATGAGCAGTAAGTAGTCAAGTCCCGTTACCTACCCGTGCTTCTTATCCTAAACAAAAGATCTGTGCATGCAGAGCTAAGCAGAAACTTGGGATATCCGTTTCACTAAGAAAAAAAAGAAAAGCAATCTTAGAGGACACTGATATGATTTGTGCTGTGCTGTCCTTTAAATGTATCATTTCTGAAGAGGAAACAATGTAGTTGTCCAGTAACAGGCTATAGTATAATTGCAAAAATCTATAATTTGTGTAAAGAAGTTCATGTTAAATGGGGAGGCTATAAAATAGTGTGTAATATTTTTTATCTCATTTTGTAAAAATAAATTATGTATGTTTATTTCTTCCTTTTTGTGTATTTGCATTTTCTAATTTTTTTTAATTCAAAGTTCTAAATAGCCAAAAAAAAAAAAATACCATTTCTGGTTATGAGACAAAAGGTGTTATGGAATTTTGTCTTCCATATCATTCTGAAGGGCTTCGTTGCACCATCTCTCAAGTACAGGGCTTGTCCTTCAGACGTCACTATCCTCTTAGAAGCAAGAATAGACAGTGGAAAATAGAAGCATTTCTTATTCATTGAGTCTTACTCTGCTAAGGTGGTTAGGGATGGGGGCAGCTATATTAGCATATTACCTTGGATCATAATGTGTACAAACTTATGGAGAGCAGAGAGTGGGGGAAAATGACAAGCAATTAAAAGCCTAGAAGTAATTTTCTTCCTATTTTTTCTTCTTTCCGTTTTTCAGGTTGATGTGGATATTTCCCTGAGCATGGTGTAGCTAGTGGGTGAGTTGATTCTTGCTGATATTCATAGATAAGGTTAATCTCAGGTTTAGGGAAAGAGAGGAGTAACAAGCACATGGCCCGGGAATGTTTCCTTTTGAAGTGACCACTCTTGTTATCACACAGCATTTCCTGTAACTCTTCAAAAAGACTGAAATGAGCCGTCACATAGTTTCTGGCAAGGAGAAGTCCCGGGTATATTTCACAAAGTAGAACTTCCAACCACAGTGGGATTTCCAGGAACATGCCTGAAGAAAACACAAGTGAATTACCATTCTCTAAAAGCTCTCCGTCCACGTTAAAGCAACCACTGAGGAAGAGAAGTTAGGGGGTCAGTGAAGAACGACTTCACTGCACTGTAAATACAGGATAGTCACTGGTTTTCAGAGCTGGAAATCTTCAGACACCTTCTAATCCAAACCCATGGGATATGAGACTTGCCCCGAAGTTCTGGATCTATCATCCTCCCACCACTTGCCCCTTAGGTAAATGGAAAAGGAGGACAGCGCTCACTCGCTTACACTGGAGTTCTATTCCTCACGCATCTAGTTTTCATAAGGCCTTTTGCCATTTGTGCCATAACTGCCTCTATATATACTTCAGCGGAAGGAAGAAGTGGAAGTAGGAAGTATAACATGACCCATACCTACATAATGTGGACAAAAATATGAAATAGGCTGTATTGTGTGATAATGTCCCCTTAAAAGGAAATTAGAGGAATCGAGTATATTTGAGCCATAAATCTCAACAACTTTCTTTTCTGAGAGCCGATTTCTCTACATTTCCATGACTGATTAAAAGATGACAAATCTGGGTGGGGAAGGTGAAGTCCCTATGGAATAGAGAGTGTTAATGTGCTTAAATAGAAGGGAAACTTGGGAAGAATTAGTGATACATGACTCAGGTTCTGTCAAGTCTGCTGACCAGACCAGCACCAGCTCACTAGTACCTTCCAATGACCACTTATTTCCTTGTAACTCCATTGGGTGTGATATTCACAGTGTCCAAGATCATCGATCATTTTGCTGGACTTCTTCACAGCCCTTCTGCTTCCTGGCTGAGTTATTTATGTAACATTATCCCACATGGGAAAGCCCAGCTGTTAAAGTTTTAGAATCAGGAATAAGAACACATTTTTATTAGATCTTTCATCTTGTCTACAGTATGTTTTTCTTGGTTTAAATAATGATAACAGCATGCTAGCTCCTCCACCATAACTCATTTGCGTGTACATGCCTTTGGAGGGGAGAGCTGCCCCTGTTGTACTTCTGGGGTTCTAAAATGGGGCAGATAACAAACTGAGTATGAAATCAATGTGTGGGATTGTATAATCACCAGGTGAGTTTGAACTCCTATGCCTGGGGCAAGTACTGCGGAGGTAAAAATGCTAGAACTAAGTTACATATTGGTGGGAGCAAGATGGGGATATGAGAGAAAAAGAGTTTAGGGAATTAGAAAGTTTTGGTAATATAAGAAAAATTGTACTATTTACAAAAATAGGGAAACTCAGAGAATGAGGAGGTTTAGAAGGGAAGTTGTTGGAGAGCAGTTGTTTGGAAGGGAAGCAGTTGGAGTTGCTGGGAAGAGACCCAGGTAAGAGGGTCTTAGAGGGCATGATGACCTGCGATGTGTCAACTTGGTTAGGCTAACCTACGTTTCCTAGAATTCCCTTCTCTGTAAGGCTCCAGTGAGAATGTGCTATGGGAGAGTCTTTTAGGAAACTCGGAGGTCAGAGGCAAAGCGGTAGCCCTCTCCTTAGCTCATACATGTGGTCAGAGATATGCTGATGAACTTGATAGTGTGAGGGGACAGCTGCGGCTGCTACTGTTCTTACCTTTTCCTTTAGCTTCTCTGACTCCTGCCACATGTGTATTTTAGCTCCAAGATGAAGGTCACTGGCTTCTTTCTGCAGGATATCCACAGCACCAATATCAGAGCAACACCTGACATGGGTTTTTAGCCCATTCTGCAGCCTTTAGCCCTCCCTTCTTGACTATCTGCCCTGTGGATTTCAGCTTCAGTACTGCAAACACATTAGCCTTATAGAGACTGTTATACTTGTTCTGGTTATGGAAGGTCAAATCCTCTGTATGACATGGCTGGCCTTTTCTGTGGTTCAAAGAACTGCATGATTTGGTCTGCTTTTGTACCCAATTGACACCTGTCTTAGTAATATTCCTCATGCTAGTTTCCTATCAATTTCTCCACCACTTCAATCCTCAAGTCCTTTCTCTTCGACTCCATGGACTGGCCTCTAACCATTCCATCCAAATCATCCTTTGTTTTCTCCAAGGTCCTTACCAGAGATCGTGTTTGCTCATGTAATTAATTCATTGATTAGCTGGTCTTCACTACAACCTTGGTTCCAGGACAGGAGACGTATTTGTCTTGTTCCACACTATACACCCCTAACCTATCACTGTAGTTGGCACACAGCCAGTTCTCAACGGATTTTTCTAGGAATGGAGAGGGAGAGATGGAGGACCCTACTTGGGGGTAGCAATATCAGAGGGGTTAGTTTTCCATTCCTTGAGGGCAATACACGCTATCCTGAGTCCTACCCTTATTCCTGTTCTTCATGGGAGGTCCAACTAATTGCCTAGGGATTCAGAAAACATCTTAGTAGCTCCCTATATCCAATTTCTAAGTGTTAACAGATTCAATTACACTTCTCTGAAAAGGTGCTTGTGATGGTTAATACTTAAAAACAGAGTTGCCAGTAGTATGAATGCAATTTTACTTTGTGGGCTTAGAATTATGTCACTATATGTTATTTTGGCTTTGATTCACTTAGAGCTAAAAATGTGACCCATTAACAGAGACCTGAGTGAGGTTTAGGTTACTTATAAAACTCAATTTTCAGAAAACCCATCCCACTTTATTACCCTATATTTTGTGTTCTACAGCTCTCTAAATTTCATATTGCAAACTTCTTATATTTTACAAGTCGAAGTACTCTCATCATTTTCCAAGAATTAATAAAGTTTCCATTGTGAATAACATGTTAGTTAAGAAGGAAGAGAATATTTACTTATTAAATAAAAAGGAAAATGCTATCTTTTGGTTTTCAGGAGCCCTAACGAAATGTTACTAAGAACACTCTATAACTTTCAATTCCTAATGTCAAATCTTTTTGTGTTACTCTGAGCTGGGAGGTCACTTTAACACTTTAATACTGGAAATACTCTCTTCAGTCCTGGCCCTCTTGAAATCCTTCATGCCCTAACAGTTCGATACTTCCCTTTTTAAACAGTACCTTTGCTCATCATTCTTCCAACATTTAGTCTAGACATAATACTTGATCAAAAATGTTGAAATGACTCATAAATTACATGTTTTGGCAATTTGGCTACACACCCTCAATCACTATACATTTGTTCCCAGGTTACTTCCCTTACCAAATAAAGCCCTGGTATTTTGCAGTTCTTGAGTGTTCTCATCCTCCATATAGTGTCTGTGAAGTGATTTACCCTTATTTCCAATATTTATGTTTTTTCCAGACAAATCTGTTATGGTTAAGGAAATTAATACAAGCTCTCTGAATTGAAAACAGATTTTGCTTTCCCACTATGTTAAATTCAGTGGTCTCAAGCAAAGCCATTTTGAATTGTTATGACCTGAGTTAGGAATCAGAAATTTAGGGATTTTTCTCCATAACGTCTCAGATTAACTGGCAGTTATGGAGTAGTGAGGGAGGTTTACGGTATACACTGAAGGAAATAACTGAGATAGTGTTTTCTATTCATACCTGAAATGCTTTTTTTTTTTTTTAAAGATTATTTATTTATTTATTTGACAGACAGATCACAAGTAGGCAGAGAGGCAGGCAGAGTGAGAGGGAAGGAAGCAGGCTCCCTGCCAAGCAGAGAGCCCGATGCGGGGCTCGATCCCAGGACCTTGAGACCATGACCTGAGATGAAGGTAAAGGCCTCAACCCACTGAGCCACCCAGGTGCCCCCTGAAATGCTTTTTGAGTTCAAAGTTCAACTAAAAAATATAGTTGTTCCAATTCATTTGGTTAAATACATCCTTTCTAGTTACAGGTGTAACAAAAATTTAATCTATGTCAGTTCACTGCTGGAAAGGTAATTGTAGAAAGACCATGCTGTGCAAAGCAAGGCACATTGTATATATAAATTTTATCATATCTCCTAATAAATGGTGTAAATTGTCTGAATAACTGATGGACACTGCTCACAGATTTTGGACTGAATGTTTTGGGTATTTTAAGACTCTTAGTGGAAGACAAGGTTAAAGAACTGTCAAATATTAATACTGTCACTTTCATTCAGAATCCAATTTCTACTGTGTCTGGGGGTGTGTGAATTAATGACTTCATATCTGAAGCAAGTCATTTAGGCTCTTGAAGGTTCACTCAGAGAAATGGCAATATAATAGAACAGCTTTAAGATGCAAAACAACATAAAAAAAAATTCCCCCAGAATCTTGACCAGCCATGAATTAAAATACAGGTAAAATTAACAGAAACATTTCTCTTTCCCCATCTTATTCAAAAGGTGCCAATTTCAATTTTTTAACCTCTTAAGAAACTGTTCTCACTCATCTGACAGTAAGACAAAATTGGGAGGCTCTTGAGAGTTGTTTTGATTTTTATTACACAACACAGGATGATTCTGTTGTCTTAAAATCACAGGAAATAGATTTCCACCTTCCCCCTTTTTTGATGCCAGAGTTGCATTTCGAATTATTTTGGTGCTGATTTAGGGTGAAGTAAAAGAAACCATGGAAGGCAGTGTATGCATGACATAATTATGAAGCTATGTTTGGAAGCCAGTAGTAACTTGCTGATTTAGACTGACGAGGCTGTCGTATTCACAATGCTGCTATTACTTACTTTGATATTGAACATCTACTGTTTACTTAACACTAGAGATAGTTCAAGCGGTCCCTAAGAATCTTCAATTCCTTTCAGCTTCCTATGATCCAGTAACTTCCCAAAGATTTTGAAGAGAGTGCAGGTCCTTGCTTCCTAGAAATCTTTCCTTTGCACCCAGAAAATGTACACAGTGCAACCCCCTCCGCCTCTTGTGCGGATGTGTGCCTTAGGAATCATGGCTGCTTTAGGCAGTGACGAGTATAAGCTTTTGAGAGTTGCTGAAAATATGTGACAGAACTAATGTTACCTCGCCTTTACAGACTACTCAGGTGAGTCTCCGGAGAGTATACTATTGTATTCCTGGTCCAAATTAAGGTTTGCATGGATATATTTAACTTTGTTTACACATACACGTAAGATTTTTTTCCCCCCAAGTTTTTTTGTCAGGCAGGAGGGAACACACACTTAACTTCAATTTTGAGGTAGGTGATAATAGTGAGAAAAAATACAAGACCCTCTAGGATCCAGCCTCAGTTCACCTTTTTAGGCTTACTGTCTTGATACTCCCCAAGTGGCACAACAAGCTAGGTGCTTATAGTTCATAATATACCACTGGTGCTTTTGCATACTGCTCTTAAATTCAGCTTAAGCACTGCTTCTCTGGCAGGAAATTCTTACCTCTAAGGTGTCACCCTTATTTTCTTCTAGAATCCCAGCATTATTTCAGTAATAAGCACTATCACATTGCAGTTTGTATAAGTAATTTCATCTCTCTCATTTACTGCACTGTGAACTACTAGAGGACAGAAGTTATGTACTTGCTTTTCTGTCTTCAGTGTGAAAGTACTACATGTACTCCATAAATGCTTCTTGAAAGAATGGTCAAATGTATAAATTCTATTTACAAAATGCTAGGTCTTTCCCACAAAACTAGGGAGAGAATGTTCATTTTTTGCTTTGTCACTTCATTCTGACCTCTTCTAGGTCCTAAGATAAAATGAGACTGATCTGCCTATTACTAGGGTGAAGGAATCTGTTACAAATTACCTATTACTATTCTTCCCAGTATGAAGGGGCTATTTTGCATTTGAACATGGAAAATGCCTAGCATAGAAGCACAGGTATTTACAAGACACTGGATTTGATTCCAGATTTTTTTTTTAAGACATGCAGGGAATTCAACAGACTAAATGGCTTTTTGACTGACCATCTTTTAAGACTGCCCCAAAAGAAGACCAGTTCCTGCCATGGACACAGCTGAGCCCATTCAGGAACTAAAATATCAGCACCGAACAATTTCCAGGAGAGATGGAATAAAAAAATTCTGGAGCCAGGAAAGAGGTTACGCAGAGTATTCAAACCTTGGTAAGCTGTGGACTTCAGTGCCCACCACCCATCCCTTCCAGCCCTGCAGTAAGTCTCTGTGACAGAGACAGTCCATCTGATGCTAAATTGATCCTTAATTCTCTTCTGCATCCTACCACCCCCGCAAGACCACAACAGGAGTATCTGAATATTCTGTGGGCCTAAAACTAGCCTACGCTGCCCTTTGGGTTAGAGAATAGGATTCAGTGGTAGCCCGTTGAAAAAACTACATTAAAGAAAATGCTAATTGCTTTTCTTCACAGAATCATAGAATCCTTTTCTCTGTGTCCCAAAGAGCTTGTGTTTCAAAAGGTCACAGTGTCTAGGGTCAGAAATGAGCTTCCTCCCACTCTGTTGAGCATCTACACACAGCAAAATTTTTGTACGTTACCACAGATTTTTCAAAGAAATTATTTCTTCCTCTATTTTCCACCTAGCTTCTCCAAAATGCCAAATTTAAAGAAATGCCCTAGAACTGATTATCTAGAATATTCTTGCCTTTATTCATACTAGATTTGTGCTAGCATATAAAAGATTAGTTGACATAGCTTTCGGAAAGTCTAGTTGGCAGGAGAGTGGGACAACAGATGGGCTCAGAAACCAGACCCAGAAAGGTGACTTACTCTGTATGTATATGCTGATAAGAGTCCTATTTTTAGGATACCCTGAAAATTCTTGACCTAATGCAAAACCCAAGAGACAGTTCAGAGTAGGCACAATGATCATAACCTGATTCCCTCTCTAAAGCAAAATATGTAAATTTTGGCCAGAGAGATATGCCAAAAATGTAAAATAAACAATTATATTGATAGCCTATAGCAGCTTTTATCTTTTGTGAAAAAAGCAAGCAATGCTTAACAAGCTTTTCTTATGTTTCCTAGAATTCTTTTCAAGTACTTTAAAGTGGTCTTTAAAAATAGATGGCTTTTAGTTCCAAACATTGTTTCTACAGAAAGAGCTACTGGCAGCCTCATTTTCAAATAACTCTAAATAATTTTCTTAAAAAAAGAAAAGGAATTAATAGCTGAGGACAATATCTAACTAGTATTACCTACAATGGACAATTTTTAGCTAAGATGTTTATGTTCCTTTTAGCTTGAATTTCAGCTGAAACTGAAAAAAATGTTAACTGAACTTTTAATAATGCTCTACTGCAAAATTTTTTAGTCATATTCCAAATGTTTCTCTTGCTTTCATGGAAACTGTTGAAGGTATTTCTTTGTTATCAAAACCCAAAGACACTTATGATAAGCTACATGGATAACAGATCTGAAAACTGTTTATCATCACCTACTGAGTTATTCAGAAGATTCTCGTTCAAGTTGACATAACAAAAGTAAACTAGACACATTAAAGTGCTGTATTTAAAAACACACAAAATACAGTTTGTGTTTTGGGGCAATTAAAGTAAGTGGAGACCTGACACTAAAAAGAATGAAAAACACAAACAGGATTATCATTCTGTAATAGTTCTATTTTGCTATTTTCACTCTAAGTACGCAGTCTTAGAGAATGACAGCCGGTCAAATTTTCAGAGGCTACTATACCAGTCAGTTATTCTAAACTCTTTTATGCTAAATATGAACATCTTCCCAGTACTACTCTTAAGTCTGATCTCATTTATCTTCCTCCTTAAGAACTGCATAGCTTGTTTTAAATAGCTGAGACACCTGTGATACACTAGCGAGTTTGCTTCGAGGTACTCTGTTAATGCTCTGGTGTGACCAGAGGAAAAAGCAAGCATTATTAAATATGAATGCAATCCTTACCAACACAAATTGAACATTTTCCCCAATAAAAAAGCTAGTCCAGAAAAATGTCTCATTCTATAAGGATTTATCATTCCCAAATCACAGTGAAAGAAACTTAGGTCATTTACCAATTTTGTTTCCTATTATGCGTCTTAGAGATACCTCACGAAAAACTGGTATCTGACATAACAGAATAACATTTGCAGAATGTTATATTGTAGTGACAGTACTGAGGTTGATTGTTACAGACATATTAAACTCTTTGAGTATTAAATGGTTACATCCTATTTATATAGAACATTGGTCCAATAATAAAAATAGAGAACAGCAGCTGGAAATTTATCTCATTCAATGTTCAGAGATAAAAGGGTTAACCATTCATTCCATTATTTTCTGTAAATAAGTCCTTTCCCATACTGAAATCTGATGGCAATTAAATTCTGATATTCTTCCAAGCTACTGTATGAAGAGAATGCTGAAGGCCATCACTATACAGCATACTGCAACGTAAGGACTCTTCCGTTCACCTATTAAAAAAAAGGGGAGATGCTTATGTTGATTAACTGAATTTAAGTTATCATGGATATGATAAGGTTACTACGGGAGAGGGGTGAGGGGTACATGAGGCTCAAGATAAAGTTCTTAGCTAGGGGGCCCATACATTTGGGGAGATAGGCCAGACAAGCAGTGGCTGCAGCATAAAAGCAAGTACAATACAGAATGAGCTAAATTATGCTGATTTTTTTAAAAAAAATTTACTTGACAGAGAAAGACACAGGGTGAGAGGGAACACAAGCAAGGGGAGTGGGAGAGGCAGAAGCAGGCTTCCCACTGAGCAGGAAGCCCGATGCAGGGCTCGATCCCAGGACCCTAAGATCATGACCGGAGCCGAAGGCAGTCATTTAACCGACTGAGCCACCCAGATGCCTCAAGAAAGAGACTCTTAACTATAGAGAGAACAAACTGATAGTTACCAGAGGGAAGGTGGGTGGGGGGGGAATGGGTGAAACAGGTGGTGGGGATTAAAGACTGTATTTGTCCTGATGAGCATTTCGTGATACATGGAAGTATTGTAATCACTATATTGTATATCTGAAACTAGTATTACACTGTATGTTAACTAACTGCAGTTTAAAGAGAAACTTTGATTACTCTTGGGCTAGAAATGTAGAACTTAAAACAGCCACTTTTATGAGTCAATTTTCACATGTGTTTAAAAGTTGTTTTTATTTGGAGATTTTCCTTTGCCTGAAGTAGAATGGAGTTGGCTTGTGAAGCTGTCTTACAAACAGTGACCCTGTGATTTTGGGTTATCCCAAACTCATTTTGTTCTTTCTTGCTTGTCATTTATTGAAGGGCTGCAGAGTTCCACAAAGCACCAGTCACTTATGCTATTTTGAGGGTACATGAGAAAGGAAGAAAGAAGAGGGAGTGATGTGCTACTTCTAGAAATAATCATGGGCATATACCTGGTGTTGTAGTAGAGACTATATATACTCCCCTCACTTGTTTTTCTATGTTTAAAATTAGCTCTCTTGGGGTACCTGGGTGGCTCAGTTAGTTAAGTGTCTACCTTCAGCTCACGTGATCACCCCAGGCTCCTTCTCCCTCTCCTCCCCACTGGTGCTCTCTCTCGCTATCTCTGTCTCTCTCAAATAAAATCTTGAAATAAAATAAAATAAAATAAGTTCCCCTCTAGTAACTAAATTCCTTCAGCAAGGACTGTTTTATTTGGCAAGTTTAATTACCGCTGGAAAATGCCAATCTTGACCATCCTCATCAACTAAAATCCTCAAGGTCATTTTTTCTTTTCAGAGCTTCCTCTCAAAGAGCTCACACAGTTATGTTGTTACTAATTTTACCTTTGTGTCTGCTCAGTAACAATATTCACAGAAGATATACACATATAAGTAGAAGAAACATTCATTGTTTTTCTGAAAGTATTTTTCTGTCCATAGACATTGGGCTGCTTTCTAGCTAAAGGAAAATTTAAAAAGCGAGACAACAGCATTTTCACAATGCTGCTATCTCAAGAGGAAAAAAACAAAACAAAACAATTTAAACTAAAAAATAACCTGGGTCATCATTTTTAACTGATGTTAATTTTTTGGGCAAGTTATCAAACAAAACCAAACCTTATTCAGACATAATTTTCAGGTGGATTTCATAAGCAAGCCAGTCACTCTAATTAGGGCTAGATACTCTAATTGTCCAATATCGTCTTATTAAACACCTAAAAGAAAAAATTAATATTGCCCTCTCCATCTGTTGTATATTAAGTTTTGAGGAAGTTCTTCTTTTCCTCATCTTCCAACTTAGAATGCTATAATTTACACATGGGTTTCATTTTCCTGTTTTTGATTTTCTTGAAAGAGACTGCCATGTGGTAGAACTAAACATCTTCGGTTGAACTTGGGTAAGAATGTTACTTCTTGTCTGGTCTTCGGTCTGTTTAAGTGAATGTGAAACAGTTGCTGTAACGTGATGTGTAACATGATAAGATGATTTGGCTGGACCTTTTCCTATTAAAATTGTATCCTTTCTTGGTGGATATATTCTGTGTCAAGATAAGAGAGGAGCATGTGGCTGGAAAGTCTGCCTATCAGCATCAACGTTTTTGGGGCCATTCTGCCAAAATGAAAAGCTACTGCTTTCACATAACTGGCATGAACGAACACTTTAACTGAACCATTTAACGTATGGCACTCATACAGTCAAGAGATAAAATGAAAATAGTAACTGACCAAGCAAAAAGAAAGGCACAATTTATAATTAGACATCGAAATAGATGATATCACAGGAAACCATTAAGAGAGCTACAGACTAGATGCCTTAAACTTTCAGCTATACTTTTAAGTAACGATTGTGAAAAGGGTCACCTGGGTTGGCTACTGAATGAAGCTGTATACACTTTTCTATTTTATTACACAAAATGGATTTAAAATACCTTCACATTTAACTTAAAATCCCTTAATTTAAATATTTTATTTGTGAATTAGCAACTTCATAATAGTAAGATGAAAGCTCAATCTCCTAACTCTAGACTTCTTATATTTTTACCAGTGAATATTCAGTATTCCTCTGATCCAGAGAATTTTACTGTATTTGAACTGTCCTATTCTTCCATTATGTTCTCGTTTTGTAGTTTACTTGAGGTATTCTTTGCACTCTGTTCCTTGACAATATTATTTCATTTTCTTTGGTGACTTGGCTTTGAAACAGTTTGCTTTACACATATTTACATTTACTACTAGCTATCAGAATTAGCCATCAAGGATGCTCTTCTGTCTCTTGATCTCTTCTTCCTTCTTAGTTATTTTTAAGGTGATTAAGATTTCTACTGTTATTTTAGGCTTTGCAGCTGTTGGGAATGACTGGATGTCAGTTAAGTCTGTACCACAGATCTCTGTAAATCTAGGCTGAGCCCTCTCAACTTTGGCACTACTGACATGTTGGGCTCATTCTATGTGAAGAGCTGTTCTGTGCACTTTAATATGTTTAGCAACATCCATGATCTGTACTCAGTATATGTCCCCCCAACTCTAGTGGTGACAACCAAAAATGTCTCCAGACACCATTAAAATGTCCTGATTGATAACAACTTATCTAGGCTATCCCTGGTGCTTTACCTATCTAAAGTCAATGATCTTTTCTACAAAAGAAAGATTCACATGTCAGTCACCCTAAGAGATAATAAGTCCAAAGAACATTGAGGAAGGACAGTTTAACATGTTAAAAGCACAGTGAATTCTCAAGAAGATGTCTGTTTCAATAATCAATACATTAAGATGAGGGCCTTCACTGAAACTATTTATAGTACACTGTCATTTTCTATAGTAAGACACCTGAAAGACCAACGAATCTTGTGATCTAATCGTAACATATTCTGAAAGGACTTCTATGTAATTTGTGTGAAGCTTACAACTTCACTGTTAATGGGTCTTGCCTAGTATTAAAAGCTCAAAGGAAGAAAACTTGCTCTCTCATAATTATTTATATCCGTGGCTAACAATGTATTTCTAAAATGTTACAAAATCTTAGTTTGTAGTTCTCAATGTTTAATCAATTTTGTTTCCTGTTATGGACCATCTTCTAAATCTTCCACATCTATGATAAATGAATCCAAACGAAAACATAATACTCTGGATGGAACACATTTTATCTAAGGGACATGACTCCTAAATTCCCCCTATTTAAAGTGATTCACTGGGGTAATTCAGGTTGTTATCAGACTAATTATACTGTCAAATATAGCAACTTTTTTTTTTTTTTTATTATGGAAGTCTTATCTTTATAAAAGAAAATAGTAACATACAAATTAAATATTGGAAGAGTACTAAAACCTAGCTTTTTTTCAGGGGGTCATGTAAATAATTCCAAAGAGGAGAAATATCCATTTTGTTCTGTCCAAGTGGAACAATCACAAATTGCTCTGTAATGCCTTTTTTTTTTTTTTTTTTTTGGAACTAGCTATGTTAAAAAGGGTAAAGTCTATTATAAGAACACTGGTGGATTACATCAGTAAAGTACATTTTAATTCATTCACTTGTCAATCATTTCAGTCTCTACTATGAACTAGGCACTCTGCTAAATGTTATATACATATAGGGATGGGCTAAGAGTATATTGTTATTTGAACAAAAACATACAATGACACTACTAATTTTACTATGAGAAATTAGAATATAATCATATTTAACTTTAATCAATTAGAACAAAATTCAGTTATGATCACAGGAGTTTGACAGGTGAAACAGTGAATGCTTTCCAAAAGCAACAAATAACATTCTTGGACTTAGCACAGGGGAATAAAGTGATTAATTTTAGACGACTGCTTAGCGGGCCTTCCATTAGATGGAAAATTCATCCTTTTTATCAAAATAGTACCTGTTATACAGAGCAGCATGCTCTATAAGAATGTGTGCATTCTTATAAACTGTACATGTTTGTCTAAAATCTCAACACTAGGAATGCATAGCATTTGATATTTGAATTAGATTTTTCTTGTAGTTTCCATCTTCCTGCTAATTAAGTCTTATGTGGTATCTACCATGTCTAGTATTAAATAGCATAAGGATAAGAGTGTGGGGGAATTTGACAAACTTTTGCAAAACTGCTCAAAATTGGGAAGCCTGTGGTTTTAAAACAGATGTCTGCCTTCTGTGAATATGGCATAAGTAAACTGCCCAACAATTTACAGCTGAAGATGTGGCGATTATAACAGACACTTACCAATTCTGGCGCATTTCCAAAATATACCCAACAATCTGCATGTAATAAAAAAGGAAATAGTAGCTATTAATTAGTGAGAAAGGTTAATCATTTTCTCAGTAACCTACAGAGCATTCAATACAAACTGGCATTTTTACCTTTTGATACTTCAAAACTGAGATTTGGTATTGAACCACCATTTATGTAGTAAAGTAGGACACACTTGCTTATCAAATGTCAGTGTATATAAACTGTTACAAACTGAAATATATGTCGTATCCTAGGTTAAACGCACAGTAAATTAATACGTGCAGCAAAAATGTGCACAGTATTTTTTTACTGCAGAACTGATTCAGTCAACTTCAAGTGCTTAATTCTCAAAAGTAGAAAATATATATGCCAATTTACATAAACATTAATTTTGAGAAAATGGTAAATGAACACAGTTGGTTTGGGTGTTTTTGCCATTAAAAAATAAAACTTTTTATAGAAAGTAATTTTTTATAAAAATTACCTTTTATAGAATGTAGTTCTACATTTAAAGGATTTATAACCATGAACTCCAGTGATAGCATTTACATAACTATGTCACTCAATAAGGAAGGATATAAAAATAGGTGCCTATGTTTTCAATTTAAGTACAAAATCCTAGTTTAGGGTAGTCTGTGTATGAGTTAACTAAATATGACATTTAAAACATATACATTCTGAAAATAAGAATTAGAATGAAGTGTTCATCACCATTCTTTGCATGAATATACTATGAATTAAATACAAATTATATGTATATATCACTTATTCAGCATGTATAAAAAGTAGAAGATTTAAAACAAAATCAACTGAGTAACTGAGATAGCTAAAAGATATGAAAACATTGTAGACAACTATTTTGTTGCTCTGACAAAAGAGGAGAATTATGAATGGTGTTATACATAGCTACAAATCAAGATAAATTAGTAGTAATTACTGCAGTAGGTTAGGAGTGGTGTAGTAACAAAACTGAAATATGTAAATTCCAGGGAAATTTAGGTTATGCTTTTTTTGGGGGGAGGCCCTAAGAGATGGCTGGCTGATAAATAATTACGTATGAGTGGTTAAGAATGAAAGAAATTACTGGTTCAATTAAGTTCTATATATATTCCTCCTTTGAAATATAACTTCCTGACCTCAAATCAAAAAGTCTCATGGTTCAGTTGCCATGAAATGGGCAAAAATACAAGTTTATTTTGAAGGATGGATATTCTGACAGGTGCAACAATTTTACTATAGGAATAAAAGGACAAAGATCAAAGATATTTTAGAAAATAATATAAGAAAATATAAGGCCCAGACTGTGCCCAAGTTTAATCCTACTTAATTGGCTACATAACTGTAAGCAAATTTTCTCAATAGAAACTCACCCTCATAGGCTTTTTATAAGGATTGATTTCATTATTGCAAAGAAATTCTTCAGAATAGTAACTAATGGGCTGGGTTAACACTGTGTTAACCCACTGTCTTAACTCAGTGGGTTAAGCCTGTGCCTTCAGCTCAGGTCATGATCTCAGGGTCCTGGAATCAAGCCCCACATAGGGCGCTCTGCTCAGCAGGGAGCCTGCTTCCCCCTTCTCTTTGCCCCCCTCTCCACCTACTTGTGATCTGTCAAATAAATAAATAAAATCTTAAAAAAATATATATAAAGGCACATGTGATAGTAACTTTAGATGTCACTTAAAATTGGCTTACATATCATCAAAAAAACTGAAGACAATCAGTTAGTCATTTGCAATGCCATGGTTCCTTGATTCTAAAAATCTATTGAGTATAACATGCCCATAGATTTAAAGCTGTGGATGAGGGACCCAGTGGCAGGACACCTGAAGCTCCTCCATGAGAAGCTCAGAGTCCCACAGAACATAATCTAAAACTATAAGATCACAATCAGGATCAGTTCAGGTTTGATAACCTAGAAATAACTCAAAGCAACATTAGGGAATTGTTATAACACCTATACTAAAAACTATATAAATAAAAAAAAATTCCCTAACTCAAGCAACTTGGAGATTTATCAGTACTACTTAGGCCTTTCCCTTATATTTCTCTACCTAGACATATTTCTATAATATGCAAAATGCTATTTATCAAAGATATTTATTTATTTATTTATTGGAGAGAGAAAGTGCATGTGAATGCACAAGTAGGCAGAGTGGCAGGCAGAGGCAGAAGCAGGTTCTCTGCCGCTGAACAGGGAGGCCAGACATGGAGGCTCTATCCTAGGATCCTAGGATCATGACCTGAGTCGAAGTCAGCCACAATCACAGGATCCTGGGATCATGACCTGAGTTGGAGTCAGCCACTTAACCAACTGAGTCACCCAGGTGCCCTAAATGCTATTTATTAGAACACAGGAACTTTATTAGTTAGGAAAAACCAATACAATTATGCCGCTTGGTTTCTATGGCTATAAGCCAGTAAGTATATATGCTGATAAAGCTAATCAAGTCTATTATAACAGGAAATGAGGCAAAGTAGCAATAATTTATTGCTGATTTTAGTTCTGTATTATTTGAAGCAGCAAAAAAATTGTTATTTTCAAGAGTGAAATTATCAAGAAACGCTACTGTCCAGTTAGCATACACATCTCTACTTAAACATAGGATATTCACTATAATGAAAGGACAGTTTATTATGAGTCTCAAAAGAAAATATACTATAAAAGGACAATGGCCCACTAAGAATTGCTCCCAGAGAAAATATTCCTAATGTACGAGTCAAAATGGGGCCTAACATTTATATAAATAGAAGCAAAGTTTTTAAAAAAAGCCTTCAAGCAGCTAACTATATGAGCACATGCTTCAAAGTACAGAAGTAGGCATGCTAGTTCTTTGGTCTTATATGTAGGAGAAATATACTACTACTCAACCTCTACTGTAAGGTTGGCAGCCCTGAGAACTCCTTTTTTAATGTAGCATGTAATGGATGTATTCCTGCTCCCCAAAGAATGAGGAGCAGACTTTTCCACATGCAACCTACTTTATCCGTAACAGCAGCAGCAAAGCATCGATATTCTATTCCATTAACATGATTGTTTTTATAATGAAATAAACACTTAAATATCTTATTAGGTAGTTACGTATTATATTACAATACCAAGCAAAACATCAATGAGGATGTTACTGGTTTCTACCATATACTTTAAGTCAATAGGGGTTGCAGAAGGGAAAGAATAAAACCATTTAGTTGCATGGAAAGGCTTCATGCACAACTAAGCAACAAGTAAGATTAAGGAACTTCAACAAAGGAACAAAATACTATGTAATTTCATCTGATTTTAAAAAATGGACATAGTAAGTGAAGACTAAGTCCAAGAGGACTTCAGAGAAAAAAAAACGTGATGAAAAGTCAACGTCTACAAAGGAAGAAGGGCATTGTCACAAAAACTGTTGGACAAATAACATCAGCAGTTTGAATAAAATCCCTCAGGCTAACAGAGACAGATGATCAGTATATTAGAACAGGATTAGGGATTTTTAATATTTGAAACTGGTTAGAGGTTCTATTTATGCCTTTATATATATTTCAACAACCCTAGGAAATAACAAGGAAGAAATGGTAACAAAAGCTAAATAATTTAGATGACACAATGTCTGAATAAATGCTAATTATGTCCTCAAAGATAGAATGAAGGTGAAGGAAAAAGCTGAAATTATTACTCTCATAGCTATCACCTTGCCTCTTGCAGATTTTTATTAGTTGAAAAACAGAATTTGACCTTGCAGGATCCTAATTTGGCCCAATACAGGTGCTGGAGATAACTATTCCTATGTGAAGTATATTCTTTCATTCTTTTGTTTCTTAAAATGATTAAGTAGGTATAGGCTTTTATTAAGGAAGGATTAAGACGATTTCTCTTAGAAATTAATAAATACTCAAGGCAAAGAAAATTTACATAGCTTTCATCACATAGTCTCTGGTTTGCTTTTTTTTTTTTAAATTTATTTATTTATTTGACAAAGAGATCACAAGTAGGCAGAGAGGCAGGCAGAGAGAGGAGGAAGCAGGCTCCCTGCTGAGCAGAGAGCCCGATGTGGGGCTCGACTCCAGGACCCTGAGGCCATGTCCTGAGCCAAAGGCAGAGGCCTAACCCACTGAACCACCCAGGTGCCCTAGTCTCTGGTTTTTAATATACTTTTCCTTTTGGTTGAATTCATCATGTACTTTTGTATTATAAAGATGGCACTTTAAAATTTCAATTCTTTGTGGTATTATATTTGAGCTCAATTTTTTTCAGGGTGTGAACATATAATACAAGAGATGTGTCAAGCTCAAGACTTAATTTTTACTATTACAAAGTTAGCTAAATATATTTCCCTGAAGATGTTTGCTTTCTGATGCTAATAGGGAACCTATATGATTCGAACAGTGTTAGACTGGAGAGGGAAATGTCTACATCATATTTTTTTATGGACACAGTGCTTGCCAACTGTTTTATGCTTCAAAAACATGATAACCAACTTGGTTTTTTGGTTTGTTTGTTTTTGTTTTGTTTTTAAATAACCAGCTTTACTGATTATTGCATAAAAAGTTAAGGCCAAATACGATCTTTGAAAGTGCTAAATTGTATTTCTAATTCCAGATGAAAAAAACCCTGTAATATCTTTTTAAGTGTACTTTTTATAGACACATTTCAGGTCACTTCTGATATTTGTCTTTTTATTTATTAAAAACAGAGAAAATAATGTAGAAAGCTGTTACAAAATGAAGTTATATATAGGAACTAAATTATTTAATGACCTTTATGGTAATTTACCCTCAATGTCTATAGGACCTAATTTGGGTGGTTAAGTATCATTAGTAACATACCCAGTTTTATTTCTGTCCAGGAGGCTGGGTGCCAAGGATCGGATGTAAGCACAGGTACATATAAGCAGCAAGATTACTGTCAACAGACTCTGAAAATTGAAAATGGCAGACTAAAAAGAGAAAAAGAAAAAAATTATTATCACAAGAAAAAGAGCATAGGTAAAAAATGCCAGACAATTCCATATTAAGAATTAAACTTTTGTTTTTCTCAAAGACAAACAGAATGGCATGTCTGTGAACACTTAAAACCCCAAATCATAAAATATTCTGAGAGTGTACCTCCCTCTCCATTCTTTGGGCTAAGGAATGCAGAAGATGTAATAAAAATTCTAAATGTGAGAACTTGAAAACACTACCGAAAATGTCATGGATCCAAAACTAAATCAATATGTAATTAATACAGATGTTTTAGGAGCCCAGACTACTAGGCAGGGCACAGAGTTTACAAGCTCTGAGTTTGGCTCTGAACGGTTAACCTCAGTCTCTCTTTCACATCTGTAAACTGGGTGGAGAGTGGGTATATAAGACTAAATGTTGGCTAAAGTTTCTTTCAATTCTGAAATTGTTAGGATAAGAATGCTTTAAATTTAAGCAATCATGTTCCATGCATTGACTAAACTAAGCTATTAGATTTTGGTGAAGGAAAACCACTTGCTCATTTACTGTTCATTCTTTAAAACTTATTTAACAAGTTTAACACAGGTATCCCAGGAAATCCGTTTTCCAGTAAAGGAAAACTGAGGTGGGCTCAGTCTATTCAAAATTCAGTTGAAGTCTCCTTGAACCCACTGGCCTCCCCCTTTCCTTTTTTCATATAGAACTCTCATTTCTGTTCTCACAGGAACTGTTAAACATTTTATAATGCTCATCCCTGAAAGTAGACAACATCTCATCAGGTATCTGACTGTGTACCTATCACACAGGAGACCAGAAGTAATGGTTTAAAAACGAAAACAATTTTTTAAAAGTGCAGGAATATCACTATATATAGTAATATAAGAATAATACTTCCATTACAAAGGTAGATAAAATGTATCAATCTCACACAGTACCTAGCAATATGCTTATTTAGTAAACTCAGAAGGCCCTCCTATGGTGTCAGAAGTTAGACTAAGAGTAAGAGCTGCAAAATGTGGGGTGCCTGGGTGGCTCAGTGGGTTAAAGTCTCTGCCTTCGGCTCAGGTCATGATCCCAGGACCCTGGGATCGGGCTCTCTGCTCAGCGGGGAGCCTGCTTCCTCCTCTCTCTCTGCCTAGTTGTGGTCTCTGTCTGTCAAATAAATAAATAAAATTAAAAAAAAAAAAAAAGAGTTGCAAAATGTTTTGAGAAAGGCAAAACTGTTACTTTCAAAGAAACAATTGTTAAGTGCTCCCTGAAAAGCCCAAAAGAATCTAGTGAAAAACAATCACACACAATAAGGGAATTGAGTACATAAGTAAAATAATTTAAATCAACAGCATTCAGAATGACATTACCAACAGCCTGAAAGACATAATGGAAAAAATGTTTCTATTTACAGTAGCAACTAGAACAAAAAGCTGATGTATCTAAGAATAAGCTTAACAAGAAACGCAGCACTGGTATTAAAGAACAAAACTGACTAAACATTTAAATGTACTGAAAAACCTTAAAGTAGAATGGAGTGGGATACCATGTTCTTATATTGGAAAGCAAAATTATAAAGCTAATCTATAAATTTAAAGTTGACTTAATACCAACCAATTATTTTTGAAATACACAACTGATTTTGAAGTTCATATGAAAAAAGAAATAAGCAGTAACAGCCAAGAGAATCTTAAAACAAGAACTAGCCTTGTCAGAAACTCAATATTTTTTAACCTGTTATATATTTTTATGATAAATATTTATAAACTATTCAAAATATTAAGAAATTACACATGCCATTTATCAATATTCTTAAAGGCAAAAAAAAATGCCTTCGTACAATTCTAAGCAGTGGGGAGAACAGCACACAAAATTTCATAATCAACATATCTTCAGCTGTGTAAACCTTTATGTAAACAAGAAGGAAGAAAGCACTGATTATCTTTGGAAAGTTTTTAGCCCAATTCTCAACTCTTTTGGATTTCTCAGATTTCCTAAATGTTATTTTTATGGTCTGAAAATATAAAATTTATTTGTAATTACTATTTAAATAGTTAGTTTGTATGCAAATCACTTCTTCATGGATATACAAAGGATATACTTTAGTATGTCTTGGTTTCTTATTGAACTGGATTTTAATTTTACATTTATGAGAGTAAGTGATGCCAATTTTATAACTTGAAAAAAACCAATAAATGAACTCTAAAGTTACATTCTATATAGAAAAGACAGTATTTCACAATGTTTATCTTTCAAAGATATTCTGAACATGTATGTGAGTATATTGATACAGTATTTGATAACAACCTCATGAAATACAAAGTACAGATTTCTTTTCAGTCAACATAACTAAACACATTTATTATCTACTCTTTCGGGAGCAGGAGGCTAGACACAGGATTAAAAAAGTACATAGCAGGATTCCTTCCCTCTAGGAGTCTATAGCTAATGACAATAACCGATATTCACTGGAGGCTTGTTGGGATTATTTTGTTTATCCTCATATATTTGAGTTAGATGTTATTAATACCTGTATTTTATATGTGAGACAACTGAGGCATACAACAGTTATAAGCAAGTTAGAACAGGATCTACATTCAAAAAGTAACTAGCAATTCTTTGTAGCATGTATTAAGCAGCAACTGAGCCATACTGGCAAAAAAATGCTGTTTTCATAAAGAAAAGTCAAGAAAAGCTTCAAGGAGAAAGCAAGGACTAAGAAAGGGCACAATTAGACTGACAATAGAGAACAGGCTCCCAAAGAGACAAAAGCATGGAAAACATCCTCACAGAATTAGGAATTTGCATGTTTAAGGAATAATGAGCAGGCTTACTATATCAAGCAAAGGACTGTTGTAGTAGAGTGGCTGGAAAATCAATTTACAAAGTAGGTTTATCATGTTCCTAATGGAGTATCTAAATTTCACGATTTTTGCATTGTGTACTTTTTCTCTCCCTGAATGTTGTAGTGAAAAAAAAAAATGCTTAAATGATAGGATGTCTGGGATTGGTTTCTAAATAATCCATTGTGTGTGGTGGGAGGTGTGGGGTTGAAGAAACACTGAGGATGTGAGGCTTCATTATACTCTTCTTTCTACCTTTCTATGTTTGAATTTTTATATAATAGAAGAATTTAAGAGGCACTTAGAGACATGCCTATTATTACAGAAGTGGGGTGTGTATATATACATTTGTGTGTGAAACCATTTATAAAGGAAAACCCATTTATAAGTGTGCAATATATGATACATACAACTTTGTTTCTGGGGTTTATAGACCCTAAAATTTAAACAAATAATCTTAGGTGGTAAAGGCTTTTAGATGTACTCAGACTCTGACAAAACAAGAATGTTTCAAAGCTACAGACATTAGCCTACCATTTCTTACCCTACCTAAGCATTCCTTTTAATGCTTAGCATCTGTTGTCTGCTGATATAAACTTTTCATCTCAGGTTGAAAGGAAACAGATGTTCATGTTCTTGTAGAAAAATAATTGGGATTTTCAATAGGAAAATGATATTAAAAAGGAAGAAGCTAAGGAAAAAAAGTAAGCAAATCCGATCACAAAATAGAGGAAAAGATGATTAATAAAAGGTGATACAGGAGGTAAAATTCACTTAATGTTTAATTTTTTTTCAGATCATGAAATCTTTTTTAGACCTACCTACTACTCTTGACTTCCTGATACGCTTCAGATAATTAGTGCTATTTTACTAAATAAATTATCAAAACCAGAAGGAAATCAACTTGATGAGTCCCTTTGCATTATCATTCTGAAATAAATCACAATTTGTTAGGCCTTCTGAAATAATGATAATTCACTTTCATCTGGCCACCACTGCAGCAGATGAAATAATTTATCAATGAAAAGGTGAAGATTCGTTGATGCAAAGCTTAGTGCTAAAACAAGAAATTACTTGTGATGTTAATACATCTTTTTAAAAATTCTTTATTCAAGTCAATTTGAAGTTAGGAATATTTATTGCAAATTCAATTTTTATCATTTTACCTAAGATACAATTTCCTGTTTCAGCCATAAGTGAATATTCAAACTATTAAGTTTGGATATAAGGCAAGAATTTAGTGTAAGGTTCTGTTTTAAATGTATATATAAAAATAGTTTAAGAAACCATCTGAAACATTAGGAATAGAGAGAAAAACAGGGGAAAAGATCCCAGCAGTATAAAGGCACAAAGAACCAATGAGAAAGGCAGCAGAAATATACATATTAATATGCTGAACAGTTGTTTGGAGTGCTCAGTGATTGGTTGCTAACTGTATTTAATCTATAGAAAAGCCTAAGCCTACAGTCTTCGTTAGTCCTGGATCACTTGAGCTCGATATAGCTTATACATTTATTTTTAGCACTATCAAAATAAACTGTTTAACCAATTGCTGATTAAGGGCCTTCTTCATGCATAACACTGTATAGGAGCTTCAAATGTTGGCTGCATCTTATGTAGAAGTAACTGACGTATTAATTCCTCCAGTTTAACTGAAACTCACTTTAAAAGAAGAGCTGAATACCAAAGACTTAGAATTTTTAAAACTCCAAATAGTAACAATTTTACTTGTTTTAAGACTTGCTGCTTTTTACACACAACTAGTCATTTATCCCTCTCAAGAGGTGGAAGGAGACCCAGAAATGATATTCCTGACCTAATTGTGATAAAAATTATACAGTACTGCAAAAGTGGGTCAGCATTTTATCATTTACAAATCTAGGTCAGGCCAGCATTTTCCAACAAGTTTGTACTTGTAAATTTATACGTACCACTATTTTCTCTTAAACTGGAACACATGGAAATGCAGGGATAAATGAAGCCTATGAATAAATATGCAAACCCCCCCCCCACTTGCCCAAGATAAGTAATCACAGGTGATTAATAGTATTTCCATTAACACACAGAAATACTGACGTTTATTAGCACATAGTTCAACCTTGGTTGCTTACTGTAGGGTAGCACTTACTGTAAGGTAGGCAAATTCTCCTGGTTTAATTCAAAACCAAGAAATTGTCAATTTCTTGGTTTTGAATTATTTCAGGATTTCTTGGTTTTGAATAATTTCAGGATTACTTGATGTTTTAATGTTAAGAACCTGTCTCCTTAACATCAGTGGTCACTATGCACTTGCATAATTTAGGAAATAAATCAATATACATATATGCCCTTGGATAAATCTGCACCTCTAAATTATCAGTTTAATTTAATTTCACTTGTAAAATGAGGAGCTGGACTAAATACCCATTTGATCTCATTGGTCCTATTTCAAAAATGTAGACCTTTTCTACTTAACCTTTCCACTTAAAGAACTTTCATGGCTGTGAGGAAAGGTACAGTTTAGTTTAGAGCAGAAGCACCTCAATTCTGTTCTCCATTGGTAACACAGGTGTCATTTGCACTTATTTTCATCTCACTGTCATGGTATCTATAATTCATTTGCCATGTTTGTGTTGCTTAGTTCCAGAGTGGTTTTATAGACACCAGAGATCTAAACATAAGCAACAAGGGGATCAAAGGTGTTAATTGGAGAAAGCATACATAGAATCATGCTAAGCAGTAGACTTTAAAAAAAAAAAGCAATAAATGATTCACATGTTCTTGATAATTTGATAGGACAAAAGTATCCAAAGGCCAAAGTGCAAATCCTGTTATGAAGAAAAGTGTCCTGACCATACAGTCAGAAATGACAAAAACTGATAAAAGGGAAAAACTTTTCAATAGTTGGAGTCAAATGTGGTATGAAGCCTGGCTGTTCATAAGAATGACTTGAAGCTTTTGGGCGCCTGGGTGGCTCAGTTGGTTAAGTGTCTGCCTTTGGCTCAGGTCATGATCCCAGAGTTCTGGAATGGAGTCCTGCGTTGTTGGGCTCCCTCTCTTTGCCCCTCCCCCTACTCATTCTCACAATCTTTCTCTCTAAAATAATAAGTAAATAAAATCTTAAAAAAAAATTACTTGGAGCTTATAAAAACTATTGCTGCTCAGAAATTTGGACAGAACTGGGCAGGACTCTCTTTCCCCAGACGTAGAGTCATCTGAGTACTAACTCTAGCTGTCATTGTAATGTAGAAGATATTAGAAGACCTGGTCTCTAGAAAGCTCCAGCTAGAGAGGGAAGAAATATAGGCAACAATGTATTGCTGTTTTTGTTTGTTTGTTTTTTGTGGTAAGTGCTATGGCTGGAGGTACATTGGAGGTATATACTGGGATATGGATGCCCAAATAGAGACCCAGGAGAAGAAAACAGATGGGGTAGGGAAGGATTTTTGGGAAGAGATAAAACTTGAGATAAATTTTTAAGGATATTAAAAGGGAGAAAAAGGCATTCTGAAGTTTTGAAAAGTTAATGTTTATCTTAAACACAGTATCAGTCTTGCTAGTAGCTAGTTTGAAGAAGCTAAGATGATGAAAATAAATCTTTGACATGTACTATGAGTAGAATGATTAAACTTCAGCATCTAGGAAGATCTGCAAGAATTAAGAGTGACAATTTCTAGGGGCACCAGGCTGGCTCAGTCATTAGAGCATGTGACTCTTGTTGCAGGTAGACATTATTAAAAAAAAAAAAAAAGAGAGAGAGAGAGAGAAAAAAGGAATCAAATTCTCTAAATAAGTAACAGTTTTCTAATGACACTCTAAGAGCACATGTACTCATCCGGTTGTGGCAGCTAGGCTAAGATGCTGGAGTATATTCTTGACTAAGAATAGACTGCCGTTTTCTCTCTAAGTTCTCCAGGAAAGACGCTGTGACTTGTGTCCCATCTATAATCAAAGTACTAGGCCTAAAGCAACAAATAATGAGTTTTCAATTAAATGCCTAAAGGTTTAGTGCTGTATGGGGTTCTGCAGGAACCTCTGGAAACAAAAGCTCAGTAGCTTTCATTCCACAATAACTTTTTTGGGGTTCATGGTTGTTTTTGATACTATAATAAAGGCATGCATCCTTTCTCCGGAAATATGCTCATAAATGCAACATCTGGCCCTTGCATTTCATTAAGTTCACCGGGTGTAGAGGCTGTTGGCATTTACCATAACAAAGGCAAAAGGGCTTGAGACAACTTGGGAGATTTCACTATTACTACCACTACATCTGTCCTCTGGCCATGCTGATTTTACCTTTTTTCTCTGCCTGGAGATCCAGGCATTTCTTTTGAAAACTTTTTATGACTCATTTTAAATTTTCCGAAGAGGCCCAAACTGTCAAAGGAATCTGCAATAACACAAAATAATACACACAACCTTAAAAATTTGTGGGGAAGGCAGGTCCGAGGTCAAACACCACCTTAAGTACATTCGTAGAAGGAAAACCACTTCTCCAGAGATCGCCAATAAGTAAAACCTACAGTGTGTAAAGCAGGAGGAGCCTGAAAGGTCACTACCTCAACAGACCCCAATTAAGATGTGGAGCTTGGGGTTTGGACCAACAGTGAAACACCTGGACCAGGCCCGTAGAGACGTCAGAGAACGCGAAATAATCCGCGCAAACTGAAGCTCCATGCCTCCAGGAGCCAGTGACCAGAAAGCGTCTGTATACACGACTGAGTTAAGGCAACCAGCGCAGTTCTTCGAAACAAGTCAGAAAGGGGGACTGTGCAGGAGGCGCTGGGACCTGCGACCGCGGGATCTCTCTGGGGGCGGTGGGCCCTGGTTCGCCCCGGTTCTCCCTGGCTGGGCGTGCAGGGGCCACATGGTTCCCGGCCCTGAGCATCTTCCCAGCCGCGGCAGAATCAAGGTCGTGGCAGGGGTCCCTGGCCCGCGCACCCAGGGCCGCCGCCCAACCCTCCAGCCCTAGCTCGCGCCCAGAGCCCCTTCACCAAGCTCGGCTGCGACCCCACCGCCCCAATTCTTACCATAGTGAGGCCGGCGAAGCCCCAGCCACATCACCCTTCCGGGCCCAGAGCGGAAGAGGCGTGCACGCCCCGCCCGCCCTTCTCGCTCCCTCCCCGCATCCGGTTGGGCCTGTCAGGGTCCCTCCTCCCGAGCCGCGCGACCCGGACACCAGGATAGGCTCCTCACGACCGGAAAAGGCAGGAGCTAATAGACGTCATGCGTCCGGGCGGAAGTGGACCACACTCTCATTGGCTGCGGGACGTCGGTCTGTGGGAGCGGGTCTTTTGGAGGAGACCGGAAGTGGAGGCACTGAGAGGTAGGGTACGGAAGTGTGAGCTGCGTAGTTTAGTAGGTTAGGAATAGTAATGGTCCTCTGTGCTGTCCTTTGTTTGTTTCTCACTTTCTTTTTTAGTTCCCTATTATTTCCCTCTAGAATTCCTCAGTGCATGATTTTTCCCAGCTCGGAGCCCCCTCAATGTGTAAGCTCCTGGACCTTCCGTTGATGCACTCTCGGGGACGCCTGGTTCTCTCAACGTAGGCGCAGGGTGTGCACCTGCTACGCCCCCCGTTCGGCTTCTCCCTTTGCACCCGAGGGATTCTGTAGAATGCAGAGCGCCTTTGCAGTGCCCTTGGGTCTGTTGTGGAAGTCGGAAGGCATTTGAATCCGGAGGGTTGTGTTGAGTAGGCTGTGGGACACTTCGGACGCTGGCCTTGCCTGTCTCCCAGTCCCTCGCTCTTTGTAAACTGTCCGTTGGTTTCACCTGGAGCCTGAAGCCGACTAGGCCCTTTGGAGTAAGAAACTTGGTGTAGTAACAAAGGGAAGGAAACTGCCCTTTCCTGAGTTGAGTGGTTGCACAGGTATTCTAGAGAAGTGTTCCATCACGGAGAGGAATCGCATGCCAACTTTCTCTTTAATCAGTGTATTTAGCTTCTTTTCGTTTGGATAATCCCATTAGGTGAAGCTTTATTTTCCACCCGTTTTTGTCTTTGCATAACCCAAATGGAAAAACAAGAGTTTTGATGTATTCAGTTCGCATAGTTCTTGGGAACCCAATATATGGTTTTCAAATTAAAATGATACTGCCTTTTTACCAGTAGTCAGCCTCCCTCATCCCCCGTCCTCTCTTTTTACTTTATATCTAGTGTTGATAATGGTTTCCTTTTGCCTGATTTCCTTTTTTAAAATTCACTGACGGGCACATATATGAAAAGATAATGGTTTTACTTAACTGCTTGTTTTCTCGAATCCCTAAATAGCCACCAGCAGTTTAAGATTAAGGCTCTTTGGGTGCTCGTGTTTGTCTTTGTCCTTCTTCTCCCCCGTATTTTTTATATTCTTTCCCCTGTGGCTCTTAGATTAAGACCCACATTTGACCTGCATGTTGTTTCTTTTAATTTTAAGAAATGCTTCTCTTAACTTTTCTCCGCTTCTCCATTTCTTCACTTCTTCATTTATTGCTCTTCTGAACAAAAATTCTCTAAGGATTTTATATTCCAAATCCCCATTCCTCTTTTTCTGTACTTTTTTGGAGATCATTCCAGCACGGCTTTTGGTCCCACCCGTCCCCCCCAAACCTCTTCTTAGTGTCACCAGTGGTTTCCAGGTGTTAATCATTCCGTCTTTTTTGTATTTGAACTATCAGCAGACTTTGACGTAGTTAATCCCTTCCTTCTTCATGATGTATTTTCTTCACTTCATTTCTAGGACATCACACTCTTGGTTTTCCTTCTACCTTATTGGTTCCTTTTGTCTTCCTTCTGTTCTTCTTGATTTCTTATTGCTAAGTGTTCCAGGGCTTCAATCTTTGCTTCTCTTCTTTTCTTCTTTTTACACTTCGTTTTAATTATATCATCGAGTCTTAATGACTTTAAATAACCTTGAGTATACTGAAGGCTCCCGTATTCATATTCTTAGTTCCCTCTCTTTCTGAATTCCAGACATTAATACTAGAAGAAACTGGGTGAGATGTATATGGGAACTCTGTGTTATCTTTGCAACTTTCCTGTAAATTCATTATTACTCCAAAATAAAAAGTTTATTAGAAGAAATGTAACATTACTTCTTTGCGTAAAACCATTTTATGACTTCTCATTTGATTCATTTTAAAAGCTAACAACTTGACATGGGCCTACAAAGCTCTACATGATCTGTTTTCCTATTACCTCCCTGACTTCAGCCCTTTGTATGCTCTCCCCTCACTCTGTCTTAGCCATATTGGCTTCCTTGTTTCTTTTTATTTTTATTTATTTTTAACGATTTTATTTATTTATTTTATGGACAGAGATCACAAGTAGGCAGAGAGGCAGGCAGAGAGAGAAGGGGGAAGCAAGCTCCCAGCTGAGCAGAGAGCCCGATGCGGGGCTCGATCCCAGGACCCTGAGATTATGACCTGAGTCAAAGGCAAAGGCTTAACCCACTGAGCCACCCAGGCGCCCCAGCTTCCTTGTTTCTTAAGCCCACTTCTGCCTTAGGGCCTTTGCACTGGCTGCTTCATCTGCTTGGAATGATTTTTCCCAGACATCCTCACAACTGATCTTCATGTATGTGCTCAAACATCACCTTTTCAATAAAGCCTACCTTACCCTCCCTACTTAAAATTGCAGGTTTGCAACTATCCCCTTTCCCTCACTGGCCTCTGTACTCCCAGTTTTCTCTATCCTGTCTTATCTTCTCCCTTGACTCTAGCACTTATCACCATACTATATATTTTACATATTATGTGTTTTTTTTCATTGTTGGTCTCCAAAGGAAAGAGTTGTTATCTGTTTTGTTTCCTTATGCCAAATTCTAAAGCTCTATCTGATGATATAGAAGTGCACATGTTTTGGTTGAGTGAATGAATTTGATTTGGTATTTGAATTTAGTCATCCTTGATTTATAGTCATTGTGAAACATTGAATTGTTTATGGTTTCCAGGTATTATGCTGTTTCTTGCCTCCAAGCCTAAGCTCATGCAGGGTCTTCTGCATGGGGTGCCTTTTCTTATCTCTTTCCTTTTTACCTTTTAAGATTCTTATCAGGTGTAACTCAGGGAAGCCTTCCCTGAAATGTTCGGCTGGCTTACATGAACTCTTGAGAGGAGAGACCATCCCACCTCTGCACTTTACAAGCTTTTACAATAATTATTTTGGGGTGTTTTTTTATGTCACTAGAGAGTTCAAAATGTATCTTACTCATTCTGGGGATATCAAAGCCTGGTACGTAGGAAGCAGTCGTAAATGTTTTAATGCATTAATGGCATGACCAAAGTCACTTAGCTATGAAGCAGTAGAGTTTTGATTTCAAGCTGACTCTTTTGGGTATAAAATCAGTGGTCTGTTTGCTATACCTTGTTCTCTAGGAAAAAGGTAGCTGTCCTTAAAATAATAGAAGGATTGTTTTTATACAGGTAGGAGGTAGTTAATAATTTTATTGTCCAGGGCAGTTTGTTCCTTGTCATTTGTGAAGCTGCCAGCGCTGATGAGAACATGAGTTGTGCTCTTTTTCCTAAGACATTGGCTGAAATGAACAGAGGGTTATCATAGTCATTATAGTCAGCAGTTTTTAATGTTGATGAGATGGGGCTCTTTGTGGAAGAACACCCTTGAGACTTCTGTTGCCTCAAAGTGGGAAAGCCATACTAGAATTCCAAAATGCTCATGAGGCATCCATACTTTTGGTAGATGCCAGTACTGCCAATAGCTTTAAATTAAACCTTTGATTGGGTGCTGTTGGGAAATCCCAGGCTATTTTCAAGATATTGCAAAGATTTTTCTCACAGTGATACGGAAATTTGTTGTTAAGGTTGAGTTAAAGATAATAGTTTGTTAACATAATTTCTGGTACTTGGCACAAAATGTAGGTGATTTTGTATTTAAAACACTGTTTAGGGGCGCCTGGGTGGCTCAGTGGGTTGAGGCCTCTCTGCCTTCGGTTTGAGTCGCGGTCTTGGGGTCCTGGGATCGAGCCCCACATTGGGCTCTTTGCTCAGCAGGGAGCCTGCTTCCCCCTCTCTCCCTGCCTGCCTCTCTGCCTACTTGTGATCTCTGCCAAATAAATAAATAAATAAATCTTTAAAAAACAAAACAAAACAAAAACACTGTTTAATTGTAAATAATGAACCAGACTTCTAACTACCTTTCATGGTAAATATTTTTAATTTAAACTGTCCTCTGAATATTATCATCATTGTCGTAGTCCATAAACCAATCTTTTTATAATGTTGCATAGCCTTCAGGACTAACAGAAAATAAAATAATCTGACTATAAATTCTGAAAAGCCTTCAGCAGCTTTCAACCCCAGCAGTGGGGTTGAAAATGGTGATTAGGCTTGGGATCAAGTAATCAAAAGCAGCTCTTGCTAAATTTGTGCCTTGTTTCTTTGAACTTTACTAACCCTGTAAAAGGGTCCAAAATGTTGAAATAAGCAAGAAAGTCAATCAGGTCTTTGTGTGAGAGGATGCTGTTGAATAAAGAAAGACCTTGCTCAACTGGAACAGAAGCAAGCGGCTGCTAAGAAATAAGATGCAGCCATTGTTGAGGAGACTCATCAAAGTCTTGACAGTATAAATATTGACATGCTGAGATATGTCAATATTTACCATGGAATTTGGAAGTTGCCAAGTTCCTGTTTAAGAAATGTGACCCTAGCATTGAACACAGTATATCAATAAATAAGGAACATGTCCAATGAACAGCTGCTCAGAGAAAGTAGGATAACATCTGTTTAAACTTTGTAGCATTTAAAGTTGAATTAAAAAAATTTATTGACAGTTCTTTGGTAATTTATAGGTGGATGCTTATATAACATAGTACACTAATATAGTTCCATATGGGGGCTTATGTGTTTTTTAAAAAAAATGACAGCGTGGTTGCAATTTATAATTTTGTAAAATCGATAAACTGAATAAAAAAGCTCTTGCCTTAATCCTGTGTTTAGTAACGAACCTCATCATTCTACATATTATTCTTACAAAAATTGGCTGAACTTAAGACTTAGATATTACTTTTGGGAACCAAAGTTTATGCTCTGAGAATTTAGCAATAGAGAAAGCATAATAAGTTCCTGAAGTTTAAATGTGATAAGATTTGGTCTAATTGTTTGATAGTTATATCTCAGAAGAAAATGAGTGGATTAAAGGGCTAGTAAAGTTGATATGTTTGGTTGAATGTCGCAGATTACCACTGTTAATTCCCATATGGATATCACTGTAATAGAGCATTTGATGCAAAGTAAAGACACATTTGAAGCTTTTATACCAAGTCACTGGAACCATACAAACAGTCTTACATCTGTTTTGCAGACGTCTAAAAGTTTAAACTGAGCGTTCTTTGAATGATGGTCCTAAAACAGTCCTTGAAGAGCTTTAGCCATGAGTATCAGGACTAGTCCTCTCATTGCTTTTCTTTTCTAGTAAGAGACTGATGGCTTTTGTATAGCAATCTTAATTGTTTAAGCGCATCACACTCCTCTAAGTTTATATTGAGAAGAATGGTTGGAAAGTATAGTCGAAGTCATATGTTCTGCCAGGAGCTACATTTGTTTCTATAAATATCTTATAAACGTGAAAAAATGAATTGTATTAGAGGTTTATAACAGTCTTTTAATGTGTTCTTTTGAATATATTAAAGATGGAAGAGAAAGAAACAATTTTAAAATGTAAATTGATTGGGTCCCTCTTTTAGAGAACATTTGCCAATATTTTGAGGTAAGCTGTTGAGTTTTAAGGAGAAAACATTAAACTTATTGATTAATGATTTTTAAAACTTGGAAAGCATTTTTTTTGCCATGTAACCAAGACTTGAAACTTCGTTTGAATAGACATCCCCCCCCACCTGAATCATTAGGGCCTTTTGGAAAATATTCACCAGTTGTCTTCTTGAACCACCTGTTACCAGTTATTTATCATGTAGCAATAACAAAGTTGCCCAGTGCTTTCAAATGTCATGTGCTTTAGAACTGATGAGAGTGAGCTGAAAAATGAAATTATTAAGCTGAAAATGTGAAACTTCCTATTTGGTGTTGAATGCTATGAGTTTAATGTAGTGTTTCCCAAAGTTTGGTATTCATGCCACTAACAGAATATACACATTGCAGGTACTATGAGATAATTGAGGTTTAGAGAATTAAATAACTTTCTGAAGTCCACACAACCACGGAATGATAGTGAGGATTTCATACTGAGGTCTGACTGATTCAAAAGCCTAAAACAGAGTAGCTTAAACAGCAAGGAACTTCTTGGCCTCCTACCTAAAACATCTATGGTTAGATCTAGATTCTGGTTTTGCTGGAATCAGACCTGAGCTGCTGTGCACATCTCTGTTTCACTTTCTGCTCTGTTGGTTTTGTTGCCAGCAGCTTCAGGCTCACAGTGTTATAGCATCAAATCCAGTAGAGAAGATTCTATATTCTTAAGTCTTGGAATTAGGCTTTACTGGTCTTAGTTGTCCTAACTTGAGTTGTGTGCTCATCTCTGTGTCAGTCCCCAGTGCATCTCATACCAGTATTTCAGGTGTAGTGATGATCAGATAGAGACTATTTAACCAAAGAGCGAACACTGAGCTCAGTATTTCTCAAATAGGCTCCTAAGTTTTAAGGTGTTGAATTATGTATTTAAGTTATATATTGAAGAACACATTTCTCATAGATGACTTTGTCTCTTTTTATAAAGGTACCCTATAAAATATAATCAGCTTGGTGGTCAAATAATGCTGAGGGAACTATTTTCTTTTTATTCATTTTATTGTAGAAAATTTCAAACATATATAAAGGTAGAGAGAACATAATGGATTCCTGTGTACCCATCACCTAGCACAATTATCAGCTCGTGAATCTTTTGCTTTTATCTTGGAACATCCTCCCACTAGAGTCCAAAATATGTTCAGGGATGTGGTTGAAAATGACTTAAAGTAAAAAAATTACAGCATGGGAAATAAGTAGTAATTATTCATCCAGTTTGGAGTCTGTTGTTTATACTTACGTCTTTCAAACCATGTGAAATTGCCATTTTTTTGGTAGGTTAAACATTGTTAAATATGGGCAGTTTCTCATATTTCTTAAATATTTTTGAGTGGCTGAATTAGGTAATGTCACCAGTTGAGGATATGTTGTAGGGTTCTTTTTTTTTTCAGTATTAACGTTTTTGTACCCCAATCTTAATATTCATCCCTTTTGCCATTAGAAATTGGTAGATAAGTGGGTATAGTTGTCAGTAAATGGTGGGTTTGTGAGTAGGGGAAAAAGTACAGTACAAGCCCTGTTTCTTTTTCATACGAGTGCTTTCAGTTACATTTCATTCTGAGGAGCACATTTTTCAGGTAGAAAAGACTGTATATACACTTAACTGATGGTATTTCACTCTTCTGAAATTAAAATACAAAAGAGGTGTCAAAATTTCATGACTTACAAATCATAATTACTAAATTCTTAATGAAGAAAGACTGTTGTTTAGCTAATGTTGTATTTCAGGTATTATCTCTTCAGCTCTGTTAAGTGTCATTCTCACAGGAAACGCTGCAATTAGGAATGAAGTGTTTTTGTGAAAGTTTAGAAAGTTTCCAAAATGATAAGTATGCTCTCATCCTTTCTGCCAAGTTTATTGGTAATTAAGAGTGTCCATTTGATGAATAGAAAGGAAGTCCTGGAACTTGGGGTCTAATTTTCAGGGCATTTTGGATCTAGGTGTTAGATTTTATGTGGGAAATTTAGTCAAGTTATTTTATTGTTTTAAAATACTTAGTTCATTGGGTAATGAAAAAAGAAAGAGGAAGTGAACTTTAAATGAATCAATGAAACTAATGATTATTAATGGTATTTATAAAAGATAAGTAGAGGAAATGAGTAGTTATACGATATTTGGAATGGCAGTAGTTGGCATTCCACAGTCATAAGAGGTAGTTGAGAAGGGACTATGACCATGGCAAAGATGCTTTGATTTTTAGACGGATTTTATAGTTCTAATGCTTTATTCCTGAAGCATCAGACTGTTAACTTGACATCTAACTTGAACATTAGCTGTATTTTACAAGTTTTTGAACAAGATTATGTCCACTGTCTTAACTATATTTTACTCTGACTTTGGATGACCATTCATCCTAGTTTGTCTGAGTCTGGGATGTTTCCTGGACATGGGACTTGCAATGTTGAAACCAAGAAAACCTCAGGGAAACCTGGACGGCTGGTCACCTTATTTTCATTTCTAAATTAATAGAATGGAGGCAATATTGACATTATTAGAAAAGTATTTAATAATACTATAAATTCTTTACCCTTAAAGTTTAGATACTTGGAACTTGAAAATACAAATGCCAAGAAAACATTTCTTCTATAGAAAGTTACCTTGATATTTTTGTTTAATTGCTTTGGAAATTTAAAGTTAAATTGATTTTGTGGTCATATAAGGGAAAAAAAAAACCCTTAATTTAGGGGCGCCTGGGTGGCTCAGTGGGTTAGGCCGTTGTCTTCGGCTCAGGTCGTGATCTCAGGGCCCTGGGATCGAGTCCCGCGTTGGGCTCTCCGCTCAGTGGGGAGCCTGCTTCCTCCTCTCTCTCTGCCTGCCTCTCTGCCTACTTGTGATCTCTCTGTCAAATAAATAAATAAAATCTTTAAAAAAAAAACAACTTAATTTACCCTTTAGTCAGATAACTCCAGCAAGTTGACATGCTGTTAATGAAAATGATAGGAAAAAAATAATGAAAAGGCTAGGAATCAATTATTAACTTAAAAAAAGTTTTCAGTGGGGGAATTCTGGGAATATAAACATTAATAACCAATGCTTTTAAAAAATACTAAGCAAATAGGAAAATTGTCATTTTCTTTGCACTTAGTTTTCTGAATTGTGTGATGTTTGTCTTATTAAAAGTAAATAGCCCAGTGGTTGTTGCATAACAATTTCTTTCCTTTTTATGTAGCGATCCATATGGTCTGACCCTTGAATTTTTATAATATGATAGAACTTTAAAAAAATTTATCACCATACTTCAATTTACAATTTACATTCTTTTCTTTTCTTTTTTTAAGTAAGTTTTAACAAAATAATATCAGGAATCTAATTACAGGCTTAACTGTGCTGTGTGCTAATCTTTAATCTGAATTCACTTTAGGTATCAGCCTACTTTTATGAACAAGGGGCACTTAAGTTAATTGCTTCATTAGAAACATGCATTTAGTCCTTTCTGATCTGTAAGTACAACTCCTTGGCATAGCTGCCTAAGTTTGAACACCTGCAGCCCAAGCAGCTTGAAAAGAAGCCGTAGCTTACTATAAAGGAAAATAAAAGAAGCTCAAGTTCAAAATGGTGTTATCAATGATATAGTGTTGTCACTAACTTGAGCTGACCTAAGAGAGTTGGCTTCTGCACTGCTCCTTATCAGCATCCAAAAGGGCATACAAAATTCTTTGTAAACTAATTTAAAAAGCGTCTTGTTTATTCAGAGGCAACTGTGAATGGTATTTGTTCAGAGTGTAGATCACATCAACTGCATACCAGCCAACAACTTATTTCTCTTCTAAGAAGGAAGCCAAGTATCAAAGACACAAAGTACTAAAGATAAGCTTCTCAATTCTCAACTGTTCTGAGCTCTCAATAAAGCTACTGAACTACAAATTGGGGTGGGACTCAACTGTTTCCACCTGCAGGCTTCTCTTAGATCCTTGGCTCTGGCTGAGAGAGGTGCCAATTCTAGTACTTCTAGTGTGACCTTTAGTGCCCTTAGAAAACAAAACACACGCTTTCTTATGGCCCTAATCAATCAGTCCCTCTAAAGAGGATTGCACCCCTTTCTTCAAGTATTTGGGGCAGAAAAACTATGGCCGACTATTCCCATTTACAGGGCTGCTGGAAGCAAAGAGATCATTGGTTTGCTCTTAGGATTCTTGTAAGACTGGCAAGTCATCCTTTTTCCTATTTTTGTGGTTGGTTCTTAGATCTTTTGTATTTGATATTTAATGAGGGGGTGACTTCAGTAAGTAGAAGAATGAATTTCATTCAGAAGTCATTCAAATAATACATCATCAGGAAATTATAACTCAGTTGATAGAGAGAAAGCATCTGAGGCTACTGAGGCACAAAGTATTTTTAAGATACTGAGTGGTCACATTTGGACTCTTAATGTTAAGTGCTTAAACGTGACTCACAGGTAGCATCCAGTTTCAAATCTGAGTTTAGTGAAATAATGGCATCTTTAAAATAAAACAATTTAATTTTAGCGCTGAGTACGTAGAGTTGATCAGAAAACTGGGAAATAAATACTTGAAACACAAATAATTCAAAGATGTTAAAACTAATTCGACCCCTAAATGTCTATTTAACATTCCTGAAATTAAAGCCCTTTATGTCATTGTGAAAGTAGAATGAAGCATCTGGAATATTGAATTTTAAACTGCTTTGTATAATTAGCAGTTTGTCACTTGTTTTAAATATGGTGAAAAATAGCAGTGAAACCAATTGCTGTTTTAGAGGAATTTAAGCTCTGAGTTTTCTTTCCACAGAGCTACATTAATTGCTAACAATAGCCATGCTTCTTGAGACATATTTAAGAAGGAAAAGCCTGTGCAAGTGTCTCTTTGTGTTTGTATATAAATTCTAGAGAGGCAAAAAGTGGCCTTCAAAAGTAGTTTCTAGGGGAGCCTGGGTGGCTTAGTGGGTTAAAGCCTCTGCCTTTCTGGCTCAGGTCATGATCCCAGGGTCCTCTGATCAAGCCCACATCCTGTGATTGAGCCCCACATAGGGCTCTCTGCTCAGCAGGGAGCCTGCCTGCCCCTCTCTCTCTGCCTGCCTCTCTGTCTACTTGTGATCTCTGTCTGTCAAATAAATAAATACAATCTTAAAAAAAAAAGTTTCTATTACTTCCCCCTCCGAAGTCATGGGTTTGGGGGCCTATTAGAATTATGTAAATCTCTATGTGTGTTTTTCGATGATTGGCATGGAAAAATAGTAATACACATTTTCCAGTAATTTTCAAATTTAAGGATTACAGAGCATGTAGATAATTAACTGCATTAACACTTAATAGTGTTTTGGTTAATTGATTTAAAAGAAATTTATTCACAAATGGAAAATACATTTCAGAAGTAAGCATACTGAGGCAAAAAAGACCTCAATGTAGGAAAAATTTTTCAGTAAATGAAATATGTAGCAATAATTACATTTTTTAGTGGATGATGTAGTCAAACCTACACATTTACATATTTTTAACACATAAACATACTTAATTGGTGTGGCTACAAGTATGATTATTTTAAAGCTTGGTCTTTTAGTGGGAGGAATAATAAACAGTCTTCTGAGTACACTAGGTAGAAGTTAGAATTATTGTTAATTTACCAATTTGGAGGTATCTTACACTCTTAATTGTAGATACTTTTTTTTTTTTAATTCTGGAAATTGCCCTGCTTCCTTGCGCTTTTTACTGTTAAGGTAGAATGGCTCTAGGATTCTATAATTAAGCATCCCTCCCACTCCCAGAAGATAGAGATCTGTATTAAGTTAGTTTTGTTTTGTGAAGAGCTGACAAAGTGAGTTGTTTTTATTTTCATATTCAGTTGTGTGAGGAGCTGACAAAGTGAGTTTTTCATATTCAGTTGTTTTTATTTTCATATTCAGCTGTTAATTGAGAAAAATAATATGCTTTATTTATGAAAATAATTTTAAATTGAGAAAGCAAATTAAAACTGATTTAAAAATTTGCTCTTGTTAAAACTTATTCAGTTGTCAGTGAAGTGCCAATTAATTTACTTTTGGATTTTTATAGCATATTATATATCTATATCTGTATATAAATATATGTATATACATATATATATGTATATACATATATATATACACTGGTCATAAAAGTTGAAGCAATTTTATATTCTTCTTCCCAAATAAAAGATTAAAGAATTTTGTTTTTTTTTAGCTTTTTCAGAATTATCTAGCAAGAGATTCATGCTTTGTGATTAAAGAATAATTCTTTGTAGTTTTTCATCTTTGGAAGTTTATGCTTTGTTCCTGGCTTTGAATTTTTGTAATGTTTTTTCTTTGCATGTTTGTAATTTTTAGGGTATTTTTGTTTTGCATGTTAGCTTCTACAGCTTAAGCATCTCTTAATGAAGTGCATGTGGTCAGGGGGTATTCCAGTTTTAGAAAAAACAGTTATTTGCTTTTAACCAAGTATATGTTGTACCACAGTTTGGTAAGTGAGGTCAGTCTGGACAAGGTTCTAGAGTAAATTACCAGAAGAATGGTTTTTGAATTCATAGAAGAAGAACCTTGAATGATTAGAAATGAAATTGGGATTAGTAAGAAAGTCTTTACTCTTCATATTGTTGGATATAGTAATTTTTTTTTTTCAGCATTCAACTTGGGCAGCTCATTTGCCATTTATGGATCTCTGTTTTTCTCATCTGTAAAAATTACAAATCAGTATTGAATAGAACTATGATTTACTGAGTTTTGTGGTTGGCTAGCTATTACGTGTTTTTTTGTTTTGTTTTGTTTTGTTTTACTTATTTCCTTGGTGCTTTGTGTAGCTGAGAGACCAATATACAAAGCATCACTATTTGATAGTTTCTTGCAAAAATATTAATTTTATTCTTTTATAACAGGTCACCAGAAATGGAGAGAAAAGTAAGCAGAATCTGTCTTGCTTCTAAACCTGATATAATTCATTTTCTACAAGTGGCTTGGGAGAAAACATTAGGATCTGGTTTTGTTATTACACTTACTGATGGTCAGTCAGCATGGACCGGGACAGGTAATATTCAAAGCAAATTATTTTAAAAATAGAATTTTGGTAATGTGCTGTTCTTCAGTCCTCAATGACAATTCAGAATTAAGGTATTTCTTTAGTAGATTCTGGGTAAAATTTATATGACTGCTGTACTTGTTACTGCTCTCCAATATATGTGTGGATTTATAATATTTAATGCCAATTTCTATAATGAATAGAAGGATAGAGAAATAAGCATGTGCCCCAGCAAATTCTGGTTACTAGTTGAATCTTCATACTTGGGCGGGTCAGGGTTTTTAAATGACCTCTTTATACGAAATGTAGATAGTACTTTATACACTTCTTTCCCCCCCCCCCCCAAGACCCCAGGGAAATACTGGGAGGTGGTTTGGCTGAGCCAAGGGATGGTGCTAGCTTGATAGAGGGGGGTGGTGGTGATTTTCTTTTTATTTCAGACACTTACATTGTTTGAATTATTTTCTAGTGAACATGTATTACATTTGTAACAAAAACAAAACAGTTTTAGAGATTTTGTAAACCAAGGTTCAAATCTTCATGTGAGATATTGGCTTTTATTTCATGAAATAGACTTTGAATCTTTTGTGTCTCTCCCAGTACTCTTTTAAAAAGCCTCATGGCCCAGAAATTATTTATGGAACATGGCAGGTGTAAAGTCAAAATATATAGAATTATGTTTTGCTCATGTGGTGAAGTTTTCATGCTCTTCTAAAACATTTTTTGAAACATTTGAGAAACTGTCTACAGTTACGCAACAGTCATTTCTAGAGTTATGTTGTAAATTACGTTTTAGGTAAAATAATTTTTGTCATGTCACTTTACATGCCATTTATATGTTCTATTAATTTTGAAGTATTTTCCTAAAACTTGTTACTATAATTATTATATCATCTTTTAAAATTACATGGTGAATTTTTGCTTTTTGGATATTACAAATTCTGTTACACAGTACAGTCACACTGAACTTATACTTGCAGGGTTTTTTAAAAAAAAACTCTTCTTTTATGACAGAGAGCAAGGAATGCTGGTTTAAGTACTAATAAAATAGAGAAATTTCAAGGATAATGTTTGCAGTACCTATCGTGGCATTTTTTTTAAGCTGTAAACTTCTATGTAGGAGAAATCAGTCATTGCTTGGTTGTTACCATGGAGGAGTGGAAGAGGATTTTTCGGGTTAACTCTATGTATGCTAGTATACCCAGGTGGCAATAGCTCTGTTTTGGAGAGGGGGTGCACACGGCTGAAGATAATGGCAGTAGGTTAATGCCAGTTGTCTGGAGAGAAGAGGAGTTCCAACCAAAGAGTCCAGGAGGCAGATCCTAGGTGAAATGGTTGCTTGTATGTAAGGAATACTGTATTTATAACTTAGATGTTCCCAACTGACAAATGCCTTATTGTGTATAATGAGTTATGATTAGACAGATGACCTTGAGATGCTATGTTGTTTGCATTTTTTTTCCCATTAAGGATTGGGGATAAAAGAATACACTGATTAAGTTTTAAATCTTGATTTAACCAGAAATTTAAGCTGAATTTACATTTACGGAGCAATTTGTGTATGTCATAATGTGCTGGAGGTTATTCTCAATATTATTATTATTATTATTATTATTATGAATATTGTTTCACTAGATTCATTAGGAGCAAGGAATGCATTTGATTTGTCTGTCACTCATTCTTTATAAGTACCTAGACCAGTGCCTGGGACCTCCATGTTCAATAGATATTTTTTAAAAGGTTGCCTAAAATGTATAGAACTTTTTAGGGAAAAAAGAAAGTGAACCATTTATTTTAGAATTAGCATTTTTGATGAAAACTCCAGTTTCATATTTATTTATCATTGGCATTGATCAGAAATATAGTATGCTTTGCCATTTGTTCTTTAGCTAATGAATAATGTGAGCAAAATGTGATAGAAAACTTCATATCCTTTGTTGTGTTGTTAAAATTTGGTTTGCTTACTAACCAGGCTTTCAGACAGAAAATTTTACAGTTCACCATATATGGTGGTTTTATTTCCAAGGATTAAGTTTTGAAACTCACAAATGTTTTATGTATCTTTCAGTATTCATTTCTATTTTCTTGTATAAATTTCAGGGACAAAGTATCAAACCAAATAATATAACATTGTTTCCATGGTTAGTTGAAACTTATTACAGGAATATGATTTGGCTTGGCACTTTATAGATAGACAATAACATGATTAAGAACATTGAAATAATTACATAATTGAAACATGAAAATGGATTTCCTTCCTATACCTCATCCTGTTTTTTTGTACAACTTTTTGATTGCTGCAACCTTCAATTTAGATAATTTTTTTTCTCTTTTCATTTGAGTAAAATTAAAAGGATGTGGGGTTTCTTTTAATCTCCCACACACTAAATTCACTGATTTCTTTTCCATTAGTAATGTTTTATCTAATGAGTGTTTTGAGGTCTAATTATCATGTGGTTTATCATCACTTCAACATTATAGAGGGTTGTATTGCACAGTTAAGTCACAAAGTACGTTAATGATTGATGACTATTATGTGAACTTTATAAATCTATCAGCACTAAGAAACTTATCCATCTCTGGAGTAGTTCACTGAAAAGTAAACTTTATTAATACATTTATTTATTTATTCATTTTTTAAAGATTTTATTTATTTATTTGATAGATGGAGATTCCAAATAGGCAGAGAAGCAGACAGAGAGACAGGAGGAAGCAGGCTCCCCGCTGAGCAGAGAGCCCGATGCGGGGCTCGATCCCAGGACCCCAGGATCATGACCTGAGCCAAAGGCAGAGGCTTAACCCACTGAGCCACCCAGGCACCCCTACTAATACATTTATTATCAAGTAATTATATTCATTTATATTTGTTCTAACCATTGATATTTGGTGACCTATATGGAGATTATGTGTCAGAGTACAGGGGAAAAAGGATATTTAATAAATGCAGTGAAGTAGGTCTATGATGTGATACCAACAAGATCTGTAATAGGATGCTAAGGCTGTCATTAAAGCACCAACACAAACTTAGGTTATGCACAGTCTTCGGTTCATTATCCATAAAGATTCAAAAGAAAAAATCTTTCATTATTTACATCTTCATCTACCCACAAATAGTGTTAAAATGATGCTTTCTTGGATCCTATGTATCTGAGAATAATTCCTTGGTTTTTGGTCATGTTGGCCTGCTTACTTTTTATGCTATTATTATGTGGTTCAGCTGTATCCTTGCTGAATTTTATTATTTCCATGGCTTTTATTTCTGGTCACCAGAGTTTTTGGAGCAGTGAGTGCTTACAGCTGTGCTTCTTCCAGATGTTCTTAGCACAAAATTCAAAACCAGTGACCGAGTTGTTTTTCCAGAATTGAAGTTCTGAATATGCAGTCAAAATTTCACATTTACTATTAATGGAATATTCAAATGAATTTTTTTCTTTAATTTTTTCTCACAGTTTTTAAAGGGAAGTATAAATAGAAATTTTTCTTTCATATTTTTTCTCTTAAAAATGAAATATTCCATAATAATAGAACAGCATTCACAGATGGTATAATGTAAGAGAATATCTAAGATGTCAGCACTTGAATTAGGCTGCATGAGGCTGGAATTTCTCTCTTTTAAATTTTTGTATCCTTGGTGCCTAGAATAGTACTTGGAACATAGTAGATACTGAGTAAGCATTGTTTTAAGTAAGTGAATTAAAACGATAGATGCTATGAAATATTTTCAGATATGAATCTTTTCATTTTATTGAAATTTAGAATGCTTTTCACTGGATGTTTATTATTTATTAATAGGTACCCTTTCTTTCTTTTTTAAAGATTTTATTTATTTATTTGAGAACGAGAGCTAGAGAGAGAGAGTGTGAGCAGCAGAAATAGGGAGAAGCAGGCTTCCCACTGAGCAGGGAGCATAATTTGGGCCTCGATTCCAGGACCCTTGGACCATGACCTGAGCTGAAGGCAGACGCTTAACTGACTGAGCCAACCTAGGCGCCCTCTTTTGTGTTTTTTGTAGTTACATTAAAGATGGTTTCCACAGATTTATTTCCTGTTCTCTGGGAAATATTTTCTCTTCTTCGGTATTTATAACTCTTCAGAGTTACCCAACACAAAATACGAAATTATTCCTTAACTAGGAAGCATTAGTCTTCTTATTTTTATTTCTCTATCTTCTTTTTTTTCCCCCAGAAGAGCTATTAGGTTAACTGAAAGGTCACTAGAGTTGATAAATAGATTTGATAGTGGTGATCATCTTAAATATGCATCTGCTTCAGAGAGAGACAAAATATGTGAAAGGATTTTTAGAAGCGGTAAAATCAAATAAAGAATATAAAAGTTTTTGTTCGTGCCTTTTTTCGACATCTGTTTTGAGATTCATATTTCACTATCAGAAATGACTAAAAGTGATAATGAAAAATATATGGATATGTTTCAAAATTCTCTTCCTCTTTGCCTGTCATGGGGCTTCCAGAAGTACTTGATAGAATACAGATCAAAGGTATGAAAATCTGTGTTATATTTTAGGGTTTCTTTCGTCAAGCTTTCATTAATTTCTGTTGTATGTCCTATTGTGTTTTTTAATATCATGGAAGGAAATAGTTTTTCCAGTGTCCCCTCTCTGCCTCACCACAAAACCAAACAACCAAGAGACCATAAGTATGAATCCCAGTTTGGCCACTTAATCTATTCTGTGACTATAGACCATTACTTGATCTGAGCATCAGTTTTATCATTTGAAACATCTTTCAGTGTTACAAGGAATAAAATAGATAAATGTAACCCTTAAGTATAAAAGTATAGAACCACAGGAGTCTTTCATCATTGTACTAGCTTGAATTGACACAGGAAACCACCCAACCACACGCATGCATTCCAAACAAATGTTAGACTAAATCTTGTAATTTTACAAGCAAACAGACCCATTGCAGTTTTGGGATGTAAGAAAGGGAACCCTCCAGGTGCCATCTGTGAAAAGGTATCTGAAAATCAAAGTGGTTAATGGGAGCTAAAGCTTAAGTTTAGGTTCATGGAGTATCTGAAATGTTATTATAATACCTAAGTGGAGTGGAATGTTGAGACGGCAGACCTCTTAAGGAACTGGAACTGAGCTCTCAATGTTAAGAAAGGAAACTGGGGGATGCCTGGGTAGCTCAGTCATTAAGCGCCTGCCTTCAGCTCGGGTCGTGATCTCGTGGTCCTGGGATCGAGTCCTGCATCAGGCTCCTCCTCAGTGGGGAGCCTGCCTCTCCCTCTGCCCTCCCCCCTGCTTGTGTGCATTCTTTCTCTCTCTCAAATAAATAAAATCTTAAAAAAAAAAAAAAAGGAAACGGAAAGGTATCTTGTTAATGAAATCATCTTAAAAAAAAAAAACAAAACAAGACAAAACAAAAACAAAAGACTAGTCTTTGGTTTGAAGATGCAGCATAGAGTCAAACTTGTCACTAAGAGCTATGAGTAGATAAAAGTCTGGACAAAAATCAGAATCCAAAATCTGTCTTATGTATGGATGAAGGATGGGGGATTTAAGGATGAACTCTTTGCTTCCAGTGTAAAAACCAAGTTAAGAAATTAACTTTCAAAACTGGTCCAGAGCTGTTGAAACCTGTAGCAGCTCCAACAAAGGTAAACTAGTAATCTTGATTCAAGGCCACCTCTATTGCCCAGAGCAGATGATACTCTGGCTAGAGGAAAATCTTGTTCAAACATTGCAAAGCACGAAAGGGTAAAAACAGAATGAGAAGGTGTCAGCAGTAGAAATGGAATTAATAGTCCAGGAACCATGCATAAAGACTGATCTGAAAGAGATCTTAAATATGTTTAAGGCCTTCAAATATTTAAAGGAAGGGTGTGTCAAGAACAGGATATTATGATAAAGAAAGAGAATATCTATCTAGAATTGAGAATGTAATTGCTGAAGTAAAAATCTCTGTAGATGAGTAAAGCATCAGCTTTCAGCATAGCTAGATGAGAGAACTGGAAGCCAGATCTGTAATGTAATGTGTGTCTAACAGGCTACACTCAATAAATATCAATTCCCTTCTTTTTCGTTCCTCATCCCCTACCTTCATCCACCTTTTCTACTTTTTGGCACATAATGAGATGAGAAGAATGAACTCCATTTTTACTTTAATTTGACTCATACCATGTGAGATTATAGACTACTTAATCTCATTAATAACTGAGGTAAAGAAGAAAGATGTTATAAAATACTGAATTTATTAATCATTATAAGAAATAATTTACCGGGGCGCCTGGGTGGCTCAGTGGGTTAAGCCGCTGCCTTCGGCTCAGGTCATGATCTCAGGATCCTGGGATCGAGTCCCGCATCGGGCTCTCCGCTCAGCAGGGAGCCTGCTTCCTCCTCTCTCTCTCTCTGCCTGCCTCTCTGCCTACTTGTAATCTCTCTGTCAAATAAATAAATAAAATCTTTAAAAAAAAAAAAAAAGAAATAATTTACCTGGTTTTGGGACGCCTGGGTGGCTCAGTTGGTTAGGCGACTGCCTTCGGCTCAGGTCATGATCCCAGCGTCCTGGGATCGAGTCCCACATTGGGCTCCTTGCTCGGCAGAGAGCCTGCTTCTCCCTCTGCCTCTGCCTGCCATTCTGTCTGCCTGTGCTCGCTCGCTCGCTCTCCCTCTCTCTCTCTGACAAATAAATAAATAAAATCTTTAAAAAAAAAAAAAAAGAAATAATTTACCTGGTTTTGACTTAGGATAAGGCATATAGGATGGTAGTTTTTCTAGTAATTTACAATGCATGTATTTCATCAGAGAAGAAAAATGCAAGGAGTCTAATGTTTTTCAGATGAGGTTTGAGACTAATATGTTTCTCAAAAATTTCTAGCTCAGTTAAGAGGTATACCTTTTATTTAAATTTCTGTTACATAAGTGATAAATTAGTAGAAGTGATAAATTAGTAGCGTGTACTCATGTTTAGAAATTTATTTTTCATTTCAAAACTTTTTATTAATGTTTCCCATAGTTTCTGAGTCAGAGATTTCCCAAGAAGCCGATGACATGGCATTGGAAAAAGAGAAGTATGTTGATGAACTGAGAAAAGCATTGGTATCAGGAGGAAGACCAACTGATGCATACAAATTTGATTTTTCTAGAGAGTCTTGTCATTTCTCCTTTGAGAAAAACCTGAAAGATGTTTCAGTAAGTAAAACTTTCCGTAATATTGTAAGTGGTAAAATGGCAGAGCACTTATTGAGGAATTATCTAAGTAACTAGCTTATTATTCCCAGGATACCTGGGAAATAGAAGTGTAAAAAGTACTTGGTTTTCAAGTTGGAAGAATGCTTCTTCGTTCAACATTACAGTCATTAAGTGCTTCATACTAATTAATTGTGAAAAGTGCCTATTAGAAAATGTATTTAGTTTTTAATGCCTTAAAAATAAGTATTATAAAGATAATTATATGAATGAGTGGTTGTGCCAAGTGGGGTCAGAAACTTTAGACCATTGAGACAGGGTTTATTGTATTAAGTTTTGGGAAATACTGCTTTTAAGAAAGAAGGGAATAGGGTGCCTGGGTGGCTCAGTGGGTTTAGCCTCTGCCTTCGGCTCAGGTCATGATCTCAGGGTGCTGAGATCGAGTCCTGCATCGGGCTCTCTGCTTGGCGGGGAGCCTGCTTCCTCCTCTCTCTCTGCCTGCCTCTCTGCCTGCTTGTGATCTCTGTCTGTCAAATAAATAAATAAAATCTTAAAAAAAAAAAACCTTTAAGAAAAAAGAAAGAAGGGAATATATTTACCATTGAATATTTAATAATTATAACTCATTCGCTACTAGAATGTATTCACAATTACAAAATAAGACAGGTAAGTGTAGGAAGACATATCATCAGGAATTAAGGTGTTTTATTTATATATCAAACTTAGAAATACTAAAAGAGAAATAACATTCACCCCAGACTTTTGAAGGCTTGCATGCTTTACAGACAAGGATATCTGCTACTTGTCTTGTTTAGTTCTTATGCCAATTCAGATCAAGGTAGGTGGTTTATGTATCAAAAATATTTATCAAAATGTACTGTTTATATATTTTACCCAAGTTTATAGGATAATTAGAGATTGAATTATTTGCTTTTGCCAGTGGTTTATATTCTGATATAAGGTCTTTAGTAGAATAAAGCAAGGGAAATCTTAAGCACGTTAAGGGTAGAGACAGTTATTGACAATTTATGCTGGAACTAAATTGAGTTTAAAAAATTCCTTGAAAATGACTCTTTAATTCAGAATGATTAAAGGGATTTCACCAAATGGAGAAACATGTAAAGCAACAGATGGAATCATTATTTTGAAATGTATGTTAACCTATAGAGGATAATACAGAGAGTCTGGCTTCAGTAATTATTTCTTTTTAGAAGATACATAGTTTTTCCATTTACCTGCCAATTTATATAAGTTTCACTATGTGGGGTCCTTAAAATGATAATTTAGAATGGGTTAAGAAAAGTTTGAAGGGGCTGCTGAAATTTGATTATTTATTACAAAACGTTCTTTCCTATGGCAGAAGCACAATCAGATGATGTTATGTACTCTAAAACTGCTGAGTGTTTCTTCTAATATTTTGAAGCAGATCATTGTCAAATTGGGAGTTATACCATTTCCCATTCAACAAACAGTTGTATGAAATGACTAACATTAGGGGGTTTGCTGCATCGGAGTTGGACGGAGTACTTACCGTGCTTGGCAGTACATCTGACTTTGCTGCTTTTGTGAAGAAAGAACTTCAAATATTCATGACATACATGTTTTACAATTGGCTTGGCATGAATCAGCGTTAAGAACTTTGACAGTTATCCGGAAAGATACTTGCTTACCACCCTGAACAGAATCAAATTCACAGAGTCAGAACCATGAACCATGAACCCACTCAATGGGTTTTCTTAAGAAGTGGAAACAGGGGCACCTGGGTGGCTCAGTGGGTTAAAGCCTCTGCCTTCGGCTTGGGTCATGATCCCAGGGTCCTGGGATGGAGCCCCACATCGGGTTCTCTGCTCAGCAGGGAGCCTGCTTCCTCCTCTCTCTGACTGCCTCTCTGCCTAATTGTGGTCTCTGTCTGTCAAATGAATAAATAAAATCTTTAAAAAAAAAAAAAAAAGGAAGTAGAAACAGAATAGGAGATTCCCAGTAATGCAGAAGTGCGTTGGTTCCTTAAAGGATATGTCTTAGAGCACTACACTGCAGTTTAGGTAGCTGCCTCCTTATTTATCATCTATTAAAATGCTTATGAGAGAAAGAAATGCTACTCGGAACAGTTGGACAAGTTTATTCATGACTGGACTTACTTGGATATTTTTGGGTATTTGAAGCTTTATGGATGCAGATGAAAATCACAAATTCATTTGGCCAAACTGCCATGGGAATCTTCCAGTGCTTCAGGATGTGCTTATGCAAATTGAATTTCAGAGTGACGATATCTTGTAAATTCATCTGCTGGCAAAAATATGCACACAATTGGAAACATGGAAGAATACTTTTTAAGGCTTATAGTGCTTTGGATGACCTAAAAATTTAAAAGGAATTTGCAATCCTTTGCTTTATGACACAGACATCTGATTGTTGCCAAAAATGACCTCTTATACTTAGAAAAAAAGAAAAGAATGAACATAGATGCAGTTCAGGAAGTTGTAGTGAATTCTGTTGTTTGTTGACATAAGGTTACTTTCTCATGGCAAAAAGTATTCCGTGAGCCCTAAGTACATTTACTACCAGATTCAGACTCTTAGAATCATGGCTTTTCAGCATTTGTTGCCACCAGTTTCAGAAATTTTTATGTTTTTAATTTTGTGTTGGAGATTACTGCGTAATTTGAACATTTTGAGTATTCAAGTCATATGAGATTTACTTGAAATTTATATAAAATTTTCCTTTTTTAAAAAAACTTTTTTTTTTTTTTTTTTTTAAGAGACATCTGGCTTGCTGAGTATGTTGAGTCTTAATCTGGGGTTGTGAATTTAAGCCCCATATTGGGCATAGTGCTTACTTAAAAAAAAAAAAATTCTTTAAAGGAAGTAACAACTGATTTTTGTACTCAAAAAGACCTGAGTTTCTGGGGGCACCTGGGTGGCTCGGTGGATTAAAGCCTCTGCCTTGGGCTCAGGATCCTGGGATGAGCCCCGCATTGGACTCTGCTTGGCAGGGAGCCTGCTCCCCACCCCTCTCTGCCTGCCACTCTGCCTACTTGTGATCTGTGTCTGTCAAATAAATAAATAAAATCTTAAAAGACCTGAGTTTTAAAAAATATTATCTTATGTTTTATTAGAGTGAAAGAATTAGTCCAAAGAAATGAAATATTTAAGGTATATGTAACACATTTTTTTGGAGGGAGCATGTGCATATTTTTCACGAGATTGCTTTTGAACTCATAACACCCCAAATTCCATTTACACTCTAATTTTTCCTTATGGATAACATAGTTTTTTTTGTTGTTGTTTTGCTTTTTGTTTTTGTTTTTATTTTAATTTTAGCTTAATTCCCATTGGAATAAGTGTTGAATGACCAACAAGACATTAACTTACTTTCTCCATATGGGACAAACCTTTGGGACCCTTCCTGACCCATTACCAGTGCCCTTCAGTTGACAATAGATCATTTTAGATGAAAACATACTCTAGTGCAAGCATGGAGAAACATTATGTCTCTATTGTGAGTGGTAGCCCTAGTCAGATTATTCATATACTTTGTGTCACTGCTTTTTCTGTGCCATTCACAGGTCATACTGATTTTGCAGTATATTCTTTGTCATGCAAACAACACATCTTAATAATGTTATCCTTTTTTGCGTTTATAACTTTATCTGTTTCTTCAGAAAAACAAATGTTTATGAACCACAAAATAAAAACACCTAATAATTTTCGATAGAAATAACCTTGGGCTCATTATTTGCTTGCTTGTACCTGTGTTTTCTCATCTGTCAAGTTTTAAAGTGATTTCCTAGGTCATCTAATATGTTAGTTTTATATTTCTAAAAACAGCCCTAATGAAGGAAAGCCATGAAGTTTGAAGAACAAGTAAACATGATACACACACACACACACACGCATGTGAGAATTGGCTACAGGTCTCTTTTAGAATTAAGTAAAGTCTATTTTTATTTTCTTTTCCTTTGTCTCCCTTGCCCACCATCAGATACTAGGATGCTGTTTAGGCTGAAAATTTGACAAGCTAAGTACCAAGGAGGCTTAATCTTTTCCGATTTAAAAATCCAAATAGGCAGTCTTGGGTTAGTATGATGGCTTTATGATGTTGGAGACCCAGGCTTCTCTAATCACGTTGCTTTGCCATTTTTTTTTTTTTTTAAAGATTTTATTTATTTAACAGACAGAGATCACAGGTAGGCAGAGAGGCAGGCAGAGAGGAGGAAGCAGGCTCCCTGCGGAGCAGAGAGCCCAATGTGGGGCTCGATCCCAGGACCCTGGGATCACGACCTGAGCCGAAGGCAGAGGCTTTAACCCATTGAGCCACCCAGGCGCCCCGCTTTGCCATTTTTAATAGGCAGTTTTTATCTCATGGTCCAAGAAGGCTGCTCTAGCTTTACTGTATGTTTACCTTTTAGGCAACAGGACTGAGTTAAAGAGAAAATAAAGAGCATGTCCATTTTCTTTAAGGCCATGATGCTTACATCACATTGTCCAGAACTAAGTCACAAAGCTTCACCTAGCTGCAAGGGAATCTTTAGCTGTGTCCTATGCCCAGAAATTTCCACTGCTGTGTAAAATGGGAAAGAGGGATATTGAAGGACAACTAGCAATCCCTGCATGTTAACATTTAAGAGAGATTGAAGCCTCATTTAGAAGGGTTCATTTTATTGTTACAGGGGTATTTCTGTAGTATTTTCCTTACAAATAATTGTTCCAGTCATATTTTAGTTCCAAAAATGTTGCAACATACAGTGAGGAACAGGCTAGTTTGTGTCTTGCTGTATATTGTAACTTTTTAAGTAAAAAAAATGCATTCCAAGTTCAAACAACTTTCCTACAGTAATTTAATTTTTCATTCTCAGATGTATAAAAATGAGGTAAAATAAGTTAGCTAAAAGCAGCCAAAGTTGTTTGTAAAAACACTAGTCTAAAATCCTTTATTATTACCATGTGTTCCTGTGGTTTGGGGACTTTGAATTCAAATGGGCATTTCCAGATGAAATATCAGAATTCGAGCATTTATTGTGATGCTCTGTGAAAGACTTTGTCAAAGATAGTAATGGCTTTCAGGTTTGTTGGAGTATGGGTTGCAAATGTGTTGTTTGAATGCCTGGAAAAAAAATAGTATTCTTTATTTCTGTAATAGAAATATTTAGTATACATCTGTCATTTTTATATTAAACACTTTATAATTTCCTGACCTCTTTGGAATGTGGGAACTAAACCAGTAATATATGTGGCACAGAAATTCTGCTCAAAGTAGATCTTCTCTAGTTTAGCCATAGAAAAGACATCAGAATTTTTACTTTAAGAAAATTATTAATTTTTAGCTATACTTTTAATCTTTGAGAACTTTTGCTTTTTCTTGTTTCATATTGCTCAGCTTTGACTTAAAATGTTTTCTTCTTTAAAAGAACATCTCAAAGTGATTGTATTTTAGTTTTTTCAGTTACTCCAGGATAGTGCAGGAAAGTAACAACTTAAAGACAGAAGTGGAAAATAACATGTAAAAATCATGCTCTAGAAGGACTTTTGAGTGTTAATAATATTAGTATTTGCTTTTACTTCTCAGTTAATCTCCTTGATGTGTACTTTCACTTTATCCTGTGGACTTGGCATTGTCATTGTTTCTGTGTGAGGAAACAGATACTGAAGGCCTAAGCAAATTCTTAAGGAAAGCAGAGGTCTTAAGTTAGGGTAGAATCTAGGCCTCTGTCCCAAAACATTTTTCTTTTTTTAATTTGTTGAGGTGTAGTGTGTAATGTACATATGATAAAATGTACTGTGTGTTTAAAAACACAGTTTTCATCACTCTAGACAGTTCTTCATGCCTCTTTTCAGTCAGTCCCCAGCTACCCCCTGTTCTTCCCCAACCCTGCCAACCTCCAGGCCCTGAGCAACCACTGAACTGTTCTCTGTCACTATAGATTAGCTTTGCCTGTTTTAGAATTTCATATAAATGGAACCATACAGTATGTACTCTCACATGTGACTGTGCGTAGTATAAAATTTTTGAATGTCATCATTATGTGTTGTGTATCAGCAATTCATTTTCTTTTCATTGCTGACTAGTATTCTATTGTGCAGATAGACCACATTCACTTTTTGATGGATATGTGGGTGGTTGCCAGTTGTGGGCTCCTATGAGTAAAGCGGCTATTTATCTTTGTGCCAACCCCAAACTGTTTTGAATACTTAGACTTATAAGAAAATCTGAAATCAGATAGTATATGTCCTTCAACTTTGTTCTTTTTCAAAGTTCTTTGGTATTTTTTTGTATACTTCAAATTTTCTTGTGAGATTTACAGTCAGTTCGCCGATTTCTACCATTAACTTTCTTGAAATCTTGATTGGGAGTGCTTGTATTTATAGACTTGACATCTAAACAATATTGAGTCTTCTATGGGTGAACAAGATCGCTCTCTCCATTTATTGAGGTCATTGGTCTCAACAGGGGGAGATTTTGCTCTACCAGAGACATGGAGACGTTTTTGATTGTCACAGTTAGCAGCTGCTACTGGCATCCTTAGAGATGCTGCTAAACTTCCTACAGGGCGCAGGAACCGGCTTCCTACAACAAAGAAGTAACTGGCTCAGAACATCGTGAGTTCCATAGTGGAGAAATACTGACTTAATATTCCTTAGTCACTCAGCAGCTGTTTCGAGTTTCAAAGTGCAGGTTTTGTAAATCTTTTATCAGTTTACCATTCTGAAATAGAAGCTTAGGTCATTGATTTGAGACTTTTCTTTTTACTAATATAGTCATTTTAGAATCTGACTTTTCTTCCAAGTGAATTTATGCATTTCCTAAATTTTGGAATGTCATTTTTAAAAAAAGATTTAGTTTAATAAAGTACTGTCTAATTTTCTTTTGATTTTGATTTTTCACTTATAAATTATTTGGAAGTTTGTAATTTAGTTCTAATTTTTTTTTTTTTTTAATATTCCAGATGTCTTTCTGTTACTGGTTTTTAATTTAGGTCCATTGTTGTTACAAAATATCATATGACTTAAAACCTTTTAAGTTTATTTGGGTTTGTAAGAAGGCCCTGAATATGGTCTCTCTTGTTCATTTGTCTGAGTGTACTTGAAAGAAATATTCTGCTGTTGTTAGGTGGATTGTTCCTTAAATGTCAGATAAAATGGTTAATCTTGTTTAAGTTTTCTATATTCTTTTTTCTTTTCTTTCCTTCTTTTTTTTTCTTTTTTTAAGAAAGAGGGTGTATGAGAGTGGGGAGGGGAGGAGCAGGGGTGTAGGAAGAAAGAGGCAGAAAGAATCTTAAGCTGGCATCGCACTCAGTGTGGAGCAGGACTTGCGGCTTGAGTTCACAACCCTGATAATCATGACCTGAGCCAAAACAACCAAGAGTTGGATGCTTAACCAACTAAGTCACTTGGTGCTCCAACTTACTTTCGATTTACCTGTTCTGCCAGTGACTGAGACTGTGTTCAAATCTATAACTAATTATGGATTTACTTTTCCTTGAAGTACTATCAGGTCTCCTTTTATGTATTTTGAATTTTTGTTATAATGCAAAGCATTAAGCATTAAGGTTTGTCATGTCTTTTGGTGATTTGAACACTGTATCACTTGAAGTGACCTTCAAATTCTTAATATTTTATTTTTATCTATTTATTTTACTACTTTATTAGTAATCCTACTCTTTAAAATATTTTTCCTATTTATTTATTTATTTATTTGTTAACATATAATATGTTATTTGTTTCAGGGGTAAAGGTCTGTAAATCATGTCTTACACAATTCACAGCACTCACCATAGTACATACCCTCCCCAATGTCCATCACACAGCCACCCTATCCCTTTCCCCCATCCCCCAGCAACCATCAGTTTGTTTCCTGAGATTAAGAGTCTCTTATGGTTTGTCTCCCTGCAGAACCCATCTTTTTTTTTTTTTTTAAATATTTTTATTTATTTATTTGAGAGAGAGAGACAGTGAGAGAGAGCATAAGCGAGGAGAAGGTCAGAGGGAGAAGCAGACTCTCCCCATGGAACTGGGAGCCCCATGTGGGACTTGATCCCAGGACTCCAGGATCATGACCTGAGCTGAAGGCAGTTGCTTAACCAACTGAGCCACCCAGGCGCACTCCCCAACCCATCTTGTTTCCATTCTTCCCTCCTTACCCCCATGACCTCCCACAGTGCCTCTCAAATTCCTCTTATTGGAGAGATCATATGTTAATTGTCTTTCTCTGATGGACTTACTTCACTCAGCATAATGCCCTTAGTTCCATCCACATCGTTGCAAATGGCAATATTTCATTTTTTTGATGGTTACATGGTATTCATGGTATTCATATATATATTCATATATATATATGAATATATATATATATATATCACATCTTCTTTATCTTCAGTTCATCTGTTGATGGACATCTAGGTTCTTTCCATAGTCTGGCTATTGTGGACATTGCTGCTATAAACATTTGTGTGCACGTGGCCCTTCAGATCACTACACTTGTATCGTTAGGGTAAATAACCAGTAGTGTGATTGCTGGGTCACAGGATAACTCTATTTTCAACTTTTCAAGGAACCTCCACGTGTTTTCCAGAGTGGGTGTACCAGCTGGCATTCCTACCAACAGTGTAGGAGGGATCCCCTTTCTCCACATCCTTGCCAACACCTGTTGTTTCCTGACTTGTTAATTTTAGCCATTCTGACTTGTGTGAGGTGGTATCTCATTGTGGTTTTGATTTGTATTTCCCTGATGCCGAGGGATATGGAGCATTTTTTTCATGTGTGTGTTGGCCATCTGGATGTAATCTTTGCAGAAATGTCTGTTCATGTCCTCTGCCCATTTCCTGACTGGGTTATTTGTTCTTTGGGTGTTGAGTTTGATAAGTTCTTTATAGATTTTGGATGCTAGCCCTTTATCTGATAGGTCATTTGCGAATATCTTCTCCTATTCTGTCAGTTGTCTTTTGGTTTTATTGACTTTTGTTGTGCAAAAGCTTTTGATCTTGATGAAGTCCCAATAGTTCATTTTTGCCCTTGGCTTCCTTTGCCTTCGGTGATGTTTTAGGAAGAAATTGCTGCAGCTGAGGTGGAAGAGGTTGCTGCTTGTGTTCTCTTCAAGGATTTTGATGGATTCCCATCTCACATTGAGGTCTTTCATCCATTTTGAGTATATTTTTGTGTATAGTGTAAGGAAATGCTCTAGTTTCATTCTTCTGCATGTGGCTGTCCAGTTTTGCCAACAAATTTTTTTTTTTAAAGATTTTTATTTATTTGACAGACAGAGATCACAAGTAGGCGGAGAGGCAGGCAGAGAGAGAGAGGAGGAAGCAGGCTCCCTGCTGAGCAGAGAGCCCGATGCGGGGCTCGATTCCAGGACCCTGGGATCATGACCCGAGCCAAAGGCAGAGGCTTTAACCCACTGAGCCACCCAGGCGCCCCGCCAACAAAATTTTTTGAAGAGACTGCCTTTTTTCCATCAAGTATTCTTTCCTGCTTTGTCAAAGATTAGTTGACCATAGAGTTGAGGGTCCATTTCTGGGCTCTCTGTTCCATCCCATTGATCTGCGTGTCTGTTTTTGTACCAGTACCATACTGTCTTGATGATGACAGCTTTGTAATAGAGCTTAAAGTCTGAAATTGTGATGCCACCAACATTGGTTTTCTTCTTCAACATTCCTTTGGCTATTCAGGGTCTTTTCTGGTTCCATATAAATTTGAGGATTATTTGTCCATTTCTTTGAAGAAAATTGATGATAGTTTGATATGGGTTGCATTAAATGTGTAGATTGCTCTAGGTAGCATAGACATTTTCACAATATTTGTTCTTCCAATCCATGAGCATGGGACGCTCTTCCACTTCTTTGTGTCTTTGCATGTATCACTAATTCAACTTTATTTATTGCTTAGTAGTCTGTTGTATGGATGATGGTTTGTTTATCCATTTACAGACTGAAGAACATTTAGGTTATTTCTGCTTTTTGGCTCTTACAAAATTGCTTTGAACACATAGAGCCTTCTGTGTGAGCTGAGTTTTCATTTCTCTAGTGCAGAGGTTGGCCAACTATAGCCTGTAGATTAACCATGCATTTTGGTAAATACGTAAGTGTTCCCATTTGTTTATATATTGTCTGTGGCTGCTTTTTCTGTTACAGTGGGAGAGGAATAGTTGCAATTGAGACCTTATGGTGTGTAATGGCTAAAATATTTACTTTTGGTCCGTTTAGAAAGGACCAAAAGTCCTTTCTAGAAGTACCAGCAGAGTTTGCTGACCTTTGCTCTCAGATAACTATTTAGGATTGTGAATGCTGGGTTGGATGGTAGTATATGATTAATTTTATTTAGAAACCACTAAACTGGGATGCCTGGGTGTCCTATGCTCAGTTGGTTAAGCATCTGCCATTGGCTCAGGGCATAATCCCAGGGACCTGGGGATTGAGTCTCACCTCAGAGGGGAGCCGGCTTCTCCCTTTGCCTGTTGCACCCCTTACTTATGTATGCGTGCCTGGTCTCTCTCTGAGAAATAAATAATATCTTAAAAAAAAAAAGTGCTAAATTTTTCCAAAATGGTTATACCACTTTACATTTCTGCCTGAAACATAACGAAAGTTCCACATTCTCACAAGCTCTTAGTATTGTCAGTATTTTTCATGTTAACCATTCTAATAGGCAGGCTGTATCTTATTGTGGCTTTAATTTGTATTTCCCTAATGGATAAAGATCTTGAATATCTTTTCCTGTCCTTATTTGCCATCTATATATCCCCCCTTGATTAAGTCTTCAAATCTTTCACTCTTTTTTTTTTTTAAAGATTTTATTTATTTATTTGTCAGAGAGACAGAGTGACAAGCAGAGGGAGAAGCAGGGTCCTTGCTAAGCAGGGAGCCTGATGTAGGACTTGATCTCAGGACCCTGTGATCATGACCTGAGCCTAAGGCAGAGGCTTAACCTACTGAGCCACCCAGGTATCCCTTTTCACTCATTTTTTTAGTTGGATTGTTTTTCTTTGTCAGATATGTGACTTGCAAATATCTTCTTAGAGTTTGTTGCTGATCTGCTCATTATATTAACAGTTTCTTTGATATAGCAAAACTTTTTGGTTTTGGTGAAGTCCAATTTGTGGACTTTTTCTCTTTTATGGATTATACTTTCAGTGTCATGTCTATGAATTCTTCACTCAACTCCGGCCAGAAGATTTTCTCTAACCATTATTATTATTTTTTAATGTTTCATAGTTTTATCTTTTACATTTAGGTCTGTGCTCCGCTTTCTGTTAATTTTTGTATAGGGTGTGAGGTTTAGGTTGAGGTTAATTTCCTTGAATATGAATGTCCAATTGAACTAAGACCATTAGTTGCAAAGATTCCTTTCTTCATTGACTTGCTTTTGCACTTTTATTAAAAATCATTGGCCGTATGTGTGTGGGTCTATTTCTGGACTCTGTATTCTCTTTCACGGATCTTTTTCTATCCCTCCACCAGCACCACATTGCCTTAATTACTGTAGCTGCATTGTAAGCCTCTAAATTGAGGGTGTGATTCCTCCAGCTGTATTCTTTTTTTCTTTTCCCAGTGTTGGTTTTTAGGTAATTTAGTTATTTTCCACTTCCAAATACATTTTTAAAATCAGCTTTACTCTATTTACAAAAAATCCCAATCAATTCCTGAAGTCCATGAACACAGTATGTGGTATCATCTTTCATGAGCATTTTTTAGTTATTAGCACACTGATTCTACACATGTTTTCTCAGATTTATTTCTAGGTGTTTAATTCTTTTTGGAGCTATTAGAAGTAGTATTATTTTCTAATTTGAGTTTTTAGCGGTTCATTAGTAGTGTATAAAAATATAGCTTATTTTTTTTTATCTTGATCTTGTATCTTCCCACCTTGCTGGATTGCCATATTTGTTCTAGGTTTTTTGGTGACTGTGTGTAGCTTTTTTTTTTTTTTTTTTTTTTTGTAGATTGTTTGGGATCCTTTTACAATAATGTTATGTGCAAATAGATGTAGTTTTATATCTTTTTTTTTTCCAATCCTTATGCCTTCTATTTCCTCTCATTGCCATATTTCACGGGTTAGGACAAGAAATACCTATGTTGAATTTTAGTGGTGAGAGCAGAAATCTTTACCTTATTTCCCATTTTAGGGGAAAAGCATCAACCTTTCACTTTTAGTTATGATGTCAGTTGTAATTTATTTTGTTTTATGCCTCCTATCAGGTTATAGAAGTATTCTTCTATTTCTAGTTTACTGATTGGTTTTATTGTGGATAGATATTGATTTGTTTCAAATGGTTTTTCTCCATCAATTCATGTAGTCATAGGAGTTTTATTTTTTCTTTCTTTCTTTTTTTTTTTTTTTTTTTGACTTTTCGTTTTTAGACTATTAATGTAGGAGATTATGAAGATTGAGCTTTTACCTTGTATTCCCATAATACATCTCATTTGGTCATGGTATGTGTCTGTGGTAGTACTGAGTGCCTGCTGATTAGTATAGGATGAGAATGGATAATAAGTTTCTGCTCAAAATTTCTGTGACCACAGTCAAGTAGGAAAAATCAAGTAGGAAGAGGAAGGGACTTTGCCTTGTTAGTTCAGGGTGAAGATGGTAGACGAGGCTCCACCTACAATTTCCTCTCTATAGTACTAGATAAGGATAAGGATATGCAGTCAAATGCTCTACCACTGAGCTATATCCCCAACGATAAGGATATGGATAAGCAGAGCTTCTTCTGGTTTCTTTCCCTGGACCAGAAGGGGTAGGGAAGGTTCTAGGCAAAAGGCTTTTTGTCCTTCATGGCTACCCTTTTCTGCTTCCATTGGCCAGGTAAGAGGTGGCTTTTCCTTTTGTCTGTACATTTGCATTCGTGTTTTCTTGCTGTAGGCTTATCTGATATCCAGACTGTATAAATAGAAGGCAACAAAACAAAACCAATCAGAGAACTCTCTGACAAGTCTTTTCTCACATTCCAAGATTCCCACTAAAACTTTTTTTCTACCTTAAAGAATCTTTTCATAGTTGCTATAAGGTTGTTAGTTATAATTAGTTATAATAATTATAATTATATATAACTATATATTTATATATATTTATATAACTATAGCTGTATAGTTATAGTTATATAATAAATATAGTTATGTAAATATAATTAATATATATAATTAGTTATAATTAGTGAGAGTAATGGGGTATAATGAATTCTCTCCATCTTGTGTAGAATCAGAATTCTGAGTTACAAAGTAAGTGACTTTAATGACTTTAAGGAGGTTTTTATATTTACCCACAAAGTTTCCTCTTCTGAAGTAATTTACTCCTCTGTGTAGATTCAGATTTCCTTATAATATTTATCTTCTGTCAGAAGGACTTTAATATTTCTTTTCTTTCAGGTCTGATTGTAATCATTCTGGCAGACCTGGATTTCACCCTTCTAATTAAAAGTTATTTTTACTGGGTATAATATTCTAAGTTGACATTTTTTTCCTTTCAGTACCTAAAATTGCTGCTGTGTAGTCTTCTGGCTAGATAGCTGTTGTTCTTAATAATTGTTCCTACCTAAGCAATGTGCCTTGTTTCTCCAGCTGCATATAAGACTTTTCTCTTTATCATTGCCCTTAAGCAGTTTGATTGTGATGTGCCTTGGTGAGTTTTCTTTTTTTTATTTAGTTTTTTTGATCTGTTAGGTTATATTTTTAGTCAGTTTTGTCATTATTCAAATAGTTTTTCTGTTTTTCTTTCTCCTTCTTTGGAGGCTAAAAGCACATATATATTATGTTGCTTGAATTTGTTCCACAGCTCCCTAATCTTCTCCCCCACTGCCACTTTTTCTGTTTTCTCTTTTGAATACTTTTCATTGTTCTGTCTTCATATGTACTGATTGTTTCTTCTGCTATGTCTCGTGCATCATTAATTCCATTCAGTATATTTTTTTTTATCTCAGACATTGTGGTTTTCATCAACGTTTCCTTGGCACCTTTTAAATGTCTTTCATAACTCCTAGCATTCTCAGTCTTTTTGCATTGTTGAAGATGTGGAATAGGATTATAATAACTTTTAAGGACCTTATTTACTAATTCTCCAATTCTTTTAGGGTAGGTTTTGATAGAATTTTCTGCTCATTACGTATCTATTTTCCTTTTTTGTTGCATTCTTATTAATCTTCGGTTGGAATGACAAACTTTATAATCATTTTGTGCTGTATAATTTTGTATTTCTGTAAACTTACTCTTTTGGGACATAGGTGAGTTACTAAATCCTTAGGATCTTGCTTTTACAGCTTCGTTAGAGGACCACAATATTTATGTTAGCTCTAATTTTACACCACTTTTGAGGTAAAGTACTTCTTAGTGCCTTACCCAATCCCCATTGTTTCTACACAGGATAGTAAAATGAAGGATTCTCTGTGTATGGCATTTTAGCTTTCCTGTCAATTACAGTATTTTGTCCTTAGCTTTTTAAATTTAAGTTGCATGTTGTGATAATCTGGCTTTTAGGTTTGTTGCTTATTTTGTTCTTGCAGAAACTTAAAGAATTTGAGATGATTTTCCCCCTCTAGGTGAGATGATGTAGTCTTTTAGTTATCATTGCTTTATTCCATGTACCTATGACATTAACATTCAGGAAGAGAATCATTAGGGAACCTGAGACAAAATTGTGATAATCTTCATTATTTAGTTACTTTTTTTCGAATTGGGGTTTGATTCTCATGACTTTCTAGCTTTTTAAAGTAAGCCATATAGTCATTAAGTTATCATCTCTTAAAATTAAATCTATGAAGGATTGAGTACTTAATGTGAAAATCTTACTTCAGAATTTTAAATTTTCAAAAGATTTTTAGGTCACGACCTACATTCCTTTTTTTTTTTTTTGGTCACCTACATTCTTAATACTGTTTTAAAGTACTGCATAGAAAAAAATTTAAATTAATCATACTTTGACAAACTGATTTTTTGAAGCTATAAAGATCTATAGTCCTCTTGATCAATTAAATTGTTTAGTTATTTGTTTTCTTAAATAGGCATTGTTTTTGTTTCTAAAAGAAACTGTTTATTATGAAATTCTGTCAAGAATCAGATTTTTAAAATGGATGCAGAATAGGGGCGCCTGGGTTAGGACTCTGCCTTCGGCTCAGGCCATGATCTCAGGTCCTTTGATTGTGCCCCGCATCGGGCCCTTTGCTTGCCGGAGAGCCTGCTTCCCCCCCATCTCTCCGCCTGCCTCTCTGCCTATTTGTGATCTCTGTCAAATAAATAAATAAAATCTTATAAAAAAATGGATGCAGAATAGAAATCTTCACTGTTGGGGCGCCTGGGTGGCCCAGTAGGTTAAGCCTCTGCCTTCAGCTCAGGTCATGATCTCAGGGTCATGGGATCGAGCCCTGCATCAGGCTCTCTGCTCAGCAGGAAGCCTGCTTCCCCCGTCTCTCTACCTCCTTGTGATCCCGCTCTCTGTCAAATAAATAAATAAAATCTTAAAAAAAAAAAAAAAAGAAATCTTCCCTGTTGATAAGTAAATCACAACTAATATAATAATTAGACCACCTAGAGAGTTTCAGTCGTAAGTTTGGAAGAGAAGCAATGTAAGATAGCTGTGTACCTCCTCAAAAATTACGGAGTTTAGGAAGTTTATAGCGACAGAAATAATGTTTAAATGATGTTAAAACTATTGCATGTTTTTGAATGCCTATAGTTTTGTACTTTAAAATACTACTGCTGAAAAAATTCATAGCAATGAGAATCGTATTGTACATCTGTAACCCATTTTGGACGTTTTATTGTCCAACTGCCTAGTAGTGATAAACACTCAGCCCAACTTCCTAAATTTGGTCTCAGCCCTTTACTTACTAGGTATGACTAGTTTTTATTCCATTGTTTGTCCTAAGTTTTTATTTTCTATTTTTATTTTAGAATGTGGAAATAATATTAATACCTAACCATAGGGTGGTTGTAAGGATTTAATAAATTAATATGTGGGGGGGTACATTTTTTTCTAGGACAGTCTTTGTTATAAAAGGCACTTCATAAGTGTTTGTTATTAATTATTTACTTGAGTGTCTCTTCCAGTATACAGTAAATTCCTTGAGGTCAGTGACCATGTCTTAGCCAAACTTGAAATTCCAGCAGAACCAAATGTTTTGGGGATGTCTTTCTATTGGAAGGAAATGTAGTGGAAATAACTTAAGATCTTGGTTTGAGTTTTGAATCTATTTCTAATTATATGGGTTTCAGCAAATCATTTATATTTACTTTAGTATGAAAAAACTGAGTTCAAATAGGCTAATAATGCTAACTCACAGGGTTTATGGTTGTGGGTACTCAGACTGATGTGTGTGCAAATCTTTTGTAAACTGTGAATTTGTATACCATATGTCCTGTCTCAGGAGGCCATTGAGTTGATGCCTTGTATTCAGAAGGGCCTCAAGCATATACTTCTGATGTTATCTGTAAATGAATTTATATACATGGTCATGGTAGACGTTTTTCATAACAGTTTAAAATTATATGATACAAGCCATACTGCTTGAAGTACAATAGGAATAGCAACAATTTAAGTATGTCAATACAATTTTTATAACCTTGTTTTGGCTTTTAATGTACCTGGCAACTAAAAATTGGGCATAGCTTGGATTTATCTCCCTTGGCCTCAGAGAAGCTTTGTTAAACAGATGTTTGTTATTCTTATACTGTATACTCTATTAGATGTAAGTTGAAACTGGTGGCCCCAGTTTCATTATTAAATTGTATGGTATAATACATAACATTAATTAAAATCGGACACATAGTAAATAACTTTTATTCAAAACTAGGAACATCCACACAAAAGAGTTGTTTTTAAAAAATATATCATTGTGATAATTGCTTTATTTGTACAACTCCTAGATGGAATATGATATTTCTAGCTACAAATGGTTCAAAGCCATTGTAGTGGGGATATGCTACAAATGGTTCAAAGCCATTGTAGTGGGGATATGCCCATAGTGACTAAGACCATAATGGTGGATTATGATAATATTTTCCTGATTTTTTTATGGTTCTTGGTTTATATTTTTTGACAGTTATCTTTTTTAACACTTTAATTTTAGACTTAAGAAAAGTGGCAAAAATCGTAAAGAGAATTCTTGCATACCCTTTACCCTCCATCCCTAATATTCACATTTTATATAACCATGCTATAATTATTAAAATTAAGAAATTAACATTGATATTTTAATGTATAGATTTTATTTGAATATCACCATGTTTTCCCACTGGCTTAGTTTGCTTTGGCTTCCATAACACAATGCCATAGACTAGGTGGCTTAAACAATAAGATATTTATTTCTCATAGTTCTAGATGGTGGGAAGTCTAAGATAAATATTCCAGCAGATTTAGTTTTTGGTGAGGACCTGGTTCCTGATTAGCTGATGCCTTCCTTCTATCCTCATGTGGTGAATACAGAGCCAGCTCTGGTTTCTTTTTTCCTTTTTTTTTTTTAATAGTTTATTTATTTATTTTTAAAAATAAACATATAATATATTTTTATCCCCAGGGGTACAGGTCTGTGAATCGCCAGGTTTACACACTCCACAACACTCACCATAGCACATACCCTCCCCAATGTCCATAACCCCATCCCACTCTCCCAAACCCCCTCCCCACAGTAAGCCTCAGTATGTTTTGTGAGATTAAGAGTTACTTAATGGTTTGTTTCCCTCCTGATCCCATCTTGTTTCATTTACTCTTCTCCAACCCTTTAACCCCCCCATGTTGCATCTCCACTTGCTCATATCAGGGAGATCATATGATAGTTGGCTTTCTCCGATTGATTGACTTATTTTAGTAAGCATGATACCCTCTAGTTCCACCATGTCATCACAAATGGCAAGATTTCATTTCTTTTGATGGCTGCATAGTATTCCCTTGTGTATATATACCATGTCTTCTTTACCCATTCATCTGTTGCTGGACATCTAGGTTCTTTCCATAGTTTGGCTATTGTAGAGATTGCTGCTATAACATTCGGGTGCACGTGCCCGTTCAGATCACTACGTTTGTATCTTTAGGGTAAATACCCAGTAGTGCAATTGCTGGGTCATAGGGTAGTTCTATTTTCAACTTTTTGAGGAACCTCCAGGCTGTTTTCCAGAGTGTTGCACCAGCTTGTATTCCCACCAACAGTGTAGGAGGGTTCCCCTTTCTCCGCATCCTCACCAGCATCTGTCATTTACTGACTGGTTAATTTTAGCCATTCTAACTGGTGTCTGATTGTGGTTTTGAGTTGTATTTCCCCGATGCCAAGTGATGTGGAGCACTTTTTCATGTGTCTGTTGACCATCTGGATGTCTTCTTTGCAGAAATGTCTGTTCAAGTCTTCTGCCCATTTCTTGATTGGATTATTTTTTTAGGGGGTTGTTAAGTTTGCTAAGTTTGTTTTAGATTTTGGACACTAGCCCTTTATCTGATATGTCTTTTGCAAATATCTTCTCCCATTCTGTCAGTTCTCTTCTGGTTTTGTTAACTGTTTCCTTTACTGTGCAAAAGCTTTTGATCCTGATGAAATCTCAATAGTTCATTTTTGCCCTTGCTTCCCTTGCTTTTGGCGATATTCCTAGGAAGTCGTTGCTGCAGCTGATGTTGAAGAGGTTGCTGCCTGTGTTCTCCTCGATTTTGCTGGATTCCTTTCTCACATTGAGGTCCTTCATCCATTTTGAGTCTATTTTCGTGTGTGGTGTAAGGAAATGGTCCAATTTCATTCTTCTGCATGTGGCTGTCCAATTTTCCCAACACCATTCATTGAAGAGGCTGTCTTTTTTCCATTGGACATTCTTTCCTGCTTTGTCAAAGATTAGTTGACCATAGAGTTGAGTGAGGGTCTATTTCTGGGCTCTCTATTCTATTGATCTATGTGTCTGTTTTTGTGCCAGTACTGTCTTGATGATGACAGCCTTGTAATAGAGCTTGAAGTCCAGAATTGTGATGCCACCAACTTTGGCTTTCTTTTTCAATATTCCTCTGGCTATTCGAGGTCTTTTCTGGTTCCATATAAATTTTAGGATTATTTGTTCCATTTCTTTGGAAAAAAAAAAAGGGGGTGGGATTTTCATAGGGATTGCATTAAATGTGTAGATTGCTTTAGGTAGCATAGACATTTTTACAATATTCTTCCAATTCAGGAGCATGGAACATTTTTCCATTTCTTTGTGTCTTCCTCAATTTCTGTCATGAGTACTTTATAGTTTTCTGAGTATAAATTCTTAGCTTCTTTGGTTAGGTTTATTCCTGGGTATCTTGTAGTTTTGGGTGCAATTGTAAATGGGATTGACTCCTTAATTTCTCTTTCTTCAGTCTTGTTGGTGTAGAGAAATGCAACTGACTTCTGTGCATTGATTTTATATCCTGACACTTTGCTAATAAATTCCTGTACAAGTTCTAGCAGTTTTGGAGTGGAGTCTTTTGGGTTTTCCACATATAGTATCATATCATCTGCAAAGAGTGATAGTTTGACTTCTTCTTTGCTGATTTGGATGCCTTTAATTTCTTTTTGTTGTCTGATTGCTGAGGCTAGGACCTCTAATACTATGTTGAATAGCAGTGGTGATAATGGACATCCCTGCTGTGTTCCTGACCTTAGCAGGAAAGCTTTCAGTTTTTCTCCATTGAGAATGATATTTGCAGTGGGTTTTCATAGATGGCTTTGATAATACTGAGGTATGTGCCCTCTATCCCTACACTTTGAAGAGTTTTGATCAAGAAACAGTGCTTTGTCAAATGCTTTTTCAGCATCTATTGAGAGTATCACATGGTTCTTGTTCTTTCTTTTATTGATGTGTTGTATCACATTGATTGATGTGGGGATATTGAACCAATCTTGCAGCCCTGGAATAAATCCCACTTGGTCGTGGTGAATAATCCTTTGGATGTACTGTTCAATCCTATTGGCTAGTATTTTGGTGAGAATTTTTGCATCTGTGTTCATCAGGGATTTTGGTCTGTAATTCTCTTTTTTGATGGGATTCTTGTCTGGTTTTGGGATCAAGGTGATGCTGGCCTCATACAATGAGTTTGGAAGTTTTCCTTCCATTTCTATTTTTTGGAACAGTTTCAGGAGAATAGGAATTAGTTCTTCTTTAAATGTTTGGTAGAATTCCCCTGGGAAGCTGTCAGGCCCTGGGCTTTTGTTTGTTTGGAGATTTTTGATGACTGTTTCAATCTCCTTACTGGTTATGGATCTGTTCAGGTTTTCTATTTCTTCCTGGTTCAGGTTTGGTAGTTTATAAGTCTCTATGAATGCATCCATTTCTTCCAGATTGTCTAATTTGTTGGCGTAGAGTTGCTCATAGTATGTTCTTATAATTGTCTGTATTTCCTTGCTGTTGGTTGTGATCTCTCCTCTTTCATCCATGATTTTATTAATTTGGGTCCTTTCTCTTTTCTTTTTGATAAGTCTGGCCAGGGATTTATCAATCTTATTAATTCTTTCAAAGAACCAGCTCCTAGTTTCGTTGATTTGTTTTACTGTTTGTTTGGTTTCTGTTTCTTTAATTTCTGCTCTGATCTTTATGATTTCTCTTCTCCTACTGGGTTTAGACTTTCTTTCTTGTTCTCTCTCCAGCTCCTTTAGGTATAGGGTAAGGTTGTGTATTTGAGACCTTGCTTCTTTCTTGAGAAAGGCTTGTACCACTATATATTTTCCTCTCAGGACTGCTTTTGCTGTGTTCCACAGATTTAGAACCGTTATTTTCATTATCATTTTTTTCCATGAATTTTTTCCAATTCTTCTTTAATTTCATGGTTGACCCATTCATTCTTTAGAAGGATGCTATTTAGTCTCCATGTATTTGAATTCTTTCCAAATTTCCTCTTGTGATTGAGTTCTAGCTTCAGAGCATTGTGGTCTGAAAATATGCAGGGAATGATCCTAATCTTTTGATACTGGTTGAGACCTGCTTTATGATCCAGGATGTGATCTATTTTGGAGAATGTTCCATGTGCACTAGAAAAGAATGTGTTTTCTGTTGCTTTGGGATGAAATGTTCTGAATATATCTGTGATGTCCATCTGGTCCAGGGTGTCATTTAAGGCCTTTATTTCCTTGTTGATCTATTGCTTGGATGATCTGTCCATTTTAGTGAGGGGAGTGTTAAAGTTCCCTTCTACTATTGTATTATTGTTGATGTGTTTCTTTGATTTTGTTATTAATTGGTTTATATAGTTGGCTGCTCCCATGTTAGGGGTATAGATATTTAAAATTGTTAGGTCTTCTTGTTGGACATACCCTTTGAGTATGATATAGTATCCTTCCTCATCTCTTATCATAGTCTTTGGCTTAAAATCTAATTGATCTGATATAAGGATTGCCACCCCAGCTTTCTTCTGATGTCCATTAGCATGGTAAATTGTTTTCCACCCCCTCACTTTAAATCTGGAGGTGTCTTCGGGTCTAAAATGAGTTTCTTGTAGGCAACATGATGGGTTTTGTTTTTTTATCCATTCTGATACCCTGTGTCTTTTGATTGGGGCATTTAGCCCATTAACATTCAGGGTAACTATTCAGAGATATGAATTTAGTGCCATTGTATTGCCTGTAAGGTGATTGTTAATGTATATTGTCTCTGTTTTTTTCTGACCTACTACTTTTAGGCTCTCTCTTTGCTTAGAGCACCCCTTTCAGTATTTCCTGTAGAGCTGGATTGATGTTTGCAAGTTCTTTCAGTTTTTGTTTCTCCTGGAAGCTTTTTATCTCTTCTTCTATTTTCAATGATAGCCTAGCTGGATATAGTATTCTTGGCTGCATGTTCTTCTTGTTTAGTACTCTCAATATATCATGCCAGTTCCTTCTGGCCTGCCAGGTGTCTGTGGATAAGTCAGCTGGCAATTTAATAGTTTTATCATTGTATGTTACAGACTTCTTTTCCTGGGCTGCTTTCAGGATTTTCTCTTTGTCACTGAGACTTGTAAATTTTACTATTAGGTGACGGGGTGTGGGCCTATTCTTATTGATTTTGAGGGGCGTTCTTTGAACCTCCTGAATTTTGATGCTCGTTCCCTTTGCCATATTGGGGAAATTCTCCTCAATAATTCTCTCCAGTATACCTTCTGCTCCCCTCTCTCTTTCTTCTTCTTCTGGAATCCCAATTATTCTAATGTTGTTTTGTCTTATGGTGTCACTTATCTCTCGAATTCTCCCCTCATGATCCAGTAGTTGTTTTTCCCTCGTTTGCTCAACTTCTTTATTCTCTGTCATTTGGTCTTCTATATCACTAATTTTTTCTTCTGCCTCATTTATCCTAGCAGTAAGAGCCTCCCTTTTTGATTGCACCTCATTAATAGCTTTTTTGATTTCAACTTGGTTAGATTTTAGTTCATTTATTTCTTCAGAAAGGGCTTTTATCTCTCCAGAAAGGGTTTCTCTAATATCTTCCATGTTTTTTTCACCCAGCTAGAACCTTGAGAATCATCATTCTGAACTCTAGATTTGACATATTACCAGTGTCTGTATTGATTAGACCCCTAGCCTTTGGTACTGCCTCTCGTTCTTTTTTTTTGTGGTGAGTTTTTCTGCCTTGTCATTTTTGTCCAGATAAGAGTATATGAAGGAGCAAATAAAATACTAAAAGGGTGGCAACGACCCCAGGAAAATGCACTTGAACCAAATCAGAAGAGACCCCAAATCATAGGTGGGGGAAAGGGGATAAAAAGAAGTTCAGGAAAAAAAAAATTAAAGAAAATAAAGAAAAAATATAAAAAAGAAAAAAAATAGATATAAATTAAATAAACTAGTTTAAAAACGTTAAGAAAAGGGTAAAAGTTAAAAAAAATTCAGAAAAAAATAATAAAATTAAAAAAATTAAATTAACCACAAGACAAAAGAATAATGGGGAGAAAGCAATGAGTTCTTTGCTTTCTATTCCTCTGGAATTCCACTGCTCTCCTTGGTAGGTGAACTTGGTCTTGCCTGGATTTCTTGTGGATATTCTGGGGGAGGGGCCTGTTGTACTAATTCTCAAGTGTCTTTGCCTGAAGCGTAATTGCACTGCCCTTACCAGGGGCCGGGCTAAGTAATCTGCTCGTGTTCGCTTTTGGGAGCTTTTGTTCCTTGAACGCTTTCCGTAGAGTTCCAGAGGATGGGAATGATAATGGCTACCTCACAATCTCCGGCCTGGAGGAGCTGAGAGCTCTGGGCCCCATTCCTCAGTGTGCAGTCAGAGAAAAGTTCCCAATCACTCCTGTCTCCCTGGCTTCTGGCCACGCTCCGAGCTCACCCAGCCTGCGACCGGTTCAAGGTAACCCCGAGCTGAGAGCTCACTTTTCAGTTCTTTCTCTGTAGAGACAGCTGTGCGAGTTCTGCTACACTCAGACACCCCCATCCTTCTGTGATCCTTCAGGACCTGGGATCGCGCTGACCCCGCATAGGCTTCACCCCAGTTTAGCCTCTGGAGTGATGTCCCTCAATGGAGCAGACTTTTAAAAGTCCTGATTTAGTGCTCTGGTGCTCCCCTGCTTGTTGGGAGCCAGCCCCTCCCCCTGCGGTCCATCTTCCCGTTGCTTTGGATTCACTTCTCCGCCAGTCCTACCTTTCAGAAAGTGGTCGATTTTCTGTTTCTAGAATTGCTGTTCTTCTTCTCTTCGATCTCCCGTTGGATTTGTAGGTGTTTACAATGGTTTGATAAGCTATCTAGCTGATCTCCTTCTACTGATGTAGTCTCAGCCTGCTACTTTTCCGCCATCTTGACTCTGCTGGTGTCTTTTGTTACATGGAAATTAATTCCATCATGAGGGTTCTTTCCTTGTGAACTCATCTAAACCAAATTACCTCTGAAAGTCTCCACCTCTAAATAAACTCACATTGTTGAGGGGTAGGACTTAAGGTGGTTATCTATTAGGTTTCTCCACTGTGAACTTGGTATTTTGTTGTCGCTGTTATTAATAAATCTCTTATGTGGAGATATTTGGGCAGTATATAAATACCCTGTTTTATAAAGTCATACTTTTACTCACTGATTTTAGCACCCACTGATGATTTTTTTCTCCAACAGTATTTACTATGATGCACCTATTACTTTTCATTTAATTATTTTTTTGGTTTATTAATTGGATTCCTACCATAGGTAAAACTGTACCTTCTCCTCTATTTTTTCACTTATTTATTTATATCAGTGTGTACTCTCATGAGTACATTTATTTTCTTCTATGGATTAAATTTCTCTCATTATTTATTTTGATGCTCAAATTGTTCTGGATTTGGCCATTGCGAACTTCTTCTATTTGACCACTGTGTCTTTATGATACATCTCCATTACTTTGAGGCCTTCCTTGCTTTCCGGCGCTACAAGATGTAGCAGGGTTATCTTTTGTTTCCTACGCCAGCCATAGAAACAGCCGTTTATCCAAAGAGGCACAGTTCATTTGAGACCGTATTTTTTTTAAGGTTTTATTTATTTATTTGATAGAGAGAGCACGTGAGAGCACAAGCAGGGAGAGCAGCAGGCAGAGGAAGTGGGAGAAGCAGACTTTCTCCTGAGTGGAGAGTCCAATGGGGGCTCAATTCCAGGACCCTGGGATCATGACCTGAGCTGAAGGCAGATGCTTTATTGACTGAGCCACCCAAGCGCCCTTGAGACTGTATTTTTTTTTTTAATTTTTTTCTTTCTTTTTTTTTTTTTTTTTTTAATTTACTTGACAGACAGAGATCACAAGTAGGCAGAGAGGCAGGCAGAGAGAGAGGAAGGAAAGCAGGCTTCCTGATGAGCAGAGAGCCTGATGCGGGGCTCGATCTCAGAACCCTGGGATCATGACCTGAGCCGAAAGCAGAGGCTTAACCCACTGAGCCACCCAGGCACCCCGAGACTGTATTTTGTGATCAGTATCTGGAGTGGTAGGCATGCTTATTGCTATTGAGGTGCTGTTGCTCTGGGTCCTCTCTGCAGAGTAGCAGAGCTAGCAAATATGTGTATACTTATACATGTATATGCACACATCTGTGTTTCTCCATTTGTGCATATATTAAAAGCCATTACTCGTTCAGTTCAGTGCCACAGAGTTCATTCTGCCCTACTTTCTTGTTGGTAACTTTCTGTCATGGTGAAAAGTCTGGCTTTCATTTTTCTATAATGTTTATTTATTTATTACTCAGTGCTTGTATACATGTAGTTTCAGAATTGCTAATGCATATCCATGTGGAAAACAAATTTTCTGAATACAGTATACTATTTGTGTATTCCTATTATCTTTATCCTTATAATATACATTCAAAATATGATTTTCTGAAGTGTCGTAAATTAGTCCTGTCCTTCCCATTCTCTTTAGTGTCCCTGTTCTATTTGGAGGTTCATCTCATATTATGGTTGCTATTATTTATTTATTTTTGCTATGTGAACAATTACCAAGAATCAGAGCTATTTATAAAAAGGTGTATTTAGAGAAGGGTTAGTTTTCCCTCATCATTACTACACGCTTCCCATTTTCATACATTTTGTTATATTTCCAGCTACCTCTTCTAAGTAACCAAGTTCTTTACTTTCTGGTTTATGGGTACTTTCTTTTGTATAAACGAGCACATATATTTTCTTGTATTCTGGTTTTTTTTTTTTTTAATATGAATGGTAGTACACTGTAAACACTTTAATTTTTTTCACGTAACAATGTATCCTAGAAATCACTGCATGTAAATTCAGAAAGATTTTTCACTTTCCTTTTTAGATTCTAGGGTCTTCATACTCTAATTGTGTGGCTATATTAATTTTCAGTCACCCTCCTATGTATGAACTTTTAAATTGTTTCAAGTATGTTGCAAATTGAAACAAAATTGCAGTGGATTACCTATGTATTTTTTGTGTTGTTGGAGGTTTATCCTCAGGATAAATTCCTAGATGTGTGATTGCTTGAAAATAAGTGCATACATTGTTTCCTTAGATATTGCCAAATTCCACTCCAGAAGAGTTGGACCAATTTTCATTACCACCAGTAGCATATGAAGTTGTCTAGCTCCCTTCAACCTCACTAACAGAATGTGCTGTTACACTTTTTAATTTTCTCCAATCTGATAAGTATGAAATGTATCCCAGTGTTGTTTTAATTTGCATTTCTCTGAATCTGTGTGAATTTGAACACCTTTTCATACATTTAAGAATCATGTTCAGATTCTTTTTATCCTGTCTTTTTCATTTTTTCTTTTGATTTTTGGTCCTTCCTTAAATTTTAATAGTTCTTTATGTATTAGAGACATTAGCCCTTTGCATGTGTATTACTTACTTTAAAGCACTGCACCTGAGATTTATTCATTCGGCATGCTTCTCTGTGTAAAATTTCCCAAAATATTAATCTGGAACAATCTGGGTCACAGATATTCTAGGTAAGTAGTCTTGTACTAAAAAAAAAAAAAAAAAAATGGTATTTCAATTTCTTTTTGACAGAAAATAATTCCTACATTTTGGTCATTTCTTTATGGTCCATGTTATTCTCTAAATATCTTTTGTTTATACTGTCCCATATTTGGAAAGTGGATATTTCTGTGGGTTTTTTCCCAAAAAACCCTGCCAGATATTTCAAAAGGTTTTCATTTACCTTCCATTTTAATTAGAAGTGAAAGTACTTGTATTGCCTTTCTTGGTGTTTTTCTAGGTTTTATTTCATAATTCCATTTACATTGAACTGTATTCAGCTATTACAGCTTCCTAATGTCTAGGGCCTTGTCATTGTTATATTTTACTCCTTAATTGTGCTTTATGGTGGATATGACCACTGTGTGCCATACATTGTATTATGTATAACCCTGATGATTTTATGAAATAGGTTCTCTTATCCTTTTAATATTATGAATGAAAAAAAAACTAACATTCAGTGGTATATAACTTATACAGAGCCAAATAACGTGTGGGTGGCAGATTGGGATAGAACACAGGTGGTGTGATTTCAGAGCATTTGGGGCTAATTATTATCATGCTGTATATAATGTCTCTTAATTTTATGTAGTTGCTATGCTCAAATTTTTATTGAATTCATCTATTAAAGTTCTGTGGGATAAAAAAATCAAAAACTGAAAAACAAAAACCAACAAAACACCATTGTCTATGGCATTCACGATATTCCAGGTATTACGCTTGGCGGGGCCTTAGCTAAGGGAGCTGCAGTAACAGGAGAGTTCTAGCATATACTGAGCTAATCTGGCCAAGTTTATAAGGATCTTTGAAGTTTTGTCATGGTGAGCTTCCTTGATTTTTAAGAAATTATTATTCATTCTGATTACACTGGCAAAAGAAATCCATTTTGTACATGGCTACTGGAAAGGTGACATCCCAGAGAAACCCATTTTTTTTGTATGTTGTTTAAAACTTGCAATTTAGAGATCAGGTGTCAATAGATGTTTTTAAAATTTCCTTCAGAGACATTATTTAAGTAATTTTCACAAATCTTAGATTGGCATGAATGTTTTTCAATAGGTTTTCATGTCAATTTCAGATGCAATGCCTATGATAAATTTCTGATTATATAAGGTGATCTTTATATCCTTTGATGCCACTTAAATATAGAGTTTTAAAGAATTATCAGTGATGGAGTACTTTTTATGAAAAATGATAATTTTTTTCACATTATTTTACAGGCCCCTTATAACTCTTTGGAACAGGTATGATTATTTGTTAGAGTGATGCAAAGATTAGATAACTAATCAAAATCATACTCCAGGGCTGTTTTGATAGTACCAGTTTTGTTTGTGTTGTTTTTTAAACCCACTGTTTTTAAACCCCCAAATACTTAAATATAGTAAAGTCTGTTATACTTTTAAGTAAAATTAAAGTAGAGAAATGTACTATAAAACAGCCATGTTAACTTTCCTTTAAAGGTATTCATTACTTTATATTGCAAGTTCACCAAACTTGATTAACTTTTCCTCTTAATTAAAAAAAGTCACTACTAAAAGCAAGAATTACAGTATATTGTATGATTGATATTTGCCTTTTTTTTTTGCTCTTTATTCCTTTTTGCTAATCAGTATCCCCATCTGGTATCATTTCCTTTCATCCTGAAGAAGTCCCTGTAGCATTTCCTGTAGTATAGGTTTGCCAGGCAATACATTCTTTTAGTTTTATTTTATCTGATCCTGTCTCTATTTTGCCCTTAACTTTTTTTTTTTTTAAAGATTTTATTTATTTGACAGAGAGAGAGACAGCGAGAGGGAATACAAGCAGGGGGAGAGGAATGGGAGAAGCAGGCCTCCTGTGGAGCAGGGAGCCTGGTGTGGGGCTGAATCCCAGGACCCTGGGATCATGAGCTGAGCTGAATGCAGACACTTAATGACTGAGCCACCCAGGCACCCCTATTTAGCCCTTAATCTTGAAGTATCTTTTTGTTGTACAGAGGATTTTGGATTTGCAATTTTTGGTAGTTTCAGGAATTTCAATATGTTAATTTCCTGTTTTTTTATCTTTGTTGTGTCTGATGGGAAGTTACCATTTGTTTGAATTATTTTTCTCCTGTATGTTACATATTTTTTCCTGGCTGCTGTTAATGTTTTTCTTTATCTTTGGTTTTCAACAATTTGACCATTGTCAAATATATCTAAGATGTATCTAGGAGTGGACTTTAAAAATGTCTTTTCCAGAGGTTTCTGACTTTGTTGAATATGTAAATTTGTCTTCAGCAAATATTGGGAAATTAGTAGCCATTATTTCTCAAATATGTGTGTGTGTATATATATGTTTTTTTCATTCCCATTCATTTTTGCTTTTTTTCCTTTTGAGACTTTAATTAAAGGTTCTTTTGGTTTTTTGTTTTTTAAAAGTCCTTTTTGTCTTAGTTCTTCAGATGATCATTTATATTGATCTTTCTTCAAGTTCATTGTTTCTTTTTTCATCTCAATGCAGTGATTTCTTTAAAAAAATCCAATTTTTTTCATTTTTAATATTTCTACTTGGTTCTTCTTTATAACTTTTGTTTATCTACTGAGATTTTCTCTCTTTTCATTTATTATCATATTTTACTTTAAACTCTTGATCATAATTATATTAGCTGATTTTAAGTCTTTTTCTCCTGATGCTAACATCTGGATAAACTTATGTCAGTCTCCACTGGTTGTATGTATTGTATCTTTAATATGTTTTTGTTTCTTCATTTGTTGAGAACTTAGAGATTTTGTTTTGGACATGGTGAATGATTTATTATAGAAAGTTTGTCCTGTTAGACTCATTTAAAGAGTATTGATTTTTTTTTTTTTTTGGTCTGTTTTTTTTAAGTCCGTTAACTTGGCTAAACTCCAACTTCAAAATTCTGTTTCCACTTGGTGGGTGTTAGCTGAAATTTCAGGTCAGTTCTTTTAACCTTAGGAAGGCTGTTTGGAATCTGTTTCTTACATACTTGATTTGGGGATTAGCAAGAGACCAGAACAGTTTATCTATGGATTTAGAGTTTCCCTTCTCTGGTTCTCTCCTTTCTAGAATTCTCCCCTATACTTTCTTGCTGTGATTTCCCTGGACCCTGTTTTCTAATTCTATAACAGAGTAAGACTACTGGTTTCTGTTAAAGTCTAGTTGCCCTTCATGGCAGGTACTGGGGTCCTTACTCAGGCTAAAAACCATAAATACTGAAATTTTGTTCAGTGTATGATACCTTTCTTTGAGATTCAGGCACCTTTTGTTCACTCCCTTGTGACCTCAAGTCTCCTTCTAAAGTATTTGTTCCAAGTCCATAATTGTTATCTATGGTAGGGGTGGTCCTATGGGAACTATCTAATGATGACTAGAAGCAGAGATCTATACTTAGCTTTTGAGTTCTCCAGTCCCTGTGGTCTTGTGGCTTTTCTCCACATTTCAACAAAAGTATGTTTATATTGTTCTTTCAGCCTATTCAGACCTTTTGGCTTGTTCAGAAATTGGTGCTCTGGCCTAATTTCTTAGAATCAGTCTTTCTACTGTCCTAGATTATGCCTTGTCTAATTAAAGTCATGCCTGTATTTGAAAAGTGGAAAATTTCCAGGGAAAGTGAGCAGCTGGTATTGACACTCAAAAGAGTTTTATGCAATGAACGTAAGCAAAGGGCCAGTTAGGCTGAACCTCAGGAAAAAGAATCTAATGGTAAGATTCATGAGACTAAACAATCTGGCAAGGGGACTTTCTCTGAGCTATTTCATACTGAATTGGAAAAGTCAGAGGAAAAACAAGTAATAAGCCCAGGTCTCATGTTGGCAGATGGACAGTTTGTATGATCTCATAGTTAACTTTCCCACTGGTCATTAACAGGAAAGCCCTTTAGGTTTTACATTATTAACACGAGTATATGATTTGGATTAAGAAAATCTATTCCTCTAGAAAATTTGTAATTAATAGCAAAAATTTGCATGGAAAGGAAGAAGTGGTATAATATTCAATTCTATATGTTCTTATACAACTCCCTTACATCAGGGACTTGAACTGTCTGTCTTAATCATTGTATTTCTAATTCCCAGGCTAGTGTTTGGCACTTAGAAGACATTCAATAAGTGTTAATATCCCTTGTACTTTTATTACTCTTAACTAAAAAAGGTAATACACTCTCAAATGGATGTCAGTTACTGAGAGAGATATTTAAGGTTGATGTTTTCCATTACTTCTCTTATTCTGTATATTTCTCTCCACACCACCCCCCCCCTCACCCCGGCCAAGTCCAGAAGCCTGAATTTAAGGTGTTTAGGTGTTCTGTACAGTTTTGGGCATAGGAAAAACAAAAGGATTTAATTTTGTCATAACTGTGGAATGCACTAAGGAAAACAATATCACAGTTATCTGCCGGAAGAAAATATTAAAGTGGTTATGAGGTCTGAAGTCAAATAGTCCTGATTTTGAATTCTAACTACGTATTACTCTTGTTTTGAGACCTTTGAAAACTTCCTTAACCTTTTTGAATCAGTTTTCTCATCTTTAAAAAATGTGGATAATTAGTACCTATTTTATATGGCAGATGTGAGTTTAAAATGAGATTAGTATATAGAATTGTTTAGCATTGCTTCTCGGCCTTTTGGCTAAGATCAAGTGTAGAATTGGTTAGCATCATACTAGATATACTAGATAGTACTCAATAAAAGATAGCTGCTATTTTATGGTGGTTTTTTTATTCCTCTTAATCTTTATAGTTTCCTCATTCTTTCTTTGGGATAATTTTATATTTTAACATGAGACCAATTACTTGCCATGGGACTTTGAACCTTTCTGGCTTAACCTTTGATTCTCGGTTAAATTATTTATGCATTGAAGAGTTGAGTTAACTCAGAGTCTCTTTGTGTGCTATGACTGGTGAGAACTTCTTGGAGGTTCTTCACAGTACTGTGGGGCTACTTTCATGGTTCACTGGAAGATGTCCTATAATGATAAAAGTCCGTGAACCAGATTTGACATCACTTACCTTGTTCATAGCCTCAGTTTTCAACTTTCACTAAATGAGGGTGTAAGACAAACAAATGCTTACTGAGTACTCACGTTATATAATGCATTGTGTTCGGTGTTTCCTTTGGGTCTGTGGGATTGAAGGTGTCAATTGAGTTGATACCTTTCTGGGATTCTTTTCCTGGAATAGGTAGCTTAATTAGTACATTCATTATAACAATAATTTTATCATAAAGAAAATAGTTAAGACATTGTATCTAATGTAGTCCAAATGAGGAAATGTACTTTTTAAGGAGTATTTAACAAGCTGTAAAGGACTTTAATGCTTACCTGCAAAAATACATTTATGAGGGGCACCTGAGTGGCTCAGTGGGTTAAAGCCTCTGCCTTTGGCTCAGGTCATGATCCCAGTGTCCTGGGATAGAGCCCCATATTGGGTTCTCTGCTCCACAAGGAGCCTGCTTCCTCCTCTCTCTCTCTGCCAGCCTCTCTACCTACTTGTGATCTCTCTGTCAAATAAATAAATAAATAAAATCTTTAATAAAAAAATACATTTATGATATATTATTTTTGTGATATTGTATAGTGAATAGTCCTATCCAAAACAAGAACTTTATTATTATTATTATTATTATTAATTTTTTTAGAAGATTTTATTTATTTATTTGACAGAGAAACAGTGAGAGCGAATACAAGCAGGGGGAGTGGAAGAGGGAGAAGCAGGCTTTACATTGTGTAGGGAGCCCAGTGCAGGGCTCGATCCCAGGACTCCAGAATCATGACCTAAACTGAGGGCAGACACTTAATAACTAAGCCACCACCCAGGCACCCCAAGAACTTTATTATTAAATCAGAATTTTGAAGGAAGTACATTTTATACTTGACTATCAGATCATATAATTGATGGGTTAATGTGGCCATATTGATTTATATTTTCATTTTCTTATGGTTTCTGCAACCATTGTGGATCTCTGCAGAGATCTGGGTCAATCTATTGATGGTTCTTTCTTTTTTTCTTTTAAATTTCAAGTCATCTCTACACCCAGTCTGGGGCTCCACCTCATGACCCCAAGATCAAGAATTGCCTGCTTTACTGGCTGAGCCGGTCTGGTGCCCCAATCTGTTAATGTTTCTTTTTGATAGGTCCTGAAATGTGGGAAAAAATCTCCACTTTACATGATATTATGCTCTTTACAGAGGTTATGTTGGGCTCTTGTTCTCTTTCATTAATCAGTAGTATAAAAGGTATATCATGGAGTCCAATGTGGGGCCCAACTCTGAACCCTGAGATCAAGACTGGAGCTGAAATCAAGAGTGGGATACCTAACTGACTGAGCCACTCAGGAGCCCCAGGTGTTCTTTTAATTAGCATTTAGTTAGCGTGTATTTTTCAGATGGTTGGACTACGTTGAAGGGTGTTGCATTATCTTACTCCTGGTCTTCAATATTTTGATTTTTTTGAGATATAGGAAATATATATGTAATGGATATGCCATTATATGTTATATTTTGTTGGATGTTATACTTTAACAGTAGCATAATGATTAAATTCAGCTTTAAAGCGAAATGAATAATTCATTCAATACCAGAAACTCCAAATATTTCTAGCATTCTTAATTATAATTATTGCTTTCCTTTTAGTTTCTTGAAGCAGTGATCAAAGAAGTTACATTTCTGTGTGACTCAGTATTTTGAAATATTTACTCCCAACTAAAGTCATACTTATCAAAAGAGATGGTGTCATTAGAACTGAACTATGAATGTATTGACATGCTGACCCAATAAGCCGCTATCTGACAGGTTGTAAATGTTCTACATGGGTGCCCTCTTTTAGGGTTTTGAGTAGTGAGAGCAGAGGGTGGTATTTATTCCCATTATAACTACAGGTTGTTTGGTATACTGTGTGCTAAACCAGCTGCAGCACCAAACTGGGCCACCCACAGAGAGCCCAATGAGGGATTATTGAGGCTTGACTAAACTGCTACCACCTAAACAAACAGTATTGCTGATTTTGTAGTTTAGTGCTTGATCTAAATTAGAAATGAATCTTTCCCAGTGTATGAGGTGCTGAGATTCTGTTAAAAAAATAAATAAATAAAAAGGTAAAAACCTTCCTTGACATATATTTACTCTGTAAAATTACATTGAGTTTTCCAATAATGTTAAATTATACCATTTAATTTTAATATGGTAAGCATGTTACATAATGTCTAACTAGCTTTCTCTGCAATACTGGCATTCCTTGTAAGATAATATATTTGTATTTTTTTTCTCTGTGTTTTGCCACTACAGTGGGATTATGGGGACGACTGACAAAGCAAATACCACTCTGATAACAATTTTTTTGGGTATCCTTGAGTGATGCACGTTAATAGCAATTTGTCATAATGAAGTATGTGTTTTACTTTGTAGAGAAACCTCTTGGTGTTAAAAGCTTTCTAAGCACCATTTGGTCAATCAGGGTTTGAGTAGTAATGTGACTGTGATCTGGTGATGTAGTGTTTAGATAGCATAATTCATTTGGAGTTCAGAGTGTTTCCCAAGAATTAAACTAACTGCTCAATTAAAAAAAAAAAAAAAAGATGAGGTGGTGCTTTCAATGGTCACAGAAAATATAGGCACAGGGGAAGACTTATTTGAGTATTAACTGCTTACTGAGGATTCAGCATAAATATACACAGAGACATACATAAACGCAGAAGTCCTTGCATGGTTGGTATATGAACAGTGAGAAAGATGATTGGTATTCCAAAAATATATTCTAACTTTTTGGAAGTTTATTCTGTGCTATCACACAGCTATAAATTAGTATGAAGGATTTCTAGGATTTACTGTGGTTAGAATTGTTACCTCCATGATAAATATAAACCCAATTATTTAGGCAGCTTCCTGTTTGTATAATTTATCATCTGTTGGTCTTATATTAGAATATAAATAGAGCTTGTGTGTGTGTGTGTGTGTTTAATATACCAGGCTTTAAAATAAGATTTATTTAAAATAAAAACAAAATTTCTACATAAACATTTTTATGTAAACATAAGCATATAGAACTTTTTAAGTGGTTTGTTTGTCTATGGCCCTTAACATAGAGAGTGGTTGGTTAACTGAAAGTGTGTTAGTGTAAATCATGGTGGATTATGTTACAATTATAGTAGAGTCTTGAATGAGGGGTGCCTTTTAAAGTCAGTGCCTAAGGTAAAAGTTGAATGCAGTAAAAATTATCCTTGAAAGTCCTTTAAATTGTCATAAAGTGTAATATCCATGACACTGTCTACCAGTAAGCCAGCTCAGGCAGTTTTCCCTCTAGTGGTAAAAGACATTGCTGCTGCTTTCACAGATGACAAGGTAAAAGTTTCCTTTAATTTAGGTGCTATGTTGAATACAGTATCTGTTTGAATTTTTTTCTTTAACACATAGAGTTGATTTTGCATGTCTTTTTTGAGTGTAATGTAACTTCACTGCATTACTTGTGGTGATAGCCTAAGGCAACTCTTATTTATAGTCTTGCCAGTACATAATCAGAGGAGCATGGGCTTTGGTGATAGATAACTGCTGGTTCAAATCCAGGCCTTTCACTCAGTGTGGCCTAGGGCATTTTACTAAGCCTCTATGCCTCAGGCCACTTGTAATGGGAATAGTAGTATTTCTCTGATGGTTTGTGAAAGTGGCCTAGCAATAAGTCAGCATCGCTATATTTCTGTTTTTCTTTTCTATCTCGCCATGAATGCAACTACAAACACTTTTGAAAAGTAACTAGAATTACTCTGGTTATTTAGAATGCATGTAATTTATAGAGTTATTAAAGCAAAATAATTTGTTATTAGAACATATTCTGTATTCATCCCCTTCCTTAAAATATTTTAACAGTTCTCAAAAGCTATGATAAACTTGTTAGCATGACATATGGGGCCCTTTATGATCTGGTTTTTCCCTACTTTCCCTCTATATTTCCACCAAGAAATTCTTTGTGAGTTAGTTATCATCCTAACTAACCCCTAGTACTTTGAGACTCACCTCAGTTATCAACATTCACCTGGTTTCTTAAGCCTTCCTTGCTCCCACCTCACTTCTCTCAAGTCTGAATTCTGTTCCGTGTATTTAAATTCTCTGTACCCTGTATATTGACATAGGTATTATAATCATTTAACCCACTTCTCTTAAGTGCCGGGCTTTATTTTATTTGAGGTCATGGACCATATTACCTAGTACTTAGTATAAATGCATGAGTCATTGATCAGTGTTTGGCTCAATTAAAGGGTGGAATTATTGAAAAATAGAGAAAGGTTTATACGAGTGAGCACTGCCATGTTCCTCTGGGTTAGTTTTTTAGACTCCTAATTTTTATTTTATTTTACTTACTTAGATTTTTATTTTTTATTTATTATTTTTACTTACTTAGTTTTTTAATAAAGATTTTCTTTTTTTTTTTTAAGGTTTTATTTATTTATTTGACAGAGACAGCGAGAGAGGGGATACAAGCAGGGGGAATGGGAGAGGGAGAAGCAGGCTTCCCTCTGAACAGGGAGCCTGATGCGAGGTTCTATCCCAGGACCCTGGGTTCATGACCTGAGCTGAAGGCAGATGCTTAATACTGAGCCACCCAGGGGCCCCTGAGATTCTTAGTTTTTAGCTGCAAACTAAATTGTGGGTATTTTTATGGACAGCCAAGTTTCCAGCTGCATCATATTTTTATGTTATAAATTAGATATTTTTGCTTTTTATTAAGTAGTGGTTTCCCATGAACAATACTGTAGGTTTGAAAATGTCTTACACACTTTACTCAGAGTATTAATCACTCTTTTAGTTCTATCAGTGTTAGAAGGAAAAATAATTATCGTCAGTAGTAGACCTTTGTCAGAGCATCCAGACATACTGGTCAAAAGGAATTGTAGGAAATGGGTGGGGTTGTAATTAACTCACTGGGCATTGCATAGAAGCAGCTGGCAATGCTGCAACCAGGAGACAACCATTCCATCCGTGATAGACCCATGGGAGTGGTTTGCTTGTAAATGCGGGTGTTATTTTAGAAAAGGATTGAGAACTATTTTTCCAAAACAGCAACATATTAGGCCACGGGTTGGCAAACTACAGTTAGTGGACCAAATTTAGCCTGCCTTCTGTTTTTGTCAATATAGTTTTATTGGAACACAGCCACACTCATTCCTTTACATATTGTCTGTAGCTATTTTTGTGTGACATGGACAGAGATGAATTGCTGCAAAAGATAACTGTGTGGTCCTCAAAGCCTAAAATATTAACTGTTTGACCCTTAACAGAAAAGGTTTGCTGACTCTTGCATTAGATACTTTGCCAGGTTTACAGTTTGACAGTTGGAGATTGAAAAATTCATAGCTACATATCTTAACAAGGAAGGTATACTCCTTCAGATGCAGTTTTTTAGTTTTTATTAAACAACTTTTGGATTTTGAATCTATTAAAGTATAATTTCTAAAAAGGTAAAATTATGACTCTCATATAAATATAAAATGAACCTGTAAGAGGTTTTAACTTCTTAATTAATGAGAGAACCTGTGAGGTAATAAAACTGTGTCAAAGGAGAATGATATATATGTAAGTAGTAATGCTGAAATAAATTTACTAATCCATGTAGAATTGGGTAATATTCTATAGGGCAGTATAATGTTTTGAGTCATATTTTATATGGGTGGAAATTAGCATAATTATACTAGATACAACTAATTTCTGTGGGTAAAATCATTAGCATTACTCTTAGTTTTCTGTAAGTTACAGAACTTTGTAACTTACAAAGTTATAAAAGAGTCTATTCAAAGACAGTCATATTTGTATACTTCTGTAGAATCTAGTAACATGGGATGCTCTCTAGAGACCAACATTCCGTCGAAAAGATACTCAGAGCTTTTTACCTGTTTCAAAGTCTTAAAAAATTTTTCCTGTCAAATGTAAGCCAGTTAAAAAATAATTTTTAAAAACAAACATGTAGGAACTAAAATAAAAAATAATGCTATCAACTATTGCTCTAAAGAGAATGAAATACTGAGAGATAAGTTTAATAAAACCTGTACAGATCTCTATCAGAAATCAAAGAAGACCTAAATCAGTGGAGAAATCTATTATGTTCATGGATTGGAAGACTCAACATAGTAAGGATTTCATTTCTTCCTAAATTGAACCATGGATTTAATGCTATTTCTGTCAAATCACAGTGAGATTTTCTGTAGACACATTCAAAATTGTTCTAAATTTTGTTCAAGTGGAAAGGCATAGACCTTAGAATAGCTAACAGTCTTGATGAGGAAAAATAAAGTGGGAAGAATCACAGCTTGATATGAAGCTTGCTATTTAGCTATGCTAGTGAAGATAGTATGGTATTGGCAGAGATCAATGGAACAGAACTGAGAATCCCTGAAATGAACCCACACAAACATATACAGTTAGTGTTTTCAAGAAATCATTTTACTTTAATTCAGTAAGTATTATAGTTAAAGTAGATATGGAGTTCCAAAGTCGTAATTACCAGGAAATGGTCAACTGTGCATCAAGGACCCAGGAAATGCCTCAGAGACAGACCTAATAATTATGATGGTTCTTTTCCACTTAGCATCATTGTTTATGATGTATGTCAGTCTAAAATTATATGACAGACTTTTTAGTTCCCAGTGACTCTCCTTGTGGAAGATGATAAAGGGAAGTGAAGTGGAAGGAGTCACTATACCCCTCGGACAACTCTTCCCCCCGCCAACTGGTTTTTATAAAAGTGCAAAAGCAATCCAATGGAGAAAGGATAACTTTTTCAACAAATGGTACTAGAACATGCACAGACAAGGAAATGAAGCTTAACCTAAACAGTAATCTTTATAGAAAAATTAACTCAAAGTGGATTCCAGATTTAAATGTAAAACATAAGACTATATAACTTTTGGAAAGGAAAACATAAAAAAAATCTTTGGGATCTAGGTATAGGTAAAAAGTTCTTAGTATACCAAAAGCATGATTCATGAAAGGAAAAATTGATAAAACGCAACAAAAAAAGTTGAAAACCTTTGCTTTGTGACTGATCCTATGAAGGGGAGGATAGACAAGTTGCAGACTGGAGAAAGTATTTGCCACATATCCACATATCCAATGGAAGATTAGTGTTTAGTGTATCCAATAGTGGATCAGTGTTTAGTGTATTTTGAGAGTTAGAATATAACAGTAGAAAGAAAACAGTAAAAAACCAAATGATTTAATTGGAAAATGAGGAAAAAGTCACAAACAGACATTTCACTAAAGAGAATATTTAGGTGGCAAATAAGCACATGAAATGATGTTCATCATTAGCCATTAGGGAAGTGTAACTTAAAACCACAATTAGATATTACTACATACCTATGAGAATGACTCAACTAAAAAATAGTGACAGTGCTAGTGAGGATATGGATAAATTGTATGATACATGCATTGCTGGTGGGAATGCAAAATGTCACAGTCGCTGTAGGAAACAATTTGACTGGGTCTTATAAAACTGAGTGTACACTTACTGTATAACCTAGCAATGAAGCTCCTGGACATTTATCCTGGAGAGGTAAAAACTTAGTTCGCATAAAACCTGTTCAGTAATGTTCACACCAGCAGCTTTATTCTTGGTAACCCCAAACTGGAACCAACTCATTGTGTTCTAAAACCAAAGAATGGTTGAACAAACTGGTACATCTGAAATGGAATACTAACAGCAGTCAAAGCAGTGACCTATTCTTACATGCAACTTGGATGAATCTCAAGTTAATTACACTGACTGAAAAAACCCAATCCCAAAATGATTCCATTTATATGACAAAATTCTTGAAATAACAAAATCATAGAGTTGGAGAATAGATTAGTAGTTGCCAAGAGTTAGGGATAGAGAAAAAGGAGGGATTCTTATGGTGATGTAGCTGTGGTAATAGAGTGTGTTCTTGACTTTGGTGTTGGATACAGGAAGCTACATATGAAATACAGTTAAATAGAACTTAATATATACACACACTCCTAAGTAAATATATGTTAAGAATAGGGAAATCTGGGAGAAATGGGTAGATTATATATCAATGTCATTTTCCTGGTTTGAATGTTGTATTATAGTTTTGCAAGACATTACCAATTGGAAAACTGGATGAAATCCACACAGGGTCTCTTCGTACTACTTCTACATTGGAATCCACAGTTATCTCAACATTAAAAATTTAATAAAAAAGAACATGGCTCTTTCAAGAACGTTCTTTTCAACTTAAAATAGTTCTTTAAAATAAATGTATTTGAGGTCCTACAACAATTTTGTATACATATGCAGTTAAATTTCCTGGGTATTAAGTTTAAATTAGGAAAAGGGGACTTTTAGTTCTTTAATTTTATTGGTATATCCCTGATTAAAGCAAAGTTGAATAATCTGAATAATTATAAATCAATATTTAACTATTATTAACAACAATGGAATTAAAAATTTTTAATGTTATATAATTTAGTAACAGCTAATTGAGTACTTAGTTACTGAGAATTGTAACTTTTTAAAATTTCTGTAAAATATTAGTTGTGAGCTATTATGAGTTTTATATGATACACGTGTAGAAAATGATAAATAATTTTAAGACATTCTTTAGGAGTTCTAAGTAGTTCTTCCAATACTTGTGTAACCGTAACTTTACTTTGGAGTGCTACTTGGGATCCGTCCTAGGACAGTAGTGACATGGTGCTTTGGGAAAGAAAGCAATGCATATAGAAGATGTTTTAATGAGGTATGGTTTTGAGTAATCTCTGCTGAACTGAATCTATATCATAAAATGTCATTCTTTTTACTCTATATCAAACCTCATGTTCATGTAGCATTATTATTTACTGTCATCTAATTTGTCTTTCTACTCAGTTCCAGACTCTCTCCCAGTGGTACAATTTCAGCAGATATGTGTTCATCAGAAATAAGTGCACAAAAACCCTGGTAATCAAAATAGAAAAATGTGTTAGTGGCTTTGAATGAAATATTTTTTATTGTTAATATAGGCACAACTAAACTAAGATACCTTCTTTCATGTTTATATTAACCAAGGATTTTATAGCTTTCATGGAAATAATTTCTATTCATCAGCTTCTAGAGTCTGATAAAAAATAGATCATATATATATATATATATATATATATATATACACACACACACACACACACACACATATATATGTATAAAAACTTTCATGGATGGGATGTTCTATAAGCCTTCTTGCAAAGGAAAAGATAGTTTATTTTAGATTCAGTTTAGTGACAGTTCTTGTTCTTGATACGGAATTTTTTTTTGACAGTATGTAAGCCTAGAATACTAGGAGGAAAGCCACCTGCATAGTAAAATTTCTAGTTTTTCCTATTATTTCCTACAGTTGTGACAGTGGTATATATTATTATTATAAAAGGCTATCCTATGAAGAAAATACTATCAAGTTTATGATAAATGTTTTCCATAGAATTCAGAATCAAATTTTTAAATGTTAAATTTTTAAAAGTAAAATACACATTAATGACTCTATTTTAATACTACGAGGACATTTGGTATTTTTTCCGGCTGCTGTAACAAATTACCACTAGTTGGATGGCTTAAAACACAAGTTTTATTTTCTCATAGTTTCTGGAGACCAGAAACCCCAAATCAAGGTTTCTGTGTAGATAGAGCCATACTCCCTTCAGAGACTGGGGAAAGAATTTCTTCCTTGCCTTGTCTAGGTGTCTTCTCCCTCAAAACACCCCATAAATCCGTTTAAAAAAAATGTGGTGAAATACTCATAAAATTCACCATCCTGTTTTTAAGTGTGTAATTTATTAATATTCATGTATATTCACATCTGTATATTTGCTGTTCTAGTTTTTATAACCCCTGTTTCTTGCCTTGTGGCTACATCACTTATGTCTACCTCATTATCATATAACTTTGGTGTATGTGTGTGTGTGTGTGTGTGTGTGTGTGTGTAAACTGTGACTCTCTCTTGTAAGAAGAATAAGCTCCTTCTCTCAGGATCCTTAGCTTAATCACATATTTTGTCATTTAAGTTAATATTTATAGGTTCCAGGGATTAGGAAGTGAATCTGTTTATTTTGGGGAGCCCATTATTTAACTTAAATTAAATTAAATTAAATAATGATAACCAAATATGGAGTTATTTTTAGAATTAAGTCAGTGATTTCTTTATATTTCAACTTTTACAAATCCACTGGACAAGTCAAGAGGTAGCTACAAGGTGCCTTTTGGTCATCAAGCTTCATCATACAGCCTTTAAGTTACCCGTTAACTGGCTGTGCCTTTATCTGCTTTCATCTCTAATATTCCCAGTCTTTTTTTTTTTTTAAAGATTTTATTTATTTATTTGATAGAAATCACAAATAGATGAAGAGGCAGGCAGAGAGAGAGAGAGGGAAGCAGGCTCCCTGCTGAGCAGAGAGCTCGATGCGGAACTCGATCCCAGGACCCTGAGATCATGACCTGAGCCGAAGGCAGCGACTTAACCCACTGAGCCACCCAGGCGCCCCTAATATTCCCAGTCTTATGGAAAGTTATGTATCCCTAAACACACGTGTGCTTTAATTTCTTCCTAGGAATGATGCTATTTTTCTATTCTGCACTGTTGCTGTGTTATTACTTTGAATGGATAAATTAGCAGTGGTACCCAAGACAATAGAGTATGTTGATAACGGGGAGGCTGTGCATGTGTGGGGTATATGGGAAGTTTTTGTACTACTTCTCAATTCTGCTATGAACCTAAAATTATTCTAAAAAATCAGTCTTACAATAATACTAAAATCAAAACTTGCAATAACCTTGTGTGCTAGAATACACTCAAGATATGATCCTTGATCAGACCTAATTTGGGGAGTTCTCATCAGACTTTGACAAGAAGTTGGATATATTTCTAATGGGGGAAAGGGCTAAAAATGTAGGAAGAGATTACTTTTGTCCTCATTGAGAAGCTTTCCCTCAGTTCCTATATTTAGGCAGGTACTGTACAAAAGTAATTGCTTCATATGTACCAATCATATGTTTACTATATTTCACTAGGTTAGAAGGGGTTTGTAAGCATTGATTTGTGAAATCTTGCATGATAATGAAATTGAAAGATGATTAGTTACATGTAAAGTACAAAAAAATGTATATTAATTGAATCTCTAATTCTGTCCTCAAAGGATTTTATTCCAGCATGTGAAGATTCATCTTAGACCAGCCTGTAGTAGAATGATTTAAAGTTTAAATAAGAAAACAACTCTTAGATGATCATGGTTGAGACTATTTTCCAACACATAAAAGTGTACCTATCTAGAATATGATTAACTGAAAGTTATCATATAGAATACTATGAAAAGGGGCACCTTGGTGGCTCAGTGGGTTAAGTCTCTGCCTTCAGCTCAGGTCATGATCTCAGGGTCCTGGGATCAAGGCCCACATTGGCCTCTCTGCTCAGGAGGGAGCCTGCTTCCCCTACCCCCAACCCCCCCCATCTCCCTACCTACTTGTGATCTCCTTCTCTGTCAAGTAAATAAATTAAAAAAAAAAAAAAGAGAATACTATGAAAACATTTATACAATTTTAATGTCAATATTAATTTTGATACCAACATAAAACTTAAGAAAAATCCCTTTTGAAAAAATGGTTTCTTTCAACAATAATTTTAAAACCAGGTATATCTAGGAAAGTGTTTTTTTTTTAACATATTGTTATTTTAGCTCTTTTTTTCCTCAGGCTTTAGATAGGTAATGTGAACTATAATCTTTGTCTTTCTACATGATAATATTCTCACTAGTTAAATGCTTTCTGGAAATTGGTAGCTTAAGAGTAGAAGAGCAAATAAAACATTATAACTGATAGCTGTGAATAAAGTATGTTCAATGCAACATATTGAAATTTTTAGAAGGGCATGCCAAAAGAATATAACATTTCATTTTAAAGTGAGGTCTTCATGCATCATTTATTTACAGATATATTCTTTAGGGAATGTAACCAATCTTCTTTGTCTTTTGAATGACAAACATAGTTGAAAATTTCAGACATGCATCAAAGCAATTCCCCTGCCAATACTAGTCTGTCCTTATGGGATTTTCTCAAGTGCTTTGTCTGGGCTAGTTCTTAACTTAAGTGATGAGGCTTTTATTGCATTCCTGCAGAGATTATTTCATCATTTAATAGACTTTGTTTTAAGAAAATGTTCACTTTGTGCAGATTATACCGTTATTGTGGTCATGCCCTTTATACCACCCTTGCTTTTCCCCTTTCCCCATCCTCCTCTTTGCCCTTGCTGCTATATTTGTATTTGTTCCAGGGTACTTTATTCATTGTAGAGAAAGCAGTCTTTCCTGAAATGATCCTCATAGTATATATCAGTCTTAGGGAGTAAATTTAGGTTTCTAGAAGACCTAAATGCTAGTAACAGTAATTTCTACTTAGTATTGCTTTTAAATTGCACTTACAGTGTTTTTCATATATCTTTTTCAGCTATTTTTTAATAAAGTAAGAGTTTATTTTTGAATGATTTGTATAGTTTATATTCAGGAATATTCATACTCTTCTTATTTTGATGCATGGAATGCAAACATAGAAGAGAAGGGGATGCCAGCAGAATTGCTGAAAGGTTCCTGTCAGGCATACATGATGCTATTTAATTTTGAGTATATATTGTGAAATCATATTACTATTATATTATGTAACTATGTAATTATATTATGCATTTATGCCAGTATCATCTGAAACAAATTAACAAATATAATGAAAATTATATTTTCTCTTGTAACAAATTAAATTTCATGTAGTTGAGTAATAGTTATATAAAGGACATCTCAGTTCTGGTTACCATTTATGTCTTTATATTATGTATTTTGTGTAATGACTCATTTCTGGCTGAGTTTCACACTGTTACCTTTATTTTCTTTTTGTTTCATCTTTCTGAACGTTCTTTTTGTGGATAATATGGAGTGTAAGTAGAATTTCTTTAAAAAACTTGTAGTACATTCTGTTAGTATTTTTCATGTGTTTTTAGTGTTGTTGGAAAAAACTTCATGAAAACATTAAAGCCAAATGATAAAATTAATATTCTCTGTGAAGAATAAGACTAAAGATCTATGGCCCTCAGTATATCCTTGTCATTCAAGAGTTTTTCATGGTGCGCTGCCTGAGTTTGTGATATAATGTAATTTTTTTTTCTAAGGCACAAAATTAATTTCTGTATTCCATGAAGGATCTTCTGTAGGAATTAAGTCACTTTCTAAGTGAGAGAGCAAAATTGATAGACTGGGATCTCAAAATAGCTTTTTTTTTTTTTTTTTTTTTTTACAACCCACTGTGTCATGTACAAAAATTGTTATGAAGTAATAAAACTATTTCTTAGCGAAATGGTTATCCACAAGAAAACACAAATATGCAAGTGATGAACCTGCATTAGAACAACATATAACATGTAAAAAGCTTACAAAAGTTAAGCTAATTGATTACTACTCTGTGAACATGCCATTTATTAACTAAGATATAAGTTTTTCTAGTATTTCTTGAACATTATAATATTCTCAGTGATATACTTTAATAATAATCGGAGGTCATTTCTGAGAAATACTAACAATCAAATTAAGTTTCTTAGTGAGATAATATTTTTATGAAGGGAAGAAGTCTAAGAAATCCATGAATCTTAAAAAATAGTTCTTAATGAATGTTGAAACTAGGGAGTATCAGATCTGTGACTTAAACTTATTCAGACATGAAATCCTCAGTATTTCTTTGTTAAAGGTTATTATTGCAAAACGTCTGTTTGAAGATGTATACAGCCTTCAGGGTTAAATATATCACTAATCTTACAGCAAAACTTCTGGCTACTTAACTAGTTGGAGATAGGAACATATAGGTATATTTCTTTCCTCTCTCTCGTTTCTGATATAATTTATATGCGGTGAAATGCACTGATCTTCAATGTACAGTTTGCAGTTTTGAAGATGTATATACCCTTGTAACTACTGCTGCAGTCAATACACAGAACCTTAATACCACTGTAGTCAGTCCCCATCTTTCACAGGCAACCACTTTTCTAATTTCCCTCATGATAGATTACCTAATTTTGCCTGTTCCTGCCTTCAATGTAAATAGAGTCAGACAGTATATAGTCTTTTATATGGCCAGTTTCTTTTGCTCAGCATTAACGTCTGTGAGATCCATCCATGTTAGTGCCTATATCCATATTTCATCCCTTCTCATTTTACACTGACAGACCACAAATTAGATTATCCATTAACCAGTTGATGGAGTTTTACACAGGTATAGATGTAACTACGTTTTTATTAACTTCTATTTCTTTTTTGAACAATGTTTTTAGAGCAATTATAGGTTTACAGCAAAGTAAGTGGAATGTACACAGATTTCCCATATACTTTCTGTTCTCCCAAATAGCCTCCCTCATTGTCAGAGTGGTGCATTTGTTGCAGTTGATGAATCTCCACTGATACATCATAATCACCCAAACTCTAGCTTATGTTAAGGTTCAGTCTTGGTGTTGTATACTCTGTGGGTATGGACAAATGTCTAATGACATGTATGCATTGTTATGGTTTAAAACAGAGGTTTTTTTTTTTACTGCCCTACCAATCCTTGTTGCTCTGCCTACTTATCCTTATCTCTGCCCCCCAGACCCTGGCAAACCACTGATCTTTTTACTGTCTTCCTCATTTTGCCTTTTCCAGAATGCCGTAAGTTGGAACCATATAGTTGGTAGCATTGTAAATTGGCTTTTTTCACTTAGTAATATGCATTTAATTTTTCTCCATTATCTTGCATGGCTTGATAGCTCATATCTTTTTAGTGCTAAATAATACTCCATTGTCTGATGTACCAGTTTGTATGTTCACCTGCGGAAGGACATCTTGGTTGCTTCCAATTTTTGGCAGTTATGAATAAAGGTGCTATACACATCCATGTTCAGGTTTATGTGTAGGTGTAAGTTTTCGAATCCTGTGGATAAATTTAAACTCCTTTGTATTTTTTTGCATTTTCCATTTCCTTTGTACTACCAACGAGTTCAGTTGTTGGATATTATGATCTTAAGAGAATGTCTAGTTTTATAAGAAATTGCCAACTGTCTTCCAAAGTGGCTGTACCATTTTACAATCCTACCAACAATAAAAGAGAATTCCTGCTGCTCCATATCCTTGCCAGCATTTGGCGTTGCCCGGATTCTAGATTTTGGGCATTCTAATAGGTGTAAAGTGGTATCTCATTGTTCTTTTATTTTGCATTTCCCTGATAATATATGATGTGGAGCATCTTATCATGTGCTCATTTACCATCTGTGTATCTTCTTTGGTCATGTGTCTGTTAAGGGCTTTGCCTCATTTTTTAATCAGGTTGTTTTCTTAGATTGAGTTTTAAGAGATCTTTGTGTATTTTAAATAGCAGTCCTTAATCAGTTAGGTCTTTTTCAAATATTTTCTCCTAGACTGCAGCTTGTTTTCTCCTTCTCTTGATATTATCTTTTGCAGAGCAGAAGTTTTTAATACTTTTAAAGTATATTTAAAGATATAATTGGTTTTATTTAAGGACCCATAAAACAGGCAACATCCCATCTAGGAAATAGAAAAAAGCTCCAGAAGTTTTTCATGTTCGTGAACTCCAGCTTTTCCATTATTTCTTGGTAAATCATGCCTTTGGTGTTTGTATTTAAAAACTCATTGCTGTATCCAAGATCATCTAGGTTTTCCCCTACATTATCTTTTAGGAGTTTTTAGTTTTGCATTTTCCATTTCTGTCTATGATCCATTTTGAATTAATTTTTGTGAAGGGCATAAGTTTTGTGTCTAGATTCCTTTTTTTTTGTTTTTGGTTTTTTTTGTGTGTGTGTTTTGGTTATGGATGTCCAGTTGTTCCAACGCCATTGTTAAATCAGCTGTCTTTGCTCTGTTGTTTTGCCTTTGTTCCTTTGTCAAAGATGTTTTGTTAGTTTTTTAATCTCAAAGATTGTTTATTTAGACTGTGTTTATTTCTTAAAATTTTCCACTCAACCATCTTTTTTAGCTAAGGGGAGTGAACTTGGTGCGTGGCCTGTTAGCATAAATGCAACATTTCTTTGAAGTGTCTTTTATTGCTTTAAATACTTTATACAAGTCTTTCTGTTAACATGGCTGAAACCCATTTCACAAACCCAAGAAGAATAGAAGAGGTATCTAAGAAGGAGCTATAAAATTTTTGAAAATGGAAGGCAAATGAATGATATGTAACTCAGTAAGTGGAATGGAAAAAAAGAGTCTAATAATTTTAGGTTTCTACAAGCAGACTAATTCCTAAGCAGAAAGTCTCAGGAATTGGAAGTACTAGTTACCACCAAAGCTGATGGTACAGAACAGTGTTGAAAGTATGAGTATTTGTGTCAGGAATTATAATGTGGGACTTAGACCACCCAGGTAGCCATGTGCCTAATTTTCCCCCTTGTTCCCAGAAAAAAAATCTGGGTCCACAGAAACCAGACACAGCTAAAGGAAGATTAAGGGACTATACTAAAAACATGAAGATTAAATGAAAATCTACATAACTAAAAATGGAGTAGACTACTTTCCCTTGTTTTGATTGCAAGAATAGTAGCAGCCAGTCTTATAACTCCCAAGAATGAGCTGATCAAAAGACTCTCAGATATTGGCAGGTATGGGGATCTTAGAATATGATGTCTCTACATGACTATACTATGCTGAGGTTTCCCCGTACAGAGTTAACAATCCATTTTTTAGTTCTTCACTCTTAAATCTGAATGTATAGCCAAGGGTTGCCAGGTATAGGGGATAATTCTATAATATAAAGTACAGTGATCAGATCAAACAAAAAGTACAAAAGAGCCTTGAGTAAACAGAAATCATGAAGGGGACAGAATAAATGTCTAAGATCTTACAATTAATATGTTAAGGAAAATAAGAGAAATTTGTGTCAGTAAGGCAAAAATAAGGTTATGCCATTAAAACAAAATTCTCAGAGAAAGAATAGAAGTCTTGGAAGTCAAAATAAGTTTTAAAAAATATTAGGATGGTGGAATAGAAATGAAGGCAGTCTTCATGAAGTAAAATTAAAAGAAAAAGAGATGAACAAAATGGGAGAGGAAAGAAAAGAAAATTTGATCATCAATCTAGAAGTTGGATTCCTTGGTAACGGGTCCAGGAAGAAATAAAGAGTAAAATGAGAGAGAACCTAATTTTACTAAAGACAAAATACAAGAATATATATCAGAAGAAATGAGAGAGAAATGAATTCTCTATATAAAGAACATACATAGGAAGAAAATGAGAGAGAAACTAATTTTATTAAAGACAAAATAGAAGAACATATATTAAAGAATGTATAGGACATATAAAAGATATATGAAAGGACTACAAAATATCAAGCAAAATGAATGAAAAGACACCCATACTGGGTCACATAGCCTTGTGAAATTTCAAGCACTTGTAAAATCCATGGATGACCCCAAAAAATCTGGAAAGGGAAAAATAGTAAGATAAATTCACACAAACATTGGGAATGAAAAAGTCTTTGAACTTCTCACTAGGAACACTGAAAGCTAGTAAAAGGTAGACCAAATTTTGAGGGAGAATAATTTTTAACCTTGAATTCTTTAGCATCAGTAAAGGTACGATAAGTATTCAAAGTCTCAGATGTATTATTAACAGGAACTTATTAAGTTTCTGAAGAGTACATTTCATTAAAACAGGAGAGTATATTAAGAAGAAAAAGACCAATAATCAAGTAAATAGATAACCAATACAGGAGGGAGGCAAGGGAATAATGGGTGGATGGTGATGGGCTGATATCTCAGGATAACTGCTTTGCTTCAGTCCAAGGGCTGACTGAACAAGAAGATGGAGAGTTTTAAGAAGGTTTTGCCCAAGGGCAAATATGTATTGTCTAATTAATCGTTGTCCATGTTGAAAAGCATTTATAATTCTATTGGAAACTTTGAGGGGGAGTTACTAGTAAGTACACAGAAAACAAAACAAATGCATAAATGAGTAAAAAATTGATTCAAAGAAACAAATAGTTGTATAAGACAGAAATAATAAAATCATAGCATATTACATAGTTCAGCCATGAATATTATATGCATTCATAATTACATAATAAATTCATTTAAATATATATCAGTAAACTCAATTAAATATATATAGCTGTATTTATAACTATATATATTCATATATAGAGAAAGTGAATTGGATGAAGGAGTGGTGAAAGTGTTAAGTCCACATCTCACACAGTGAGTAGATTGAAGAAAGAAATACTAAAGGAAATAGTAGTAAATGGCTAAATGGCTAAAATTGACAAGTTGTGAGAAATAGCCAAACATGTTGAAGGGAGCTGCTTATGTGGAGCTGGAATCTGGGTGGCAGAAGTGGGATGGTTTTTTTTTTTCTTTGATATAAATCTCATAGAACTCTTTGACTTTTTAAACTATGTAAATGCATTATTTTGGTTAAAAATGGAACTAAAATATGTCTGTGACTTTGGTATTCTCTTCACTATTATACCTATGGTTATTTTATTATAAAGAAAAGTGTCCACCTCTCAAAATGTTTTAGTTAAATCTTCGCTTGATGTGCTAGGTTAATTATGTGGATTGCTCTATGTACTTTTTGGCCCATGGCGACATGCTTCTAATAGGATATAAAGCCCACTTTGAGAAATATGGATTTAAGTATTTCTTTGTAACATAAAACAGTATTGTGAACATTTAAGAATATAAATAAGTTTTGATAGACAGGAAGTTATGACCTCAGCCACTAGTGTATGAATGGAAAATTATTTAAAAACAAGAAGAAAACCCAGCACCCCAGAACTTTGGATATTCTGTGATTGAAAACAGCTATCCTTATCTTGAAATTTATTGTTCATCCAATTTGCTGGTTATCAAGAATCTACATTAGGTAAATAGTGCATTATATGGTGAGGAGTTTGTTGACTCAAATGCTATTTGAAGTTTTTATAAATATAGATATGCTGATTAATAATTATCTCATTGTATGAGGAAGCAATCCCTAAATCTAAATGCTTATGTTGAATTTTATATCTTGGAAACAATTTGAGGAAAGCTGAGTACATTCAGTAACTTTAGATTTTTATGAAACCATGGGATTTCTACCAAGTACAGGACTTGGACATTGTCTTCTGTAATGGTCTTTTATGTTTCTGTGCTGGAAGAAGTATATGGCAGCAGATGGATTTGAGGATTTAATAGTTCTCTTTCCATTTAAAAATAATTATTGATTTCCTTTAATAAATTCAGAAAAACAACTGCTCCACTTAAGACATTTTATGACAGGGATTGTATCTCTTTCTAGATTGTAAAAGAATCTTTGTCTATATTCTAACCAATATAAAAAGATTTTATATTGAAAATTAATATAAGATCATTGTCAAACATGAAAGATACTTTGTCTTGACTTATTTTAAAAAAATACAATTCACCTAATATACATAACAGTTATTTCATTCAAAGATGATAATAATGTCTAGTAATGTACTGTCATGATGAATTTTGAGAAATAAAAGAGGAAAGTAAGGAAGAAGTAATTTATGGATGGGCAAAGTCAATTTGATGTTTGCATTTTATGATTCATAAAATAATAAATTTTTTTTCTCGTAAGACTGTAAAAAATTTTTTCCAGGAACTGTAAACAGTTTTAATCATAGGTGGCTAAAGGGAATTTTGCCCAGTTTTACTGAGAGAAACTGCCTTTTTCTTTAATTATAAAATAGAAAATACAGTAATCATAAAGAACTGATGTTGTGTGCACAACATGGAACAAAAGATAAAAGTACTTCTTTTTTCTTTTTTTTTTAAGATTTTATTTATTTATTTGACAGAGATCACAAGTAGGCAGAGAGGCAGGCAGAGAGAGAGGGGGAAGCAGGCTCCCCGCTGAGGAGAGAGCCCACTGTGGGGCTCGATCCCAGGACCCTGGGATCATGACCTGAGCTGAAGGCAGAGGCTTTAACCCACTGAGCCACCCAGGTGCCCCCAAAATACTTATTTTTTCTAATCTGTATAGTTATGTTCAGTCCTTTTATAGTTCTTCTCTGAGAGCATTCACCAAATTGCTTTATTTCTCCAAGTGATACATGCTATGACACAGACATCAGTATCGGCCTAAATTGTACTGTACCCCAGGCATACAAATTAAGAGAAGAAATATATTGGAAATTAAATTCCTATAACTTGTTAAGTTTTATGAAATGTTTGTTAGTACAGAATTCTGAGATTAGTAAATAGATAGTAAGAAATGCATTGGAGAATTATGTGGAAAATGTGAAAAATTAATTTTAAGATAATGATTTAAAATTATTAAAATTCTTCCATATTTTATTATTTGAAAAAAATAATGATTTATTTCAGTGCTGTTTCTATTTCCAAATCATATTTTGATCTATTTGCAAAGTAGGTAATTCCCTTCCTTTAGAGAATCTAGAATCTATTAGGACTGCCAGTTATTTAGTTAGGATATTTGGAGAACATAAGAAAGTTTGACCACAGTGAGAATGTTTGACCTAGAGTCTTATTTTATGCCATTTATATATTTATTTTTAAAGATTTTATCTTTTCATTTCACGGAGAGAGAGAGAGAAAGAGAGATAGTATGTGTACAGAAAGAGAGGCTGAGAGAGTAGCAGACTCCCCACTGAGCAGAGAGCCAGGTGCAGGACTTGATCTCAGGACCCTGGGATCAAGACCTGAGCTGAAGGCAGACACTTAACTGACTGAGCCACCCAGGCGCCCTAGTTTATGCAACTTAAAAAGCATCCATGAATGTTCCAGAACACTGCCATGTGGCAGAAAAAGTTGGATGGACACACGTAAAGAAGAAATATTTGAATTTAGGAAATTTGGTAAAGGTGCAGTTATAATATAGTCCTAGCATGACCAAAGTATGTGTGTTTATGCAAAAGACTGCTGTGATAGGTGAAGAATCCAGGGGCCTCCCCCAGCCTTATTTCATGCAGGTTTAATTGCTTTTTAAATTCTTCCTATATGGGAGATATAGAAGTGATTTTGTAGTTTGGAAAATTTGGAGGGAAAGAAAATATCAGAAAATTGAGATTAAAATATAGATTAATAAAAATTTTCTGTAGAAATTTACTGAGACTTTTTTGGTGGCAAAATTCACATTTGTGAAAGATTTCAAATTTAGGGTTTTTGATGTTATTTCCAAATACGATTTTACCTACACTTTCAGAGATACCCTGATAGGATAAAAGGATATGTTCTTTTACCTTACCGCTTAAGATTTGAGTCCTATTGTCAGACCATCATATCATTGATGTTATACTATGAATATTTTCAAAACTTCTATTTATTATGATCCTAAATGTAAAAATTTACATTAACCACAGTTGTAAATGCATATAATTTATATTAAGTCAATAATTTGTTGAATATATTCATTTAGAAGAGTTCCTAAGTCTTATGACCCTGTTTAATATTTCTCACTTTCAGTTTGTCATGAGTACTTTGATAAATATACCATTTGATTTGTATCAATCAGAGCATATTAAATTAATTGTTCTCAGTTCTTTTTATTCCTATTAGGTGATTTATCAAAAGTTTTTACCTTAAAATGTGTACCTGTGATTACAAATCATAACTTTTAAAAGATAAGAGAATGGAAACATTAGCTAATTAAAAACCAAATACTAAAAATATAAAAAAAAATTAAAACCAAATACTAATTAAAGAGGTCTCGGGAAATCCCTTAATATTTATTAATATATTCAACTTCCATTTATTTTATTTTAATTCTAATCAGTTGCATTTGGCTAATATTTTAGACTTCAGTAGAATTAGGTGCTAATAAAAGATGAAGATTACTCATGAAGTTCTAGTCTTTCCCTCACTCAGCATGTTTATTTGTATAAAGAACTTCAGTGAATAGGCTGTATTTCCTACCTTGTCCTTGCATCTGGACTGATGATTTCAAGTGAATTTAGTTTATAAACTTTTGGAGTTAACTGATACCAGCAATTATTTGGCATTGCTAATCTTAAATTCTGGTCTGGTATATGCCTTAAAATCTTATTCAGTATTTTTGAGTAGCTCCTGAAACCAAATACTTACGTACAATTTATGTTCACTTACTTTCTGCCCTGAAGATGCTAATTCCCTCATCTTCTGGGCTATCGTGCTTGTTCTTACTATTTTAATTAAATAACTATGAGCTTTCTTATCTTTGTCTGGCTATTTATTAACCTTTAATCAAGACAAAAAAGTAAAATGAAATAAGTTGCTTTTTATTTTCTCTGTTATCTTTGGGTTCCTGTTTTAATGACCATTACTTTGCAATAATGGCTTATAATGGAGTTCAGTTTCAGTGAACTCCCGACCACCTCTTTAGCTGCTAAAATGTCTCACACATTTTGCTACTGAGTCATTTCATAACTGTCTCCTTTTTGTTTCTAATATATGTTATTTTCCATGTGACTACATCTCAAAAAAGTTGTTGGGTTTCTGGAAACATAAATAAAGAACAGATGGCTGCTCACACCTAATGACAAATACAAGGGAGACAGAAGACTTTCATCATGTCCCTCATGGTCAGCATGTTAGCTCTCATGTGGTGGACATCTGTGGCTATTTGAATTAGGCCTTGCTCCTGTTTTGGAGTCTCTCAGGTCTGGTCAGTCCTCTTGACTGGACTTGACTGGAAATGAAAGTTTATTTTTAAGCAGTTGGGTTTCTCATTTATTAGTCTGGAAAAAACAAAGATAACCCTGAATAAGCATTAGGAAATGTCCCAAATAAGAGTACTCTTATTTTTTATTTTTATTTTTAAAATTTTTATTATTATTTTTAAAAGATTTTATTTATTCATTTGACTGAGAAACAAAGATAGCGAGAGAAAGAGAGAGAGCACAAGCTGGGGGAGCGGCAGGCAGAGGGAGAGGGCTCCGCTGAGCAAGGAGCCCCATGTGGGGCTTGATCCTAGTACCCTGGGATCATGACCTGAGCTGAAGGTAGGCACTTAACCAACTGAGCCACCCAGGCGGCCCGAGTACTCTTCTTTTAGACTGTTACATAGTTTGTTCAAACTGATTTGTTAAAGTCAACTGATATCTCTCTACTCTGATAACAGCTTTGCCAAATTTGAGAACCAAGCTTCGTTAATATAGCTCTTAATGGACACATTTCTGTACTTGTATGCGGATTAGCAGAGTACTATAAAATGAAGTAAAGCATTTAAATTTAGATTAATTCAGGGAGAAGACCAAGTATAAACATTTGAATGACGGATTGAATCAGTAGACTTTTGATATTTATAACTTAAATATTCAAATCATGAGCAATCTCCAAGTGTCTATGACATGAAATGATCTGTAAATTTATATAGCTATAAATTCTAATTTTTGACCACAGATTTTTAGGTGGGCAAGTTGCCTATTTATCCACATATGAGTTTTTGTTCTGTACTGTCCCTACAGTAACCTTTGAAATATTCAAAACATTGTGTCTTTGTGGAGAAACAATCACCAAATCAGAAGGAAAATTTTAGTGAATATTGAGAATACTTTTAACTTGTAACAAAACACATTGGAAACATGTCTCCTGAGAACACTGTGGGTTTAAAAATGCTATGAGCTAGGAGGAAGGTTTATGTTTTTGTAAATGTGCAGAATTCCTAAGGTCTTCGAAAATCTAGCCAGAATATCAAAGATCTTTTGTATGGAATTTTTAAAGAAATAGTATAATAGAGGGCATTAAGGTTCTTACACACAGACACACATGAAAATAATAACAAAAATGAAAAGAACTATTGGTTTTTAAAGGGTAATTTCTTTAAATTACTTGTTTTTTTTGATTAGAAATTTGATCTATTAAGTCTTAACCATAATGATCTCTGCTATTATATAACAGCTTATTAAGTAGAAAAATGTCTTTGGCTTTGTACTCTCTAAATTACCATGAAATTTGAAATGGAATATATAATGATTAATTTTATTACATCACCTCAGCATGTAAGTGAATTTCACATATGTAAGTTGTTCTTCAGAAAAATATTGTACATGTTTTACAGAAAAATATTTTTAATTAACCATTCTTTTAAAAAGTCAAAAACTGTTACTTTTCAGACATTGTTAAGATCAAAAACAGGAAATTTAAGAAATTTTACAGTTTGGGATATGTTTTGGGTGTGTAACATATTGCATGAAACTATCTTATTAGAAGAATTTTTTAGTCTCTCATATTTTCTCTTATATTAAGAATGCCTCTGTATATCACATTGATTTCATTTTTAACCCACTGAGCCACGCAGGCGCTCCACATTGATTTCATTTTTTAAGAAACTTTAAGAAATTATAAGTAATACAATATAAAAACTTGTTAGGAATATGAAATTGCTTTGTGGATGATATAAGTTATGATTATGTTTCATTTGCTATGTTTATTTTATTTCATTTTAAATAATTAAAATGTCTTTTCCTTCAAGGCTCCAAATAACACAAAATGATAAACTATTATCTGATCAGATAAGGATTTAATATAATCCCATTATAAAATATATCCTGGAGCTTGACAGCTTCGAGCAAACATGCAGAATTAGTGATGTTTTTCATAATGAAAACAAATGCAAAATTTTCGGGATCCCGGTCATAATGAAATAACCCTTTTACCTAATAAACATAACCTGTAAGAGTAAAATTAGTTTTTGTAAGGAGATACTCTTTCTGAAAAATTTCTTACCGTTTCTTGAGGTGATAAATATGTCTGGATTAGGGTAATCCCTAGACATAATTGATTTACATTGGACTTAACTTTAAAGTATTATGGAAAAAAACACTATGGAATTATAGGATTTTATATCACAGATAGAAAACTGGAAGAGTGGCAGTATTGCATGTTCAAATTGCCCAGGACAGTGATGAACAATCTTCAGGCATTTCATAAACTCCAAGTTGGCAGGGAATATGACTTTCTTGTCATTCAGGTTTGTGCCAGGCTGAGCATTCAGTACTGATGTTATTCATGAAAGTAATATGAATGATTAGAGAAATGTTACATGGATTTCACGACCTGCCCTGTCGACATGATCATCCCATTCCAGGTACATAGAAATTCTGAAGCTGGCAAAGGAAAGAAGTGGAAAATAAAATCTCCATGGTACAGAAGGGAAAAGATAACTTGAAGCCAGAGTTATGCTGCATTGGTCAGAGAGGTCATTTGGTCTGTATAAGTTCTGTGGGCTTGAATTTCATGGCTACATGGTGATAGGATGTTACAGATGCAAGGGGAGGGGAGGAGGGACCTCTGAATGGATTCAGAATTTGTGTTGTCTCTATAGCACAGGGATTTCAAACCAGAAGACTGTAGGATTTCTGAAACTCTTGCAAAAGCACATGCTAAGCTATTTAGAAGCTAATACAAAGCCCACACAGATGGGCATCTTATGGAAAGAATGTCCCCTCTGAAGACAAGTTCAAAATAAAAAAATCTAGCTATATGAATTATCTAATATGAATAACATGATATAGTTAACAGCCACAATAAAAAGAAGTTATTGCTATAAAACATGAAATAATATTAGAAATGTAATGTAGAATAAGTATATTTTAAGTGAGGAGATTTTAAATGAATATTGAACATTATAAAACAGCAAAGGAAAAATAAGTACAGAGAAAATAGGGGAACAGTAACATGGTAGAAATAAGCCAGTAAATCAGTTATGTGACTATAAACTCTTCTGTTGAAGGACAGATTCTAGAGTCTATAAAATGCAAAATCCTGGGTGCCTGTATGGCCAGTTGGCTGGGCGTCTGGCTCTTAATTTTTGATCAGGTCATGATCTTGGGGTTGTAGGATCAAGCCTCGCATCAGGCTCTGTACTGAGCATGGATCCTGCTTGGGATTCTCTTCCTCTCCCCCTGCTCTGTCCCCCTCCCCAACCCTCCTCATGTTCCCCTTCCCCACCAAAATGCAGAATACAACTTCATTCTGTTTCTAAGAAACACATCTTGAATATAAGAATTGTAAAGGTTGGAAAAAAGATAAAAGCATTACATGAGGCAAATTTTAAAATATAACTTGGAAGATCACTTTATTATACAAAAACAAAACAAAACAAAACAAAAAAAAACCACTTTAAGGCAATAGGTGTTGCTAGGAATAGGGAAGACCAAATGGCTAGAAAGATAGAATTCTGAGAACCTAGACCCACTTGACAACATGACTTCAAAATATATAAAGCAAAAGTTGACTCAATTACAAATTAAAATTAAAAAATATGAAATCATACTGAAAATGTTTTGAAAATACCTTTCTCGAAAACCAACATATTAAGCTGATCAGAAAGCAGCAACAAAATAGAAACTTTGAACAGTATATTTTAACAAGGTTGCTTGGATGAATGAATGATCCCTTTAAACAGAGATCCCTTTAAGAGAATATACATTTGTTTCAAGTCTCTAAAACATGACAGTATAATGTACTAGGCTGCAAAACACTTCTCAAGAGACATAGAGCTCAAGATTTCTGTAATACTTAATAACAAAAAAGATTGTCTCTCCCACAAATGTAAAACACACGCATATAAGAAAATCCATGAGCCAAAGTAGAATTTTAAAGAAAGATGATGAAATGTTTAGAATTGAACACCAACCAAAACACAACATATCATAGCTTGAAGCTAAAGAATTAGCGTAGTTTTAAATGCGTATTTTAGCAATGACTGAAAATTGATGAGGCAAGCTTTTATCCCATGCCATGTGATGTAAGAAATAGGGCGTACAACCAAGAGGATCCTGCTGCAGGGAGATCCAGGAAGACTGCATACAGTTGACATAAGAGTTTGCCAGTTTATCTTGGAGTAGGGCCTGGGGGGCCAGAGGGATAAACTGAAGGGGGTTGGTGGTTGAGGGTGGTAATTATTTGATGTGTTGGATTGTTATGAGTTAGAGTTGAAATTTGCTGAACCTAAGGATATTTTTTTAAGATTTTATTTATTTATTTGACAGAGATCACAAGTAGGCACAGAAGCAGGCAGGAGTGGGGAGGGGGAAGCAGGCTCCCTGCTGAGCAGAGAGTCCAATGCAGGGCTCGATCCCAGGACCCTGAGATTGTGACCTGAGCCCAAAGCTGAGACTTTAACCAAACATTGAGCCACCCAGGCCCCTGAACATAAATATTTTTAATATTTTCCCCATTCTTGTTTTTTGTCTGTTTTATGCATCTTTTTTAATGCTTCCATTTTAAAAGGAATATGTTTCCGATTTATTTTCTTATTTCTCTAAAAATAGTTTTTTATAACTTATTTCCTTTTTAAAATTGTGATTTTTTTTTCTAAATTTAAAGTACTTTTTGTTGTGTTTAAATATATGCTGATTGAATAACAAAGAATACCTCCTTGAAACTATTTGAAGACAACTCTAAATTTTGGATTCTGTTTTCCCAGTGGTCGATTTTCTTACTATATCCCTTGATTTTGGAATAGACCTTCATTTTAACGTAAAGAGAATTTTCTTTGTTCTCTTTAGGGAAAGAAAGTTGAAAGTTGACAAGGGAAAGATGAAACACAAAGCCAGTGCTGTGCTTACGAATGTAAAATGAACAAAACGGACACATTATGTCATAGGCTGCTTGTCTCCCTCAAGAGACAAAGACTAGGCCAATCTGGGCTATCCTTCTATTAAGTTAGAACAGCTGGAGTTTGACATTTTTCTTCTTTAAGTCTAAAGACTGGATAATGTTCATATTGGAGCTTTCTTGTCTTTTACACATTTGGTCTCCTGTGTTCTTTTTGGCTTGGGAGCTTGGTTAGTGTGCAGTAAGATTTTAAGGGGGGAAAAAAAGCTTCTTATTTCAGGATAGAATCTTTAAAATAAACAGGCTGTGTGTTTATTACTGTGGAAACCAGAGAGCAAGTATGACTGTAAACAGAATGATTTCAAAAGACTAAGTGATTAAATGCCAAGAAGACTGTAATAATACTATTATTCTTTAATAATTTTTTATTTCTATGATAATTTTGAAATGCTTTCTGAAATAATTTTATGACATATATGTTAGTCTTTTGCTATGCAAACATTGATTTTTTTTTTTTAGAGTTTTGGTAGAAACTTTTAGTCATTCTAGTAAATGGGGAATCTTGTTTGTATACTTATTTATGGCAATTATGATGGCTAAAACCTTCTAAAGGTGTTCATTTCTCAGGATTTACTTGATAATATTTTTCATGTTTATGGACTACCAGTGAACTTGCCAGTGAATAGTGACTTTGCATCCTGTGTCTTTACTGAATGCATCTTTTCATGGAAGTGTACTAGGAAAACCTAGTTGTAACTGCCCAACTCCTTTCATAGAGAACTTAAAATTTTATGTAACACAAAGCGATTTCTCTTTCTGATGAATCATTTTGTGACATTTGAATGATGTGACATTTGAATAAATCTTGATGAGACCAAAGTTGCTAGAAAATAAATTCAGCCTGACACTCATTCATGGGAGTTTTGCCAACTTTATCTTAAAGTAATGCCTGTTGTTTCATTCAAATAACTGTGTTCTGTTTACTAAGCATGTTGGTTTTCTATTGTGCCACAACTAGGTTCTCTGCTGAGGGTCTCACAAGGCTGGAATCAAAGTATCAGCCAGACTGCATTCTCACCTGGAGCTCAGATTCCTCTTCCACATTCATGTGGTTGTTGGCAGCATTCATTTCCTTGCTGGCTTTTAGCCAGAGGTTGTTCTCAGCTCCTAGAAGCCATTTTCATGACACCCTCCCTCTTAAAGCCCTGCTCTTGACTAAGATCCCAGTCCATTTTAAGGGCTCACTTAATTTGGTTAGACCCAATCAGAATAATCTCTCTCTTTTTTTAAAGTCAGCTTTCCCATGTCACCTAACCTAATGGGAGTGAGTTTCTCCTTAAACCACAAGTTCTCACCCACATGCAAAAGGAAAGGATTATACAGGGCTTGTGCTTTAAGGTTGGGAATCTGGAGGGCCGTCTTAGTGTCTGCCACTAAAATAATAGAAGGCAATGAAGTGAGTATTTCTTCAGCTTCTTTTTTCTGTCTTTGTATGTGTCTCGATTCTTTTTCTCCTTTAGCCTCACAAAAGGAAGATTCTTTATTCTCCCCCCCTGGTTTTTCCTACCCCTTTTCAGTTCACTCTGGTAGACCTGGTTGTGGTTCCACTCACACACTCTCGTATTTTCATTCCCCCCTGTTTACTTGCTCGTTCCTTGCAACTTGCACTTTGCCTAGTCCTCAGTTCTTTTCTGAAGTGAATCTTCCTTTTCTTTGGCTCAGGTTTAAGTCCACTCTCTTTTTTGCAAACAGGTAATCTTCCCGTCTCTGGCCCTCCCTACTATCATCTACCACCAGCGAGACATTCTAAAATGCAAATCTAATCACATTATTCTGCCAAAAAGTCATTGGAAGCCCCACCTTGCTGTCTTTAGCAAAAGACCAAATACAGCCTATAGACAGGCTTTGTTTGGCCCTTACATCCAGAAAAAAGTTAGAAATGAGTCTCTAGAAATCAAAATCAGGAGCTTATATCTAAAAATCTAAACTTCTGGTCTCTCTTGAAAAATTAAAAATCGGAGTAATCTGACCCACATTTCCACCAGCCAGTAATCCATTTCTACTACCTAGTGCTCCCCCATAGATGGGAAAAGCTTTCTGTAGTTTGTCAGCCCATCAGCTTTATTCATTCATTTTACCTCCCTGGCTCCTGAAGACAGTTGATTCCACAAGCCCTGACCTAGAAAATAAGGCTAAACGTGTTAGCATGACATTCTTAATTTTTTCCTAACTTCCCTCCATTCATTCTTTTCAAATCAAGTTGTATTTTAGTTTAGTTGGATGATAACATTTCAGTTCCTTCAGCCAGATTGTGATTTCCATAAGGAAAGGAAGTATGCTTTGTTTATGCTTTCATTATCAGCCCCTAACACAATTTCTAACACATATTGGGAAATCTGTGAAATTAAATCGAATGGTGTTGATGGTACTTTCGCAGACACACTGATTTTATGTGCCCGTGTAAGTGCTCAAAGTCAATACAGATGAAAGTATCCGCTCTCGGCACTATTGAAAAATCTTCAGTCAAAACTTTATTCTCTACCAAAAATGAATCAAGAGAGTTATTTTGATTTACAAATAATCTGTTGTAGTACTATGAGGGTGGTAATGGTGGTGGAATTCTTCAACATAATCAATGTCCTGATTCCTTCCAGACTTTAATAGGAGTGAGAATTGGGACTCCCCTGACAATGTTACATGTTCTTCTTCTAGAGAATACAGAGAAGATAGGGCTTCCAGTTGGCTCTCATTCTTTCTTATGCAAGATATTGAAAGGCTTTCTGTTTGTTGATATCCATAAACCAGGAAATATTTATAAAATTTCTAAATAGATTTCCTAACTGTTGCTAGTCATGAAGGGGCGTTTTAAACTGATTCTCTAAGGTGTTTTGAGAATGATTCATTTGGTTATTGAAGAATTAAATACTGATAATTAATGGAATTTTTACTGTATTTCTTTATGGTTGGATTAAAACATGAAAATGTAAATGGGATTATTGAATGATCTTAGTCTAGAAGGATAAATTTTTTAGTGTTCTTCATAATTAAGTCGTTTTTTTAGGGTTGGAGGATGACCTTTCCGCTGCATATTTAGTCCTGTTTTTCCAAAATGCCATATTGAACTAATTAAAAAAATACGTATCTACAATATCCCACAAAAATATTATTGTATGAAGTAGAGGTAGCTACTACTCATGTTAAAAAAGATCATAGATTGTTGTTGGCAAATAGAAAGAAATCCTATTTAATCCAAGACAGGGTGGTTCCTCTAGGTTACTCACTGATGAGACAATAACAATGGAAAAATTTGCATCATTGCTCTTTCTGGGCTCAGTTAAATTATTAAATTGTGAACAAATTCTCTTTGTGATCTTGTTTTTTTGTTGTTGTTCTTAAAGGTTAAAAATATTCTGGACTGCTCTTTTTTTCATTGATAGTTAATAGTGATGATATTAGTTGTTTGTGATAAATTGTGTTGTGTTCCAAAAATAGTCATTATTTCCAGTACTCTTTGATTTTGTTTTTAGATATTGTTCTAGTATTGCTTTTTTTTTTTTTTTTTTTAAGTTAGCCTCCATGCCCAGCATGGAGTCCAGTGCAGGCCTTGAACTCAAGACCCTAAGATAAAGACCTGAGCTGAGATAAAGAGTAAGACGCTTAACGTTACAACTGAGCCACCCATTCACCCCAAGTATTTTTTTATTTTGTTATTTATAATGTTTAGTCCATACTCGTGGGGGAGGGAAAGAAGAATAAAAAACTTGGGTAGACATAGTTCTTACCCTCTCCTCCCCCCACCCTTTTTTTTTTTTTCCCTAATTGAATTGACTAGAGGTTGCCCAGGGCATAGTGGGGGAATTTAGGAAATGAATGTAGGATATAACCATGACTCTGTTAGTTTGAGATACTATCTGTATTAGAGTTTTCCAGAGAAACAATGCCAATATATAAAGAGATATAGTATAAGGTATTGGCTTACACAATTGTGGAGCCTGAGAAGTCTTACTGTCTGCCATTAAAGTCTGGAGACCCAGCAAAACTGATGGTGTAGTTGAAAGGTCTGATGCCTGGAGAGCTGATGGTGTAGCTTCCAGTCTAGGTTTGAAGACCTGACAATCAGAAGCACAGGGTATAGGAACGGGTCTGGGTCCCAGTTCAAGTTACCAGGCAGAGTGAATTCAACTTTCATCTTCATTTTGTTCCATTCTAGCCCTCAACTGGTTGGTTAGGGTAATCTGTTTTACTCATTACACCAATTGAAATTGAAATGCTAATCTCTTCTGTAAATACCCTCACAGACACACCCATAAATAATGTTTTTTTTTTTTTTTTTTTTTTAGAGATTTTATCTATTTGACAGAGAGAGATCACAAGTAGGCAGAGAGGCAGGCAGAGAGAGAAAGAGGAGGAAGCAGGTTCCCTGCCGAGCAGAGAGCCTGATACGGGACTCGATCCCAGAACCCTGAGATCATGACCTGACTGGAAGGCAGAGGCTTAACCCACTGAGCCACCCAGGTGCCCCCATAAATAATGTTTAACTAGCTCTTAAGGCATGCAGTCACCCATAAGTTGACACATAAGATGAATTATCACACCAGCTTTTACCAGTCTTGATACTGAGAATCTGATTATGGTCCTATATATTGATACTTTGATAATATTTCATGCTGTTACTATTATCCTGAAAGTGTGCTTATCCTGGGATTGATGTACTTGTGAAAAATACTGAATTCTTTATTAATGAGCTCCTTTTCATAACACTTCTCATATTATATAATGGGTACATCTTTACAAGTCTCTTTGCCAGCAGGGACACTGCTTTATTCCTCTTTGTTGTTTTGATGCATATATTAGTATCTGTTGAAAAATTCCTTAAAAAATGTTTGGTGAAGGAAATTATAAGGATAAACAATTCTTGGATATATAATAGTTTCTCGTTTTCATCTTGAAAGCAGTTCATATGATACCTATGAACTAGGGTAAATTGGGCAGTAGAATTGTTAGAAGTTTTTGAAATTCAAAGATTAAGGTCATAGCTTGTTGGTAAGGGAATCTCATCTAGATCATACTATTTATCTCATGTATATTTTGCTTTGTATTTAAGTACCAAGATTATGGATAACATTATAAGGAAGGGAGGGAATTTGTAATTTTATGGCATTTTTGTAACGTGTGTTGTTTTTCTTCATATTTTTAGTTTTAGCTAAGAGGAAGTTATTCATGGGAAGGAAAACTTATATTAAGAAAAATGAGAATTTAAATGAGGTTGTCAGTTTTTTATAGGTATTTAAGTCCAGGATATGGCTATTAAAACCAGTTTAATTGTTACATTTGACAATTTCGAAATTTAAAGTTGGTTGTGAATTTCTGCTCATTTGGCCCAGATGTTGCTAAGATAGACAGTTAAAAGTGAAAGTCTCAGTTCATATGTTAAACAAATAGGAATTTGCTTTTGAGTAACCAGTCCAATAGATAGTCATCTCTAGAGAATATTTCTAGATTGTAGAGCCAAGTTGGTCAGATTTCTTAAGATCAGTAAGAGGAGGTATATGTATAGATGCCCTTTGAGGATGGAAGTATGCTAGGAATATCTGTACAGATGAGAGTATTTGGATCAAGCATAAGGTAAGGACATATCGGAAAACCACCTCTTTTGTCCCCCCTGCCCCAATAATACCTGGTTTCTAGCTCTTGTGGTTGATATATGATAAACTGAAATCTTAGCTTTTTCCAGTTTAAGAAAACAACCTAACCTCATGGGAATGTCTTTTATTTGCTTAAAATCACCACTTTAGAAATTCTAAGGAGATATGGAATGTGGCAATTCCTGTCCATGAATACATAGAATCTTTTTGGGAAGAGTTTCTGTTAAGTCATTTCAAAAGCAGTCAGATTTGGTGAGTGCTATGAAGTGTGTAAACCTGGCGATTCACAGACCTGTACCCCTGGAGATAAAAATATATGTTTATAAAAAATAAAAAAATAAAAAAAAAAAAAGCAGTCAGCCATCCCCATGATCAGTCCTTATGTAATTTATTTATTTATTTATTTAGGCTTGTGCCTTGATCCAGTTAATAATGATTGGGTGGCAAATCTGGGTTTATCCAAACCATGAACTTGTAAATGCTTGCCATGAACTTGTAGAAGTTTACTTACCCAGGTTAAAAATTAAATAAACTGGTTGGAACTACCTTTCCCAAAAGGAGCTGTGTATGTGACAGGCACAGCAGGCGTCATGGCCTCCTTCTTCAGTTTATAACCAAACATTGATTTATAAAATTACAATAATTTTTAAAGAGTTTACATTCTGTAGTTTCCTGACCTCGTAAATTAAGGGGAATGCTTTTTTTTTCCCCCTACCTTAATATATTATAACCATGACAGTAAGTGCAAAAGCGTTTCTAGTAGTTGAACATAAATCTTTGATCTGACCTTTTGAGTCATACGATCAAAGAAGAGTTACCCTTCTAAAAATTTTATGAAATACTCATTTTGCATCTGACATTATTTCCCCATGGATATAACACTTCATATAACTGTGTATCTCAGTGTATATTATGTTTTCGGATTGCCACCCTCCTTTCCACTGCTCCCTCGCTCTAGTTTTAGGGATTTATCCCTTAACACCCCATTGAATAAATTGAGATTACTGCATTGTCAAAATACAGTAACTGCTATACCATTTGGACACTTTTGGCAATGACTAAGTGTTCCCATTTGAGAGCTGCTTTGTAAGAAACAGTTCACAGAGTGGAATTGTAGTACGCCAAAATAGTTGATTTCTTTTGGACTTAACTGAAACTAGGTTTCTGCTTTTAATATTTCCTAATGGCAAGGTGCTATTCTGTAACATGACTTATTTACATAGTTACCACAAAACACTTGATAGTTTATGCAGTAATGACATTATTTCATTGAAAACAGTAATTTTAGTACTGTAGTATTTCAACATTTTTGTCTGGCTACATTTTCACTTTGAGCTTTTAAAAGTTGAAAATTCATGCTTGGGATATGATGGTTTATCTTGATTTTTCTGAAATTAATTTATTCACCATGTAAGCCTTATAAAATACTTTCTTTACATTTATGCAAAACAGATATTCTGTCTGATGTATTTTTGTATAATGTAGATTGCCCTGTACTATACACATGGTAGGAGTGAAAAAATATTTAATTGAATTTCAAGTTTTTATGTAGGATTCTTACTGACTGCACTTCATATATTTCTTATATTATTTTAGTCTTAGATCCATAGAGCTCAAAATCTGAATTTATTACTATTAGCTCTAGAGAGACTTCTTATAGTCTTAGTACATATAGTATTATACTATCTTAAACTGTTACATTATTTTAGTTTTAGGTCCATAGAACTCAAAATCTGAATTTATTACTGTTAGCCCCAAGAGATTTCTCTATTAGCTGACATAATGTCTGAAATTTAGTAAGTACCTAATAAATGTTACTTACTATTAAAAAAAGTTGTGGTATAATTTGGTTTATTTCATCACATTGATGGAATATATTCTCTGAATATTTATTATTTTGAAGACATCAATTTATTGGTTTTTGGTATCCAGCATTATGATAGAAATCCAGTGCCATTCTATATCCTGATCATTCACATATAACCTGTTGTAATGCTCTGGAATTTCTAGGATTCTCTTTTTGTCCCAATCTGAAATTTAATGTTGTTATGTCTTGATAGGAGTCTTAAATTTTTAAGTTCAGTGTGCTGGGACCTTAGTAGGCTCATTCTGTCTGGAAAATTCAGTTCATCTGTTTCTCCTACTATTTAAATTCCTTTTCTGTTTTGTTTTCTCTTTTGGCTAACTATTATATGGATTTTTTTAAAAAAGATTTTATTTATTTATATGACAGACAGAGATCACAAGTAGGCAGAGAGACAGGCAGAGAGAGGAGGGGAAGCACGCTCCCTGCCAAGCAGAGAGCCCAATGCGGTGCTCCATCCCAAGACCCAGGGATCATGACCTAAGCCGAAGGCAGAGGCTTTAACCCACTGAGCCACCCAGGCACCCCAACTATTATGTAGATTTTAACTGATCTTCTTTTGGCTAACTCTATTATATGGATTTTCACTGAATTCTGTACTGTACTTACCCTCTAATTTTCTTATAATTTCTCTCCTATTTTCCATCTGTTTCTCTATTTGCATGACATTGTGTGTGTGTATGTGTGTGTGTGTGATTTATGCAGCCCAGAATTTTATTCTTTGATACCTCAAGTCAGTAAGTATGGTTACTGTTTGTTCTATATTAGCTCTAGGATGGGGGTGAATGCCCTGTGAGGAACTCACGGAAGCATGGTTCTTACCCCGTTTCAGAACCTTCCAGTTGCTGCCTGCTGTCAGTCACTCTTCAGTCCCTTGATAGGTTTTGTTTTCTGGTTTTTGGTTCAAAGTTTTATAATTGTTATCTACAGGAGAATTAGTCTAATATAGCTTACTTTGCCATTACCTGAACTGGAACTACCTGAGTGTTAGTTCTTTCTTTCTTTCTTTATTTTTAAGATTATATTTATTTATTTGACAGAGAGAAAGAGATCACAAGTAGGCAGAGAAGGGGAAAGAGAGAGAGAGAGAGGGAAGCGGTCTCCGTCTTGAGCAGAGAGCCCGATGTGGGGCTCAATCTCAGGACCCTGGGATCATGACCTGAGCCAAAGGCAGAGGCTTTAACCCACTGAGCCACTCAGGCACCCCTGAGTGTTAATTCTTAATTACATTTTTCTTTGCAAAAAATTCAATTAAATGCATAGTTACTATCCATTGTGCTCTTCAGTTCTCAAGTACCAATAGATGATTCACCCAAAAAAAAACCTTGAAAATTTTAAAAATATTTTTTAGACTAATACTTTGTTTTTATCTTGTTTCTAGGTAAATAAGGGAATAAATCAAAGTCAATATTATTAGTTTTCTCCATAAATATTTTGGATAGAAATTTATTTCCTAGGGGTGCCTGGGTGGCTCAGTAGGTTAAATCCTTTGCCTTTGGCTCAGGTCATGATCTCAGGGTCCTGGGATCGAGCCTCGCATCGGGCTCTCTGCTCAGCGGGGAGCCTGCTTTCCCCTCTCTCTCTGCCTGCTTGTGATCTCTGTGTGTCAAATAAATAAAATCTTTAAAAAAAAAAAAGAAAGGAAAAGAAATTTATTTCCTAAAAATCTGCCATTGAATTATAATAGATAGATTTTTAGGATTCTTAGTACTTTTTTTGTTTTTCTAAAGTAGGTTCCACACCCAGTGTGGAGCCCAGTGCACAGCTTGAACTCTCAACCCTAAGATCAAAATCTCAGCTGGAGATCAAGAGTCAGATACTTAACTGACTGAGCCACCCAGGTGTCCCCTTAGTAAATATTTCTGAATGAAAAAAAATATGGCAGAAGAGTTTTTAATCCATGGTTTAAAAAAGGCAACTATTAAGCTTTGAAATTTTTTTAGAAGTAAATTCATAAACCATACAGAATAATGAACATATTTTGTCTTTGATTTCATGTTTCATCATTTCATTTAAGTTGAGGATTTAAAGATACTTGGTGCTTTTATGATTTTTTGAGGATCACTAATTTTGAGTTTATTAGTTTATGATAATTGATTTTACGGATATTAGAGTTATAGTTAACACAATTTTTTATGAAAATACTTTGTTTCCAAAACATTTCTAATGTCAGTATCATGACTTTTAACCAGTCATGCTATTTCATCAAAAAATATCATTAAGTGCTTTGGGGCAGGATAGGGTAGGTTGGCCTTAAGTTTCTAAAACTTTTAAATGACCAAGGGCCAGAATTTTATAATCAGAAAAAAAAAAATATAAGAGTCTACTCTTTTAATTTTCCTGGAGAATGTTATGACAGACCTGAGCAATTGTTACTTAACAGGATAAACTAAGGTTTAAGTTCTGAAATAAATGATCCATGCCATTTCATCCTATGTTTTATTAACACATTTCTAATTATCCCATAGCAGGATATTTTATTATAAGTTTTGTCCAGTGTTTGCTTGCTTACTATTTCTGTGGGGCCTTAGAAACTAAGCAAAGCAGTGATCCCAGCCCTAGTGACATCTTTCTCTGTCATGGCCACTCTGGAATGCTACTGTGTTAAAATAATCACCCATTCTTAAAAGAAAATCAAATTCAAACTGTCTTAAGAGAGTGGAGTTTTTTGTGCCCTTAGGTGTTACTTCTATTGTGGTTTGTTTGCAAAATCCTTCACAATCAGTGCTTAGGTTTTTGTTCATGAATCTTCTATAGGATATGTCATTATTTTTGAAAACTGGTTACAAATTGCTTGTGCAGTACTACACTGAAAATAAATGCCAGTTTTGGATTTCTAAAATAGAGATTTCTAAGTTTCCCATGGAACATGTAATTCTTTTGATATGACCAAGGTATCAAAAATAAGGTGGATAAACAGTTGCATTTTCTTATCAGTTGCAGTGGAGGGAGTCTGGTTTAAAAAAAACAATGAGAAACTTAAACAAAAGACAGAAAAATAACTTTTTAAAAAAAGATTTTATTTATTTATTTGACACAGAGAGAGAGAGATCACAAGTAGTCAGAAAGGCAGGCAGAGGGGGAGGGGGAATCAGACTCCCTGCTGAGCAGAGAGCCTGATGCAGGGCTCCATTCCCGGACCCTGAGATCATGACCTGAGCCGAAGGCAGAGGCTTAACCCACTGAGCCTCCCAGGCACCCCCAAAATAATTCTTGATTAGGTAAAGAAACATAATGATCCTGAATGGAGGAATTATACTGTTAATTCATATTGGAAATAAGTTAATTCCTTTTTTTTTTTTTTTGAAGATTTTACTTATGTATTTAACACACAGAGGGAGATCACAAGTAGGCAGAGAGGCAAGAAGAGAGAGAGGGAAGGGCAGACTCCCCACTGAATATAATTCCTCATACAATTATTTGAAAATGAATAATTACAAACAAAGTTCCTAGTATTTTTTTAGTTTCTTTTTTTGTTTGTTTTTGGCTTGTCTGAAATTCATAGTCAAAATTCCTGGAATGTGCTTGGCAAAATTAGATAATACAATATTGAGAAAAGGAATTATGAGATCTTTAATCTTTAATGGTAAAACCTATTATAAAGCCGTAATAATTAAAAGAGCATCCTAGCACTAGTAAAAGAATTGTGAACAATGGTATGGAAGCGGAAACTCAAGAAAATACTTAAGTATACATAAAAATGTAGTTTCTAATAATCGCAGCATATTATGTCAGTAAGGAGAGAATGGTTCACTGAGTAAATGGTGAGGAAACATTGATAATGTATTTGGAGAAATAAAAATGAAAATATAGGTAAATAGTAACTTTCTCTGATTTGCAAACCTTGAAAGGAAACTATTTTTATTTTTTTAAGATTTTATTTTTAAGTAATCTCTATACCCATTGCGGGATGAAACCTATAATCCCGAGATCAGGAGTTGCATGTTCTACTCACTGAGCCAGCCAGGAACCCCATAGGAAACCAAATTTTAGATTTGACTACATTAAAATGTAAGTGCTCTATTAATAATATTGCCAAACCAACAAATATTTGCAGCATTTATGACCAAGTATTGATTCACCCAGTTAACAAACATATTTTGAATCCCTACTGTGATCATGGGGAAGGGAGACAATAACTATTTATAAATAAAATGAATTAAGATGATGACTGCTATGAAGATTGTAAGATATTCTTAATACCTTTACTATTGATATTTCTTTGTAGGATTATATGGAGGATTCTGAAATGCTTATATCATAGTTAAGGTAGTAAAGACAGTGTTTCCAGAGATAACATTGAATAGAGACTTGAATAAAATATAAGAGGAAGCTTTGTTCAATTCAGGGAGAAGAACATGCAGGAAGAATATGCAAAGACTCTATTAGTTTCTGGTTACCACTGTAACAAAGTACCAGAAACTTAGTGGTTTTCTTATTTCTTTCAGCATCAAGCTTCTGCCAGCCTTTCTTGGCCTGTGTCCATATCATTCCAATATCTGTTTTCATCATCACAGTCTCTTTGCTCAATTTGATCTCCTGCTTCCCCTTTATAAGGACCCTTGTGTTTACATTGGGCCTCCTGGATAATCCATGATAATAGCCCCATCTCAGGATCCTTGATTTAATCACATCTGCAAAGTCCCTTTTGCTGTATAAAGTAATATTTACAGATTCTGGATAATAGGATGTGGGCATCACTGGGGGTTAGTTATTACCATAGACCCTGTTACACTGTATTTATTTTTAGTTCTACTGTAACAAATAACCAGAAACTTATAGCTCAAAATAACATAGACTCACTATTCCATGTTTCATTAGGTCAAAAGTCCCACACAGCGGCATCTGGGTGGTTCAGTCAGTTAAGGGTCCATCTATTGATTTTGACTGAGTTCATGAGCTTGGGGTTGTGGGATTGAGCCCTGCGTTGGGGCTCTATGCTCAGCATGGAGTCTGCTTGAGATCGTCTCTCTCCCTTTCCCTCTTCCCTACCTCCTCCCCTAAATTCATGGGCTCACTTTCTCTAAAGAAAGAAAAAGAGAAAAACAGAAAGAAAAGAACATCTTAAAAAAAAAAGTCCAACATAGTAGTCTCACCTAGCTAAAATCAATGTGTCAGCAGGACTATATTTCTTTCTGGAAGCTGTACAGAAGAACCCAATGCCTTGCCTTTTTTGAGCTTCTGGAAACCACCCACATTTTGGTACGTGGTCTCCTTCTGTCTTCAAAGCCAGCAATTTAGCATCTTTCTGTGCTTCTTTTCAAATTTCATATCCTTCTCACTGTAGCTGAGAAAGGAAGGTTCTCTGATCATAAGGATTTATGTGAATAGATTGGGCTCATCCTGATAATCTACAATGATCTCTTCATCTCAAGGTCTTTATCCTTAACACATAAGCAAAGTCCTCTTTTCATAGCAAAAGTAACATATTCACAAGTTACAGAAAGTAGGGTGTAGACATTTTGGTGGTAGCACCATTACATTTGGGGGAAGCTGCCTATTACATATGGGAATAATTGACCTATTCAAGTGAGAGATCCAGCTAGAGAGGTACTCATAGGCCAGATTATAAAACAGCCTTTTTGTGTATTGGAGTATTTAAAGAGAAAATGGGTTGTACTAAAATGAGGAAACAGTTCAATGCTGTTCCAGAAAACTTCCTGTATCTGTGCTATCTGACATAGCTACTACTAGCCACATGTCACTGTTGAACCCTGAATTGTGACTTGTATTATGAGGAGCTCAGTTTTTAATTTTGGCTAATTTAAACTTAAATAGCTCACATGTGGCTAGTAACTATTGGAACCAGGACTATTGGAAGATACTACATATATTTTTGGAGAAATTTTGCTGTAACAAGCAGAAAAATGAACAGTAGCTAGAATTAGAAATGACATTAAGGAGGTTTTGTTTTGTTTTTAGACTGCTAATATTGAAGCACATTTGTATTAATTATGTATTGTTGAGTAACAGATTATTACAGACTTGGCAGCTTGAAACCGTGCACATTTATTATCTCATAGTTTCCGTGGGTCAGAAATCTAGGCGTGGCTTTGCTAGGACTCCTGTGAAAGCTGTAATCAAGGTTTGGCCAGAGCTGCAGTCTCATCTCAAGGTGAAAGATCTGTTTTTAAGATCATGTTGATGTTGGCACAATTCGGTTCATTGTAGCCTGTTGGACTGAGGACCTCAGTTTCTTGCCGGCTGTGATGGTTAACTTTATGTGTTAATTTGGATGGGCTACAAGGGCCTAGATATTATATGGTGGTCAAACACTATTCTGGATGTTTCTGTGAGGAAGATTTTGGATGAGATTAAAATTAGGTCAGTGGACTTTGGGGACCACAGAAAGCCCAACAAATAAGGGAGGACCCCAGTCAGTCAGTTGAAGGCCTGAACAGCACAAAAGCCTGATCTCTCCAGAACAAGAGGGAAATCTGTCGAGAGATTTCACTGACTCTTCCTAGATTTCCAGCCTCCTGGGTCCACCCAACAGATTTTGGACTTACCTATCTTCAAAATCATGTAAACCAATTCCTTACAATAAGTCTTCCTACGTGTATAAACATCTTATTGTTTCCTTATCTTTAGTGAACCCATCTAATGCACTGGCTATTGGTTAGAGACTTCCCATGGTTTTAAGATGGTTATTTGTCAGAGATCACTTTCTGTTCCCTGTTGCATGGGCTTCTCCAACATAGCTGCTAGTGTCATAAAAGGAAAGACTCTATTAGCAAGATGGATATTATAATCTTTTTTCTTTTTTTAAAGATTTTATTTACTTATTTGATAGATGGAGATCACAGAGAAGCAGGCAGAGAGAGAGGAGGAAGCAGGCTTCCTGCTGAGCAGAGAGCCTGATGTGGGGCTTGATCCCAGGACCCTGAGGTCATGACCCGAGCCAAAGGCAGAGGCTTTAACCTGCTGAACCACCCAGGCACCCTGGATATTATAATCTTCTATAGCTTAATCACGGAAGTTATATATGTCTCCTTTGCTGTATTCTGTTGGTTGGAACCAATCACAGGCCTTCCTGCTCTTGAGGGGAGGGGATTACACAGGGTATGAGTCCCAGGAGGCTGAGATAATCAGATGCAATCTTAGAGGCTAAGTGCTGTGTGCTATTTAAGCAGTCATTTTCCTGCATATAACTTTCCAATGGCTTTTTGTTATAATTGGAATAAATGTTCAACCTCTTACTGTGGCCTACAAAGTCCTGTGTGACCTAGTCTCCTGTCTACCTTTTCCATCTCATCTGCTGTGTGGTCCCCCTAAGTTTTTGCAAGGTCTTGTTCTCTGACCGCCATATCCAAAGATATGCTGCCCTCCAGTCACAATCAATTACCTCTTTTATTTCCTTCTTTGATCCTACAGCTATGTGAAATTATAATCATTGTGTACCATCAATTCTTTCCAAGAGAACAGACACAATTTTTTCCTTTCCCACAGCATTGTCTCTAATACCTGGTATATAGTACATACTCAGAAAGTCTGATAAATGAATGAATGAATGTATTCTGTATTTCACCATGTAAGAATGGGGATACTAACTTTGACTCCCCCTAAACTTAATTCCTAATAGTCTATTGTTAACCGGGAGCCTTACCAATAACGTAAACTGTCTCCTAACACATATTTTATTTTATACTTTATATGTATTATATACTGTATTACAATAAAATAAGCTAGAGGAAAGAAAATGTTTCTAAGAAAATCTTAAGGAAGAAAAAATAAATTTACAGGATGGTACTATAAAAAATCCATGTGTAAGTGGACCTGTACAGTTCAAAACCATGTCGCTCAAGAGTCAGCTGTACCATACAAATAATTAACTCTGCTGTAAATTATGGAGTTTAAGTATTACTAGCTAAACAATACTGATCTCAGCCATTGTAGCAAATGTAGCACATGCATGCAGATGTTAATATTAGGGGCACCTGTGGGTGGGGGGGCGTGTATGGGAACTGTCCCCATTCTATTATTCTGTAAAACTGAAAGTGCTCTAAAAAAAAAAAAAAAGCCTACTAACTTAAGAAAAAAAAATTGGGGATACTTATGTGTAATATGTAGCCACTATCCTTTTGCAGCTTTTAGCATACTGCAAAAAAAAAAAAAAAGTAAATACTGCAATGCTCTGTTAGCTATCCATACTTACTCACTAGACCACCCAAGTATAACTGAGCGAACAGTGAATGTCTAGTGGAAAATTCAGGGAAGAGCTAGTATAGTAGTGAGGGGGATGAGCAATGAATTCTGTTTTGGCATTTACAGTTTGAGGTTTGCATAGGTCATCTTGCTGGCACCATTCCAAAAAGGAGTTAAATGTGTATGTAAGTCTGCAGTTTAGGAGAGGCCTCACCTACATACACATTTGGCAGATTTCAGTTTATCTGTAATAATGGAAGCTGTGATTGTGGATAACCCTATAAATATAGAGGAAAAAGAAAAGTAGGTCAAGAGACCATGCCAAGAAACATTACCATTTAGCGTCTAACTGGAGGACAGAGAAGCATATTGCACAAATGTGATTAGATAAGTATTAAGAGATTTAGAAGAGTGTCAGGGAATCTAAGGCAATATTTATTTATCACTACCTACTACCCAAAATAAAGTAACAGGGAATAATATGCAACTGTTGCTCTCTATCCCCCTCCCCCAATCCAGTTACTATAAAAAACTTTCCAGTTGATTCTAAATCTCCGTGTAGTATAATTTTTCATTGTTAATTTTAACTCTTAATTAGGCTGAGATAAATTTGAATTTTACTATATTTCTCATGAACCAAAAGAATCATCATCTATTTTAAGACAGTAGTGGAGTGAACATTTATAGTCATTCAAAGTAAAAGTAACTTTTAAGATTCACTTACCACATAGGCTTTGGATTTTTTGTTGTGAAGGATTCTCTGACTTCTACCAAAGATTTTTACAATTATGAGGACCAGAATAAGAATTCTTAGATGAAGTTTAATATATTAAAGCACATAGCATGGCCTTAAATTCTAATAATTTTGTTTGCACTCTAATTTGAGATCAGAGTATTTTTCACTTTTAGGTTATAGCATTTAGATCCTACAGGATCTAAAATATACAGAGCCTTCCTTGATCATAAAATCATCTTGAGATATTTAAACATTTTTTTTATGAACTGTAAGAAATTTGGGCAAGAAAATAGTGAAAAAGGTGAGATTACTGGTCTCATACTATATGTAGCTCTTTTATCGTTTTTACAAGAAGTCCTTATCAGTATTCTTTTCTAAGTTCTACATGTCTTAGAAAAGAAATGTTACCAGTTGTCAGCCTCAAGAAATTACTGCATCAGGAGGTATATTTGTAATGTTACTTATTTAAATATGAAATAAACATTTCAACAGGCCACTAAACTGAAGAGTTCATTACACATATCTTAGTACAAATATATTTGATCCAAATTATGAGCAAGTGATAATTAAAATAAGTAGGGCAAAGTAATACAGTTTGATCTCTTTTTTTATTACAAAACTTGACTGATTTCCTATAATTACTGAATTTTGTGACTGTGTATTATAATGGCTAGGTATATGCAACTATGTATTTGTCTAAAATAGGTAAAACATTCTGTATTATAAACTATAATGGGCAGGCTTTACTTTTTTAGTGTACATATATCTAGGTATAGCCAAACTTTTTTCTGATAGGAATAAATTAAAAACACATACTGAAAAAAATGAGTTCCTCTCTGCTGTCATTTGCCTAGTAATAACAATCAAGATATCTTTATTTCTCCTTTTCATTTAGCTTTACATTTTGGTTCCCAGGACAGTAGCAAAGAGTAATTCTGCAAGGTTATTTAGACTACTTGGATAATATATCAATACTCAAATTCTTTAATTGATGTTTAATTGATATTCTAAGGAGAATATCAACCCACACTATAATAACTCTCCCTCCCCAGAAACATTCAGAAGGGCTACAAACAATCCCCCAGGAATTGGTTAATAGTTATTTATAGTGTTTATTTTGTATAATTTACTAATGCTATATAGTCTCTTTAATTTGGTCACTCCAAAGAAGCTGAAAACTGAGTATATAATTTTATAACATTCTTAAAAAAATGTGACAAAAAATAATCTGAGTAGGTTTTATTAAACATATATATTAGCATAGTATCAAGTCCTGATACAGTTTCTTAGCATGCATTTTTTTTTGTTTTAATTATACTATTCAATAAGAAAACTTTGTTATATTCTTATACTATTTAAAAATATTTCTTAATTTGTATTCAGAGCATCAGGGCCCATTTTTATTTATTTATTTGTTTTGTTTTTAAGTGGGCTCTGCTCCCAGTGTGGAGCCCAGAGTGGGGCTTGAACTCACAATCCTGAGATCAAGACCTGAGCTGAGATCAAAAGTTGGATACTTAACTGACTGAGCCACCCAGGTGCCCCATTGTCTCAGTTTTTCATTTGCTTGCCCCATTATAGTTACATTCCTTTATTAATAAGGATTATTCAAATAAAAAATTGAAGTCTCTATGTAGTGCTTAATATTTGCATAGAGCTGTGCAAGTTACTGTCTAGGTGGTGGAAGAGAAATACAAGATAGACCTTCTGATCTTAAAGAGCTAGAAATTTAAAAGACTACATTTCTGAAACAACCAGAGGAAAGCATAGGGAGGATGACAGGAGGGAAAAATTGAGAGACAAACTCTGAAGTATTAAGAATAGAGAGGTCAGTATAGACTAAAGTAGTTATAGAGAATGTGACCTGGACTTTGAAGTGGTAAGGAGGTATGGTATTTAATCCTGGACTTAAGAATTGGCAGATATCCAGAATAAACAAAGCTTGGGCCAAAAAAAAAAAAAAAAAAAAAGGGAAAAGTTCTCTGAAATTGAGAATTTTTAATGCAGGTCAGGTTTTTAAAATGCTATTATTTGTTTGTTTTAATATCTAAAATTATGACACTTTGGAACCAACTAGTGTAAACTCCTATGATTATCAACATTTTAAAGGTTAATTGTTCTCAAATTTTTTACACAGAAAAATAAAGATGTGGTTTAAAATTTTAGATTACAAACAGAATGAAGTGACTAGTATAGGTCTATGTACCGAATTCTCTGTAAGATTCTGAGAACTGACTACAAAAAGAAATTTTTTTGTCCATGCTTCTAAAGGAGAGACATGCTTTCAGGATGCCTTTAATTTGTGGTTTCTGATTCTGGTGACCATTTGAAGTCCCAATTTTATAGTGTAGATTATTTTGAAATTATAGAACTAATAATTAAGGAAAAGCTGTGCTAATAGCCTTCTATATCAAACAAAAATTTAAAGTAGAAGTTTTTAAAACCATGGCATCCATACAGTGTGGCTTTTGTTTAAATTTTCTTTTTTTAAAAAAAATAATACCTTAGGGAGTGCCTGGGTGGCTCAGTGGGTTAAAGCCTCTGCCATTGGCTCAGGTCATGATCCCAGGGTCCTGGGATCGAGCCCCACATCAGGCTTTCTGCTAGGTAGAGAGCCTGCTTCCCCAGCTCTCTCTCTCTGCTTGCCTCTCTACCTGCCTGTGATCTCTTTGAATAAATAAATAAATAAAATTAAAAAATAATACTTTTTAAAGTTGCCTCTTTTTATATGTGGGCTAGTATAAAGATTTACTGGATATGGGGTGCCTTGGTGGCTCAGTTGGTTAAGCATCGGACTCTTGATTTCAGCTTAGGTCATGATCTCAGGATCATGAGATCGAGCCCTGCCATCAGGCTCTATACTGGGGCATGGGTCCTGCTTAAGAATCTCTCTCTCCCTCTCTCCCTCTTTCCCTTTGCCCCTCCCCACTCCCAACACCCACTCCCCCTCCCTGAGCTCTCATGCTCTCTGTCTCTCTTTAGGAAAAACAAAAAACAAAACAAAACAAAACCCTAGAGTGTCTTGGTGGCTTCAGTCAGTTAAGTCTGTCTTTTGATTCAGCTCAGGTCATGATCTCAGGGTCTTTGGATTGATGCCCTGTTGGGCTCTGTGCTCAGCACAGAGTCTGTTTGTCTCTCTCCCTCTGCTCCTCCCCAGACCTGTGCTCTCTCTTTATCTCTAAAATAAATCTTCTTTAAAAATTGGCTTGATACACGTTAGAGTGCAGAAATATTTTATGCTTCTGACTTCATTAGGTCTGATAAAAGGCCCTAATCAAAGTTCAGTGCATATGTCCCCTTACATCTTCAATGATGTGGAAAGGCTGGAACAGCAGGAGTGAAAGTAGAAGGAAGCTTTGTGCTGTGGCTCTGAACTGTGTGTTTTACAGGAAGGGAGGTACAGTCAGATGGTCAAGTAAATTTTGTTTCTTGTATTGAATTTCTAGATACTTATTTGTATTTTTTTTATTGTTTAGACTATCATGTTCATACCCATTAAAGGACCCAAAACTAGTGAATATAATTAGGAAATAGAAGCAGGAAATAGTTGCCTATTCCTAAGAAGAAATGATATATTAAGTTTATTCTGTAGTGATTAGCCAAGAGATTTAAGACTTGTCTTTTGGAATTTGAATATATAGGTTTATATGATATTTTGAAAGAAATTGCTTATTAGTGATTTAGAATTGGTTCCTTCTTCCTTTGCCATCTGAAATAGATGAATAGGCAGCTGGACTTATGCTTGTCTGTGCATTTGTATTTTACAAATTACTTTATTCAGTATAAAAGTGATACTTTTAGAGTTAAATTCTATATATTCTGTAGGTGTTCTTTAACTTTTGTGTGTATGTGTTTAGTATACTAAGAAAAGCTTCAAAAAGTAAACGCTTTGATTTATTTTTCCCCTTAAATTTACTTTCAAATTATATATTCTTTATACACATAAACCTTTCTTTCTTTCTTTCTTTCTTTCTTTCTTTCTTTTTTTTTTTTAGAGAGTGAGGTAGGGAGGGGCAGAGGGAGAAGGGCAGAGAGAGAGAGAGAGTCTTAAGCAGGCTTCTGGCCAGATAAACTGTCTTATTTAAACTCCTATGCTTTTAAAAAGACTCATGTTTAGTTATATATGAAAACTGCAAATGTTTTAGGCCATTTAAAGTGCATGAAAAATAAATGAGTAAATAAAAAATGACAAATAGTTTGAAATAATTTGAACTGAAAAAATAAAACTTCTTAGACTTTTCTAGGTTTTCATTTGGTAAACATTGCTTAAAGTGCTTGATTTTGCTTACATATGTAAGCCTAATATAAGTGGGTGTACTCATTGAAATAAAGGACAATTTTTCTTAGTCTGATTTCCCTGTTGATAAGAAATAGGAAAAGGTGAGATAAAACAAAATTAAACAGACATATCTGCTTAGATCTCAAAAACACACACAAATATGTAATTTTTTTTTTATGGCAAGAGCAGTGCTATTCAGTCCTCTAAAATGTGCTATAATCCTAGAGAATATTAATATTTTTTGTTTTCTTTTACATTTTAAGTGAGTGTCAGTAAAGCTTCTTATTTCCTAGGAATCATCAGTAGTTAAGCCTTTTGGCAAATTTTTTATAGTATTTTTTTAAGATTTTTTTTTAAGATTTTATTTATTTATTTGACAGACAGAGATCACAAGTAGGCAGAGAGGCAGGCAGAGAGTGAGAGGGAAGCAGGCTCCCCACTGAGCAGAGAGCCCAAAAAGGGGCTGGATCCTAGGACTCTGAGATCATGACCTGAGCCAAAGGCAGAGGCTTTAACCCACTGAACCACACAGGCACCCCAGATTTTTTGTAGTATTAAGTAAGACATGAACTTCCATTTTCTACCTGAAAATTTAAAGTAAATTAGTAACCACAATTTGTCCAGAAAAGTTTACTTTGTGTGGGGTTAAACACCCAAATATTTGCTAAATTATGCCTAAATTATCCTAAAAATTCCTGAATACCTTAAGTATTTCTAAGTTATATAAATTAACTGAAATGTCTTATAAAATTCCATGTAGATTGCAAATATCAGGTTTTCTCTTTATTGACTTTCAGCTTTATTTCTAAATTGACTAATAGGAATTTTTCTCAGAATTATCAGTCACCGTTAAATATTTCTCAGTTTGAATATAATATATTTATAGAAATAATCTTTCAAAAGCAAGACATTTTAGAAGTGTTTCTATTAGATGAATACTATAGTAGAAATTACTGATCTGGAAGCCCCAAAAACCAAAACCAGCAAAAACCCTTCAGTTTCGCTCTCAGTTCTGCCACTCACTCAATGTTATTAGAGTCTTTTAAGGATTATGTGTAGATATTGAATGTGTAAATTGCTCTGGAGAGGGTAGTTATTTTAACAATGTTTATTCTTCTAATCCATGAACATGGAATGTTTTTCCATCTTTTTGTTTCTTCCTCAATTTCTTTCATAAGCAGTCTGTGGTTTCTAGAGTATAGATCCTTTACCTCTTTGGTTACGTTTATTCCGAACTATCTTATGGTTTTTGGTGCTATTATAAATGGAATTGATTCTCTAATTTCCCTTTCTGCAGTTTCATTGTTAGTGTATGAGAAAGCAGCAGATTTTTCACACATTGATTTTGTATCCCGCCACATTACTGAATTGCTGTATGAGTTCTAGTAATTTGGGGGTGGAGTCTTTTGGGTTTTCCACTTAAAAAATCATGTCATCTACAAAGAGAGGTTGACTTGTTCTTTACTAATTTGGATGCCTTTTATTTCTTTTTTGTTGTCTGATTAATGAGGCTGGGACTTCTAGTATTATGCTGAACAATAGTGGGGAGAGTGGGCATCGCTGTTGTGTTCTTGACATTAAAGGGATGATAATGATATTCACTGTGAGTTTTCATAGATGGTTTTAATGCTATTGAGGAATGTTCCCACTATCCCTATTCTCTGAAGAGTTTGATTCAGGAATGGGTGTTGTAAAACTGGACAGCTACCTATACAAGAATGAAACTGGACCATTCCCTTACTCCATGTACAAAGGTAAACTCAAAATGGATGAAAGACCTCAGTGTGAGACAGGAATCCATCAAAATCCTCGAGGAGAGTATAAGCAGTAACCTGTTGGACGTCAGCCACAGTAACTTCTTTCAAGACATGTCTCCAGAGGCAAGGGAAACAAAAGTGAAAATGAAGTTTTGGGGCTTCATCAAGATAAAAGGCTTCTGCACAGCAAAGGGAATAGTCAAAAAGAACTAAGAGGCAACACACGGAATGGGAGAAGAATTTGCAAATGGCATTACAGATAAAGGGCTCATATCTAATATCTATAAGGAACTTTTCAAACTCAGCATTCAAAAGAGAAATGACCCAGTCAAAAAATGGGCAGAAGACATGAACAGATACTTCTCCAAAGAAGACATACAAATGGCTAACAGAGACATGAGAAAATATTCAACTTCATTAGCCATCAGGGAAATTAAAATCAAAACCACAATGAGATACCACCTTACACCAGTTAGAGTGGCAAAAATTAACAAAACAGAAAACAACAAATGTTGGTGAGGGTGTGGGAAAAGGGGAACCCTCCTGCACTGTTGGTGGGAATGCAAGCTTCTACAGCCACTCTGGAAAGCAGTATGGAGGTACCTCAAGATGTTAAAAATAGAGCTACTCTGTGGCCTGCAATTGCACTACTAGGTATTTACCCCAAAGATGCAGATGTAGTGAAAAGAAGGTGCACATGCACCACAATGTTCATAGCAGCAGTCTCCATAAGAGCCAAACTGTGGAAGGAGCCGAGATGCCCTTCAACAGATGAATAGATAAAGAAGATGTGGTACATACATGCAATGGAATATTTTTTAGCCATCAGAAAGGGTAACTACCCACTATTTGCATTGATGTGGATAGAACTGGAGGAGATTATGCTACCTGAAAGGAGTCAAGCAGAGACTGACAATTATATGGTTTCACTTATATGTGGAACATAAGCAGTGGTACGGAGGACCACAGGGGAAAAAAGGGAAATCCGAAGGGAGAGAAATCAGAGAAGGAAATGAACCATGAGAGACTATGGACCCCAGGAAATGAACTGAGGGTCTCAGAGGAGAAGGGAATAGGGGAGGGGGTAACAGGGTGATGGGTATTAAGGAGCACACATGTTGTGATGTGCTCTGGGTGTTATATGTAACTAATGAATTATTGAACACTACATCAAAAACTAATGATGTACTATACAGTGGCTAACTGATCATAATAAAAAAAGGTAAAAAATATTATGTGTAGGTTGTGAACCTAATTCTTCCTCTTACTAGTTTTTAAATTTTTATTTTTTTATTATTTATTTTTAAAAGACTTATTTATTTAAGAGAGACAGAGTGTGTGTGGGAGCAAGGGGCAGAGGAACAGAATATCCAAAAAGATTCCCCATGAGCAGGGAGTCCTACATAGACCTCGATCTCACAAGTCATGAGATCAGGACCTGAGCAGAATCCAAAAGTTGGATGCTTAACTGACTGAACCACCCAGGTACCCTACTAGTTTTTTACTTGGGTTATCTTCTTATGTCAGGAAATAGCATAATAGCATAGCATAGCAGGATTTTGGCAGTATTCCTTCAATATATTAGATAATGATTCTGAACCACAGTTTACTAATTTATGAAGTGGATATAATAGTTTCATTTTGGTGATGATTAGATGAATTGTATGTGTGTGAGTTGTATGTGAGTTAAATTTCAACTGTGAGATGTGGTAACTATATAATAATAGTTATCATGTTAAAAGTCTTATATTTAGCTGTTATAATGATTTTAATAGTAAGGATAATTATGATTGTGATTAAATCACTGTATTTCATTATCTTTATCTGTTAAATGAGGAGAACTGGTATCCCCTTCTAAATTCCATACTATAAATTCCATACTATAATACCATATTATATTATTTTATTTTAAAGTGCCTTCTAGTAGAGGATGTATTTTTGTAAGTCTTACCTTTCTGAAGAAATAAGATGTATACAAACTTGACATTGGACAGTATTATTTGTGATTTATTTGGTTTTTGATATAGAAATAATTACTGAGTAGTGCCCCTGGGTTTATCCGTTCCCTAAAATGCTGTATTTCTTTTAACTATTGCCAAAATTTTCCTTTCTTCAGAAATAGATTATGTCACTTATTCTGTGTTACTGTCACTAGTAATAGAAAGTACAGTTAAAAATCTTCGTGTATATGGATGCCTGGGTGGCTCAGTTGGTTATGCCTCTGCTTTCGGCTCTTGTCATGCTCTCAGGGTCCTGGGATCAAGTCCTGCGTCGGGCTTCTTGCTTAGTGGGGAGTCTGCTTCTCCCTCTGCCTGCCGCTCTCCCTGCTTGTGTTCTCTCTCTCTGACAAATAAATACATTTTAAAAAAATCTTTAAAAAAAATCTTCGTTTATGATTCCTTTTCTTACTCTGAGTAGTGACTTAAATTAAGTTGTACTAAAAAAAACAGTAGTATGCTTATATGGTATTTAGATGTTTTCTTCTCTGCTAGGAGGTAGAAGAGTGACTTAACACACAAATTATTCTTGAGTTATATGTTGATTTACATGATAAACTTCCATAAGAAGGTAGGAAGTTGCCCAGTTTTTCTTCTCTGTATTTATATCTGATAAATGCACTGTATTTGAATCTTATGTTTTTTTCCCACTCAGAAGATCGCACTCGATCTTGATATTCTCCCCAAACTAATAATGTTTTCCTTTCGTTCTAGTTCAGACTTGGTTCCTTCAGTCTAGAGAAAGTTGCAAGTCCAGCTGAGGTCATTAGAAAACTTATTTGTGATTGCCTGGACACCATCACAGAAAACCAAGCCAAGAATGAGCACCTGCAGAAGGAAAATGAAAGGCTTTTGAGAGATTGGAATGATGTTCAAGGACGGTATGTGCTAATGTTCTTGTATTATAAAAACACTAAGCTCTCTTTATATTGTTATAGACTTAAGTTAATGATTTGTAAGTTTATTATATATGTAGACTAGCATATATAAACGTAAAATCTTTACTTAGTATGATTAAACCAAACTACTGGTCATTACTATACATTATTGGAGTATGTTAACACTTTTAGGTCATTAGTATTTGGTGGCATCATCAAACTAATGAACGAAAAGAGTAATCAGGCAATGAGAATCAGGAGCCACTAATATTAATCAAAATTTAGGAAGTTGATATTTATAAGATTTAATTTACCTCAAATTATAGGATCAATAATGAATAAAAAGGTACACAAAGTGTAAATATGCCAATTCATTACTTATATGGACTCTTTATGTAAATGGAAGCTATTTCAGATGCTGTGTGCTTTGGATCCTGATATAGACTTATTTTGCTCATTGAGAATTTTAAAAAGGTGATGTAATTGTGTTTATTAGATAAGACATTTGGAAGCCTTTATTTTCCTGATTTTGCCGCCCCCTTTTTTTTTTTAAATTTTGAAGAACGTCACTTTACTTCTTATTATGCATTTTTTTTTAAAGATTTTATTTATTTATTTGACAGACAGAGATCACAAGTAGGTAGAGAGGCAGGCAGAGAGAGAGAGGAGGAAGCAGGCTTTCTGCGGAGCAGACAGCCCGATGTGGGGCTCGATCCCAGGACACTGGGATTCTGACCTGAGCCGAAGGCAGAGGCTTTAACCCACTGAGCCATACAGGCGCCCCTTATTATGCATTTTTTCACTGTATCATAATCTAGGCCAGTCCAGGGTGTATTTTTTATTACTCTGTTATGTAAAAGATGTTTGAAGGAAACAAAATGGTATGTTGTGACCATTTATATCTTTACAGAGACATATAACATATGCACATGTTGGTACATACATACGTGGCAACACCTGAAAGAGTTACATGGAATGTATATAAAATGATAATAATATTATCCTTATATCCAATATGTCCAGTGGACTTTTTATCTTTCATTCAAACCAGTAACTCTAAAACATAAGAATAATTTTCCAACTTAGGATCTTATTAGGACAATCCTTAAGATTGTTTTATATGGATTGGTAAGTAAATATGAGAGTATATGAAAAATGTGAAGTGTTTACCACTATCAATCTAGATTTGTGGAAAGGGTGTTGACCAGAAGGAATTAGGTTTCTATATATCCAATTACATTTACTAATGTAAGACATGTAAACTTAACACCTAAAATCTGACTATATTTGACTCTTAGTTATTATATTAAGAAAGTTTCTTGTTCTCTTTTATTTCTGAATTAACTTTTATCTCCAATTGTATAATAATAATGAGACCAAATCACAACTATGTAAATATTAGGAAACCATAGGGAAAAACAAGTTAATTTTGCTCTTCCTATTTCTCTTTAAAATCGTGTTAGTATGAATCAATATCAAATATCTGTGCTAGAAAGCACGGTTTTGGTCTTTATCTGTAGTTTGGATATGCTTTTCTTTTTTATATGTGAAATAAATCCAATTAAAGGAGATGTAGTATGGCCGTGATAAGCCATTATATTTAAAACTCAAAATACCCTCAAGACGATAGGAAATTTGATCCTCAAATTGCCCACAAAAATGCAGACTGGGTACTTGGTACTTGAACAAATTGCTTTAAAATGTCTGCCAGAGGTTGAAAGAGGTGTTAACCTCATCAGTATTCACCACCACTGCCTTTGACTGGAAAGCAGCAGGGAACAAAGATGAGACGGTGGAGACAAACGCACCCTGTGCTATAAAACAGTGGGGGAGGGCTGTGTATAATATGTGGCCCCCAGATGCTTGATTTACTATTCCTGAACTGTCCAGAAAGTGCTTTTGCATTATTGTGGCAAAATGTTTCCTATCTGACCAGAAGTGCAACCATATCTCTTATCGCCAGGCTTATTATGCTCCAGCTATTCTTTTCTTATAAATACTAGGTCACATATTTTCTTCAGGGGTTGGCAATGTGTTCCATTGTGCTAGCCCCCAGAGGACAGTGAGCCTGCTCCAGAGAATTCTATGCTCTTGATTGTATTCCACATGTTAGATTAGTTAGCTCTATTTTCCAAATTTCCCAAATGGGTTTCTTTCCTATCACAGGAGAAGGTGGCCATTTGAAGGAGCTGTAAATACATCTTGGTCATGGCCAAGCAGTGCTTTCTTAAATGTTCCCTCCCTAGAGCCTTAGTATGGTGGAAAATGAGCAAAGGATTTCTATCTCCATCTTCTGTATGGCAGTAGTACTGATGAAGAGTCTTTAGGGAGATTATAAATAGGACATGAGCATAGCGAGTTAGGTAACTGCGGACATAGGAAGTAGAAAATCATTAGAGTGGTGGCCATCATGTTAGGCCTGGCCACAGCTCAGTTTTCTGGGCAGCCTTTGATACTCTTGTATCAGTGTCCATCCATGCTCCAATCGTTTCTTTCCCGTCATTGTTTCAGATTGTGTATGTGTGAGGGAATGACTGGCACAAAATAGATGGTGAGAATTCCCTTAGAAGCTATGGTGGATATAGGTCCTAAATAAAGGTGATACACAATGGGATATCATATGCGCAAAAACCAGTCATATACACATGTGCTTGTACCATGGAAAATGTTAATGATATGTTAAGAAGAGAAATGTTGTTAACAAAAAGAGGAATATCATGCCAGTTTTGCTAAATATATCTTTAGATAGAAAATATCTAGAGGGAGAAAATTAAATGTTAATAGTGTATGTATGTCTGGAATTATAGATTAAATTTCTTTTTTTACTTTTTGGGAGTTTTAAAAATATGTTTTTTAACTTAAACATGTATAATTATAATCAGAACCAACCCTAAAACCATTTCCATTTGGGATGACAGTGGAGAATAGATGAAATTTGAATAAGAAATGAATTACAGTATGAGTAAAAAATAAGCTTTAATGTGTAGGCTTTTAATATATATTTGCTGTTATTTTTTATTAACTGTTTAATAATTGTGGTCTTAGCTCTGTTTTGAACAAGTGACATAACTGGATCAATTTAATTTTGTATAGTTTAGGTGAAGGAGAAAACATTGGAAATATTGTATGTGAATCCTTAAATTATTAGCTATATTTATTTCACTTGTTTTTCCTATTAAGTTTCAAATACAACTCTCGAGTTCCATATTCCTGAATAGGTCTTTTGTTTGCATTCAGACACCAAGTCAAACTCCAGCTTTATTCTGCGTTAAAGTTATTAAACTTGTAACTGGAGGCAGTTCTCAGCAGATTGAATTGGGTTGACACTCATGGAATCATTAGAATAGAAGAGACCTTGAAAGCTCTTTTACTTCATCTCTGCCTTCAAGCTAGGATCACATTTTATCCAGATGAATTCAGTCTGATTTTTAAAGACCTCAGGAGATAGCTTCAACTCCCCTTGGTAGCCCATTATAGTGTTTAAGAACAGTCACAGTCAGAAAATTGTTCCTTCCATCTCTTGGTAATCTGAGTCCTTCATGGTATAGTTGAAGGCCATTTCCTCTTATTCTGTCGTCAGAGAGGATGAGGAACAGCTGTTTACCATCTTCTTCAGTACTTAAAGCCTTATTAAATCTCTTTACACTGCTTTCTTTTCCAGTTCTTTGTAGCATTCTTTGTCCTCTGAACTCCATTCACATTTTCTTTTGCTGTACATCCCTGACCTGGATATAAATTTGGCCAGAGATGATTGTAAAAAGGTTGCTGCATGATTTCTAAGCACCACATGTTCACATTTATGTATCTGATGTTTTATTTTGGGATATCTTTTTAATCTGTTTTAGATTGGATTATATTTTTGCATATATTTGCCTTGTTTCTGCTCCTATTTTTGTTATTATTTTTGATACTATTCTTAGACTGTTTTCCTGCATAGAAGTATTTTATTTCTAATATTCACTATTTGCATACTTAGTCTTTATCCTTTTAATTTTTAAAATTAGTATTGTGTCATAGTTTTAGATATGTCAGTCCTAGGATACTAATTAACCTTAACATTATTGTTCTGTTGTCCTAGTCACTGTTGAAAGGATGAAGCATCATTAGCCCCTTCCTGTTTGATATTATTTATGTTTTCATCAGGTTTGAGTTTTTCCTTGGAGATGATCCTTGGACTAGTTGTAGTCTAATCTAGTTGTATGTTAGTTCTCCTTTAGTATCACTGACTTCACAGTGAATCCCATGTTTCTCCTTCACTAAATGGCCTCATCTTCTAATACCAGTCTAGTTCTTTCGGTGAAAGGTTGGCAGGAGGCAAGTAATAATGGAAGGCCTTGTAGCATCATAATACTGTAAGAGAGGATTGGCATTAAAAATGGGGGAAGGAGAGAGGATATGTGCTATGGTGAGTTCTGTGAATGTGTAAGACTGATGAATCACAGACCTGTACCACTGAAATAGATAATACATTATATGTTAATAAAAAAATAGGGTAAGGAAGATGGTATGTACTTCTTAGCTACTGAATATTTAATAGAAGAATAGAAGAATCCAGATTTGTTGATAAATTAATAATTGAGAATAAATTTTTGTCCTGTTCATAGTAATACTCTGTCGAGCCAACCCCTACTCCCTAGCTTTGTCTAGGAAGTGTTAACCAGTTTGATGATTGGAAGTTTGGTTGCAAGAAAATCCTAAAAGTTTGCTAAAACCAAGCAAGGTTAAGTCATAAGATGCCATTTATTCTCTTCTTTGTACTCCTATCACAGACATGTTACCTTTAACAATTTAGTTGTGATACCAGTTATTAGGATTAACAGTATTCATTAGACAAATTACTTGATACTTTATTTTCATATTTGTTTTCATTTTTGTCCAAGTGTTGTACCAAGTGTTAATTTTAATAAAGGTTTTGAAATGTGCTTGGTAGTTGTTAAGTGCACATAATCTTTCAATTAAGAGTTATTGAAGTCTTTTATGTGGAAATTAAATACATATTTAAATCAGATAAATAACCAAGTGGTTAATTATTCACATAATTCATATAATGAATTATATAATGTGCAAGATTTTTATTGTACATTTTTATAATTTGTTTTTAATTTACCTTTGTGTTAAGTATTTTATAGTATACTAAAGTATTTTGGTGGTGTATGTATTCTGTTCATCTTTTAAAATTTTTCTTACTATGTTACATTAGAAAATAGTACAAGAAAATGAGATATAATGTTTATGTAACACTTGCATCTGAAATAAAAATGCAGTGACATATCTATGAGGTCCATCTGGTCCAATGTGTCATTCAGTGCTCTTGTTTCTTTATTGATTTTCTGCTTGGATGATCTGTCTATTACTGAGAGTGGCATGTTAAGATCTCCTACTATCAATGTATTCATATCAATATGACTCTTTATCTTAATTAACATTGTCTTATGTAGTTGGGTGCTCCGGTATTGGGGGCATAAATATTTACAATTATTAGATCTTCTTGGTGGATAGACTCTTTAAGAATGATGTAGTGTCCTTCTTTATCTCTGAATATAGTCTTTAGTTTAAAATCTAATTTATCTGATATGAGAATCGCTACCCCAGCTTTCTTTTGAGGCCCATTGGCAGGAAAGATGCTTCTCCATCCCTTTACTTTCAGTCTGAATGTATCCTTAGGTTCCAAATGGGTCTCTTGTAGACAACATATGGACAGGTCCTGTTGTTTTATCCAATCTGCAACCCTGTGCTGTTTTATGGAAGTGTTTAGGCTGTTTATGTTGAGAGTGATTATCGAAAGATACGTTTTTATTGACATCATGTTACCTGTGAAGTCCTTGTTTCTTTAGATTGTCTCTGTAAATTTCTGTTCTGTGACACTCTTGGGTTCATTCTTCTTTTATAGAACCCCCTGTAATAGTTCTTCTAGTGCTGGCTTGCTGGTTACATACTCTTTTAAACCTTGCTGGTCTTGGAAGCTCTTTATCTCCCCATCCATTTTGAATGTCATCCTCACTGGATAAAGTATTCTTGGCTACATGTTCTTCTCATTTAGTGCCCTGAATATGTTTTGCCAGCCCTTTCTGGCTTGCCACGTTTCTGTGAACAGGTCTGACGTTATTCTGATGGACCATTCTTTGTACATAAGGAATCCCTTCCCCCTAGCTGCTCTCAAAAGCTCCTGTCTAAAATTATGATTCATCAGTCTTGCAATCAATTGCCTCGAGGTCTTTCTAGATGTCTATACTGCCTAGAGCCATTTATACTTTCAGTGCCATCCTGATTAAAATTCCACTGGCATTTTTCAAAGAGCTGGAACAAACAATCCTAAAGTTTGTATGGAACCAGAAGAGACCCCGAATTGCTAAGGAAATGTTGAAAAAGAAAAACAAAACTGGGGGCATCACGTTGCTTGATTTGAAGCTTTACTACAAAGCTGTGATCACCAAGATAGCATGGTCCTGGCACAAAAACAGACACATAGACCAGTGGAACAGAGTAGAGAGCCCACATAGGAACCCTCAACTCTATGGCCAAACAATCTTTGACAAAGCAGGAAAAAATATACAGTGGAAAAAAGACAGTCTCTTCAATAAATGTGCTGGGAAAATTGGACAGCTATGTATAGAAGAATGAAATTTGACCAATCTTTTACGCCATACACAAAGATAAACTTGAAATGGATAAAAGACCTCAACGTGAGTCAGATATCTATCAAAATCCTAGAGGAAAACATAGGCAGTATCCTCTTCGACATTGGCCACAGCAACTTCTTTCAAGATATGTCTCCAAAGGTAAAGGAAACAAAAGAGAAAATGAACTTTTAGGACTTCATCAAAATCAAAAGCTTCTGCACAGCAAAGGAAACAGTCAACCAAACAAAGGCAACCCACAGAATGGGAGAAGATATTTGCAAGTGACACTACAGACAAAGGGCTGATATCCAAGATATATAAAGAACTCCTCAAACTCAACACACACAAAACAGATAATCACGTCAAAAAATGGGCAAAAGACATGAATAGACACTTCTCCAAAAGAGAAATACAAATGATTAGCAGACACATGAAAAAATTTTCATCATCATTAGCATTCAGGGAGATTCAAATTAAAACCACATTGAGATACCACCTTACACCAGTTAGAATGGTCAAAATTAACAAGACAGTAAACAACAAGTGTTAGGATGTGGAGAAAGGGGACCCCTCTTATACTGCTAGTGGGAATGCAAGTTGGTACAGCTGCTTTGGAAAACAGTGTGGAGATTCCTTAAGAAATTAAAAATAGAGCTTCCCTATGACCCTGCAATTGCACTACTGAGTATTTACCCCAAAGATACAGATGTAGTGAACAGAAAGGCCATCTGTACCCCAGTGTTCATAGCAGCAATGGCCTCAGTCACCAAACTGTAGAAAGTGCCAAAATGCCTTTCAACAGACAAATGAATAAAGAAGATATGGTCCATATATACAATGGAGTATTATGCCTCCATCAGAAAGGATGAATACCCAACTTTTGTATCAACATGGACGGGACTGGAGGAGATTATGCTGAGTGAAATAAGTCAAACAGAGAGAGTCAGTTATCCTATGGTTTCACTTACTCATGGAGTTTAAGGAATAACATGGAGGACATAGGGAGGTGGAGAGGAGAAGTGAGTGGGGGAAATTGGAAGGGGAGACAAACCATGAGAGACTGTGGACTCCAAGAAACAAACTGAGGACTTTGGAGGGGAGAGGGTAAGGGGTGGGGTGAGCCTGGTATTAAGGAGGGCATGTATTGCATGGAGCGCTGCGTGTGGTACATAAGCAATGAATCTTGGAACCCTGAAAAATAAAATAAAATTACCCAAAAACCCACATTGTGAAACCATCTTACACTAGTTAGAATGGCCAAAATTAACAAGAGAGTAAACAAGTGTTAGAGACAATGTGGAGAAAGGGGAACCTTCTTACACTAAGGAGGGCATGTACTGCATGGACCACTGGATGTGGTACATAAAAGATGAATTTTGGAACACTGAGAAAAAATTAAATTAGATTTTTAAAAAATTGCAGTGACATGTTCCTGCTTAACATAAGCCATTGATCTTGTCAGTTCCTCTTCAACTTTGGCTCTTTCCCCCCACACACACACACTTTTTGGTGTACTTCTTTCTTAAAGAGCCTTGCTGATGAAAGGAGTACTGTTATATTAATATTTACCATAGATTGTTTTTAGAAGCTGAAGGGGATGAAAACTGTTGCTGTTAAAATGGTGAGTAGCTGTTAAAGGAGTGAAAAATAAATTCACAATCACTCATTCTCTTTATAAGGTGCCCACATTAACTCACTTTATTAATTTTCTAATAGCTTCTCCACATCTGTTGAATGCCCAACACTGTGTTAGGCACTGAAGATAAAGCAGTCAATAAGACACACATGCTCTCTGCCCTATGGAGTTCACAGCCGTGGCAGTGATTGTACTATGAGTGCTGTAATTGCTCCCAGAAAATATACTGCTTTCTGTTCCTTTTCATTCTGTAAGAGGCACTAATTCTTTTCATCTTTAGATAAGTAGATTGTTGAAAGCATAGGGACATGTATACCAAAAGTATCAAATGTTGACATTTTTGTTTATAATTTTTCAATGAAAAATTCTGTATTTCAAATACTATGAAATATATATACATAAATACATATGTAATGTAAATGCTAGAATACCTGTATAGAACAAATATGAATAAAAAGTAAAGAGAAAACTAGGCAGGGCAAGGCTACATTTAAAATAATATTTTACATGGAATAATTTATATTTAAATCTTTAAAATACAGGTTTATTCATGGTTCATGTGTATGTACATATCTTATATACAGTCTCTGCTTGTTAGCTCTCTTTATATCTGGGAGGATAAAATCCATATCATCTCTTCTTAGCTCATTTGAACATTGTAAAAAGAATTATAAATGATAGAGAAAATTTTATGTTTTGTCTTATATATCTATAATTGAGGATATGTGGTCTTTCACATTTGCTGCTTCATTAATTTCCCCTTGGAAATTTCAAGTTGGATACTTTCATTCATTATATAAATGCATATATGAGTGTGTATATATGAGGTGCTGAAGATAGAACTGCCTAAGTCATGTTCTTGCTGTGGAGCAGTTCATAGTCTATTTAGGGAAAACTGATGAGGTAAATCACTTAATCACAAAACAAGATCACGGTTGCTATTACAGTAATATTAGCCAAGTACAAAAAACATAGGCTATAATTATTCTTGTGTGAAATTTCTCCCATAAAAATACTCTTTTGGAAATAAATGATTAAGTTTAGGCATTTAGATGTTTTTAAAAGGTATTTGGGTATCATTTTCCAATATTGATCCTTATCTCACTGCATAAATTACTAACATTAATAAACAATAAATTCTAATTATTTAATTATCTGTATAAAACTTTAAGTCAATGAAAACCTATAAAAGTGATTTTTAATTGTACTTCCCTTGAAAAGTTTATTTGAAATCATCTTCAGTATTGCTTTGAATAATAGTAATGCTAAAAAAAACCTGTATGATTTTTTTTGTTTGTTTATTTACATTTTAGATTTGAAAAATGTGTCAGTGCTAAGGAAGCTTTGGAGACTGATCTTTATAAACGGTTTATTCTGGTGCTGAATGAGAAGAAAGCGAAGATTAGAAACTTACATAAGTTGTTAAGTGAAGTTCAAGAACTAGAAAAGAACATTGAGCATGAAAGGTATTTTGAGTTTTCTGTTTTGAGATGGCAGATAGAGTAATTTAAATGGAATTTTTTCCCAAACTTAATGAAAGTTAGGTGCCATTTTTAATAATGTGAGATCATTTGATAGTCTGGGGTTAGATATTGTGGCTGTTGGATGCAGTGGGCTGGAAAAGTCTCAAAATGTTCTCTCCATGTCTGCTCACTGTCATAACTACACTTAAATCTTAAAACTGACAGGTGGTTTATCTAAGTGTTATTTGTGTAATTCTTAGACATCATTAAAAACAATAAAAACTTTATCTTCTGTAAAACTGCAGAGTTGAATACACATTTGTAATATTGGTGTCTAAGGAGTGGTTACTTTTAGCATCAAGTGGTTCTGAGAGTGGATGCATCCTTGATTTTTAAGGAAGAATCACAGGTGACTTATAGCTGGTATGGTTTAGACAATTATAATTATTTTAGTCTGGTTTTTATTGTTTTACTACTTTATTTATCCACTTAATTATTTTAGTGGATCCAGGTTTGCATCTTTTGCCCGAATCCGAGAGAACACAAAGATTTACTAATGGTATCATGTGAAGAATATAACATTTGATGTCAAATGGTCCTCGTTCAGGTGCTGTCTGGCACTGATACCTGTTAGTACATGACTTTGGACAAGTCCTGTAAACTCTCTGTGCCTTACTTGGCATCTTCATAGTAAGAAGAAGGGTGCCTCTCTGAAAATTTGGGGACAATCAAAAGCAAGGCAGAACTGCTTTGAGATCAGTAAAATACTGAATACTCTGTGATCCTCAGAAAATAATCCAGAGGAATAGTATTTTGATAGATGAATAAGATGATAAGAAACTGATTGAAGAGTTGATTATAGTGAGCACTAAACCACATTTAAATTAAGTAGAAGGGAAACTTATTCTTAAGAGAGTTAACGTATAGTCTTTATAAAATGCTTTCATCTTAATCATGTATGTTTCAGTATGTGTTTGTTTAAAGTATTTTTCCAGGGATATTTTCTATAATTACTTACTGGTGAATTTGATACCTAGCCAGGGGTGAGCCAAAAATTTTATAATTCTACCTTTCTCTGTTTCTAGGGAAACCACAACACATTCTGAAACGACTGCTGACAGGGATGCAATCTATAATGAAAGCACTGATGAGGAGAGTGAAAACTTGCCTGATTGCTCTGCGTTAGCTCCAAGTAAGAGGAGTGCATTCATTTCCTTTGTTGGAGATCTCACTTGGGCTTATTATTCTAAAGATAATAAACTGTAATGAAAAATGTTATGAAAAAGGTCTTTTCTACAAAAATTCTTCAGGGTTTTTAGTTTAGAACCTCAAGTAACATTAAGATGTTAAAAATTATATTTATTATACAGTGCGGCAACTCATTAGCAATAAAACAAGCAAGCACACACACACACACACACATACCTGCCCAAGGCATGCTCTCTCCTTTTAAATAAGGGTACATGAGGAATAAGCAAGATATGTATGTGTTCATGCTAGTTCTATCTAGCTCAAAGTTGGTGGCCTTCAACATGTGAGATCTTACCCAGCTAGAGCTATGGATGGGCAAGGAGTGGGGTGATCTACAATGCTTCAGGTTGTCTTGAGGTTGAGCCTTCTTTCACTATTCAGTATAGGGATTTTAGCAGGGGGAGATGGGTGAGGGGGAGCAGAAGGGGAAATGGCAGTTTGTATTAAAGTACCTGAGCCTTACTCAGTCCCTCAGATCTAAATCCATGAATAATATTTCTAAATATTTATAGATTTCCTAGATGCAAGAGTTCCTGAACTCATCTTACACTTATGTGGTTCTGGCAGAAGCCTAGTGTTCTCAAAATAAATGTTTGATTCATTTATTTAGCAAATGTTTTCTGAGTGTCTCTTAGGTACCAGAAACTATTCTCTGTTGGAGAGCAAAAAACAAATGTATTTTTGTTTTCTTGCAGTTTATGCATTCTAGTCAGAGAAACAGACAATAACAAGATGAATAAATTGAATATAAGCTATATCAAATAGTGATAAATGCTGAAGAGAAAAATACACCAGGGAAAGATAATAGAAAATGTCAAGGTGGAAGTAGGATAAAGGTTATAATTTTAGCCAGGGCACCAGAAAAGGCCTTGGTGACACATCTCTCTGTGGGGTGAGCATGCTAAGCAGAAAAAAAGCAGTTAGTACAAAGACCCCTATGTGGGAGCTTTCATCAACTTTTTATTGATGTGTTTAAGCAATAGCATGGAGGGAGGTACGGGTACAGTAGGATGATAGAGATAGGGAGAATGGAGATATGAGGTCAGAGAGAGGGCATATCATGTGTAGGGCCTTATAGGCTATTGTAAGGATTTCAAGGTTTGCTTTCAACTGCACTGGAAACTGTTGGAAGGTTTCGAACATCAAGTGATGTGATCCTGACTTACAGTTTTAGCAGGATTAATCTGGCTGTTATGTTGAGAATAGAGTATACATAGTGTGGTAAGCGCAGAAGAAGACAGAGAGTGGAAAGCTGGTTCGACAAAGCATGAAGGACGTGAGCGGCTTAGACCAGCGTCCGGCTTAGACCAGAGTGACAGCAGTGAAGATGGTGAACAAGGGGCAGATTCTAGATATGTCTAGAGGCAACATATTACTGTTGATGAAGTGGGTATCATACTGAGAGACAGGCATACACCAATCATGATAAGTGTTTTGGATTGAATACTGAAGGCATGCAGCTGACTTACTGAATGATGAGAGTATGGAAGAGGAGGGTTAGGAACTCAGTTTTACAAAACTTAATTCTGAGATATTAAGTAGGAAGTTGGGTATACAAATTTGGAGTTAGGGAAAGGGCTTCCTGCTGAAGATGTTTAAGTAAAGAGGCATTTAAAGCTGGCTGAGCTATCAAGGGAGATAGAGAAGATAGAAAAGATCAAGGACTCTGCCCTTGTACACTTGAATGTGTAGAGTGAGGAGACCAGCAAAGGCTGAGAGGGAGCAGCCAGGCAGGCGAACATGGTAGGACACACAGGTATTGCTGGGGATCTTAATAAAACATTTTCAGTGGGATAGCAGAAATAGGAGGTTCCAAAAAGATGAGAGGAGAGAACTGGGAAGAAACAAGAAGCCTATGCAGCACTTTTTAGCAAGTTTTACTGTATAGAAGAAGAAACCTGGGAAGCTGCTTGAAGGGTACATGGGGCCAAGAGGGTTTTTTTTTCACCTTTGTCTTAGATGAGAGAAAGAACATCATGTTTGCATATTGATGGGAGTAAGTAAGGAAAGAGGGGGAATGTTGCTGAAATTGCTGGAATGCTGTTTCTCATAAGTGAAGATGGGGTCGAATGGACAAATGGCAGGATTTGGTTAGCTAGGAGCATGGGCACTTTCCATAAAGACAGGAAAGAAAATAGAATAAATGGACAAGACATAGGAAGTGATTATATGATTGGGGTCATGGAAATTTCATGATATTGATTACATTAGTTGGTTGATTAATCTGATTCTAATTAGGTTTGAACTGGATCACACAATCACATACACTCTCACTTTTGCACAGCAGAGTTAACATTTGGAAGCAATGCTTGTTTTACATGAGTGACCCAATATAAAATGAAGTCATTCTTTAATAATCAAATGTAATTGAAATCTCCCTAAAAAGGGAATCTGAACTCTTTCCAAAAATCTAAATGTTCAAAATTTTTATTAAATATAATGGTCTTTGATTTTGTTCCTTACTCAGAGTGTCTCACCAACCTTTGAAGTAGATGAAAATTATTGTTGAAAAGAAAATATATGGTTAAATAATAGGTATATGAGAATGGGGTCCTGTATGTGTTCTATTTTAGGCAAAGTATTCCTAAAATTGTACTATGTTAAATCTGGCTAAATTTCTCTTCTCTTCAAAAATGTTTAGTTCATTGTACATTTTTTCTTTTACATGGCGTTATTTTCTTTAACTCAAATCCAGTTCACTACATACATGACATATAGGTCTCTGATTCTTTTATTTTTTTCTTTGCACTTAACTTGCTTTTGTCAGGTTTTGATTTCAAGAATTAACATTTTTATTCAAAATTTTAACTATCCTTTCCTTCTGCTTCAGTAAGAAATATTCGGGAAACTGAAGTTTGGAGGGGGGAAAAAAAAGAACCTCAGATCTAAAATGCTTGGTATTGAATAAGAACTGGATTCCATACATCTGAGGAAAAACATTTTAAGTGTTAAACAACAGAGTAAGCTTCTTTATAGTTTACCAGATTCTATAATTCATTCTTTTTTTAAAAAATATAATTCATTCTTTTACAGAGACAAAATTATACTCTTAGTCTATGGGAAATATGTTTATATAATTAATCATAGCTTCGTCTTTTGGTATATTATATACTATTACTATGTATCTGGACCAGAGCAATGAAGGTTTCTTCCTGAACTTATTCTGCCATCTTGATAATGAATTACCTCTTCTTATTGTATAAGTAAATATTTGAATTTATTTTAGGTAGTGGAGGTTCATGTGTGCTTTCCCTACGATAAGAACAAGAGGAAAAAACTAATGTGATTTAATACATTTATTCTTTCAATAAGTCATTTATTTAAATGGCTAAATGTTTAACTTGGTAGTCATTTCTATTACGTAAATGTGTGTTCATCATTAATTGTAAAAAAACCATCAAATTTCCTAATGACTCATTCCTGCATTATAATAATTTAGTGAGACCAGATCATTTAGTGATTTCACAGTATTCATTCAAGGAAAAGTTCTGCTTATTTTCATACATATATTCAGATGTACAATAAGGATATCGAAGTTTACAGGAAATAGGCAGGTAACTATTTTATGTATGGGCAATCTATTTTATTATTTTTTTTCTCCAAAGTTTTAAATTTCCCCCCATCATTAGAGTTGTTGAGGAAATAACTGATGACAGACAGTACTCTAATAAACTATGTCATGTTCATATGTATTATACCATATATTATGAAAAACCTCTAAATTTGTTTAAAGTTGGTTAGTTAAAAGGAGATCTCCGAAGTATTCTGAGACTTGAACATCACAGTCTGTACCACCCACAACTGCATTTTATACTTCTCTGTAAATAAATAAAACAAGATTTACTTTCTGTAGGTCTTAGCTTCCAGAATTTCTAGATAGGTAACAATGGTGTTACAGACTTAGTTAAGAAATAAATTGTTGGGCGCCTGAGTGGCTCAGTCAGTTAAACGTCTGCCTTTGGCTCAGGTCATGATCCCAGGGTCCTGGGATCGAGCCCCGCATCGGGCTCTCTGCTCAGCAGGGAGCCTGCTTCTCCCTCTCTGTCTCCCACTCCCCCTGCTTGTGTTCTGTTCCCTCTCTCGCTGTGTCTCTGTTAAATAAATAAAATCTTTAAAAAAGAAAGAAAGAAAGAAAGAGAAAGAAAGAAAGAAAGAAAGAAAGAAAGAAATTGTTACTGCATACTAAAGTCTTAGAGTTCATAGGTATTTAACTTTGTTTCAGATTAAGATTATGATAGATGAGCTGGTTGCCATGGTCTCTGTTTATAGCTCAACCCCTGGATTATCGAGGAGGATGAATTACTTGCGCTCTCACCTAGTTTGTGTAACTCCTTGTGGCTCTAAGGATTTCCTGGTTTGTCTGGATTAGTCCTACCTCCAGTGTTGTTTCGTTTTTGTTTTTTGTTATGTTTTTTAATTGAATGGAAAGATAACCATGTTGGGTTTTTATAGATATAGTAAAACAATAGGAAATCTTACTATAGATATAGTAAAACAGGAAATCTTCTGTTTCTTTGGATACAAATCAAGGTAACACCTGATGTCCATGTCTTTGGAGAAACTTCAGATTGAAGTAGGTCTCCTGAATAACAGAACCTCACCAAAATAAAAAGAGAGAGAAGTGTAATTAGTATAGCATCTGAGTGCCAAAATGTCTAGCAGTGCATCCATGGCCTTTTATTTGCCCCCAAAATATCTGCCATAGCCTAAAAATTAATTTATGGTTATGTAGTTTTTCATGTTTCTAACCATTTTGATACTGTAATACTAGTAGAATTGTATGTGAAAATAATTCTTAAATGTATATGAATATTCCAAGAATTTTAACCATTATTATAAAATATTTCTTAGTATTAGCATAATTCAGAATGTGGGTGAATATTTAGTACAACGATTGGGCTTATTTCATTGAAATAGGATCTTCCCTGTGAAGCATTTTGAAAACTTATGCTTAATTGGTTCCTAATTAGCTTTTACAAGAGGAATTATTTTAATGTCTCCTTAATTATTTCAAATTATTTATTTTTAATTAAGATAATATTTTTATCTTATAACTTTATTAGTAGAAATTGTATTTCTCAAAATTAGAGACCAATTAAATTAGCCTTGCTAAAAGTATAAATATGAAAAATACTTATTCTAAAATGTTTTATTCTTCTTCATTTTAAAAGTGCACAACCACTAAGAACAAATAAAAATAAGCTTTCTATCACTCATCTGCATAATTATTAGCCTGGGATTTAGCACATTAGTTTAATTAGTCTTGATTCTTTACCAACAGGAAGGCCCCTGTATTACTGCTATCAGTGATTTAGGCTTCTACTTAGTTGGTGGGCTTCCTGAAAGGAAGTGTGATTATAGAATAGCCTTTTAGAAAATAAATGAATGGCTATGTCAAAGAGTTGATGAATACTGATATAGTAGCTTTTAAAAATAGAACAGAATCCAAAATTTCTAAGTATCAAAGAGCTTGTTGCTTCAAACAGTGAATGTCTACTCACAGAAGGGGTAACAACATGTACTGCCAAAGAGATTAGTCAGAAATTCAACTTTAGAATTACAGATTATTCCCTTAATCTTATCCGGCTTGTTTATCATAGACTCATTTATTTACAAATTCTTAATAAAAAGCTTGATTTACTGAAACCTTTCACAAAAACCAGAAGAGCAATTTGAGTGTATTTCGTAGCAATTATACATAAGCAGCATTGCTCAGGAATGATACTATGTTCTTCAGAGATCTAGATCTCATACAGTTCTGGATCTTCTAATTCAAGCCTGTCATTTTACAGATGAAGAAACAGAGGCCTACAAAGTTTAAATATATTACTGCTGAAAGAATGAGACAGAAAGAATGAGAAAATACTTGCCTCCTATAGTAGTAAATCACAATTGCACATTTCTTTTTGAGATATTTTTAAAAACTTTGGAAATTTGTTCACACTGAGGAGATTGCAATTAATGCAATAGGGTGATGAGAACACTTCCTGTGTTGAAAAGGAGAATCTATTTGTACATAAATTCTCCAGAAAGACAGGCAACATCATCAGATTAAAAAACAAGACTTCATGATACATAGTTATGGAGGAAATTCCAGAATACACATCCATCTATCTTCCTTCCTTCCTTCCTTCCTTCCTTCCTTCCTTCCTTCCTTCCTTCCTTCCTTCCTTCCTTTCTTCCTTAAGATTTATTCATTTGACAGACAGAGAGACAGCAAGAAAGGGAACACAATCAGGGGGAGTGGGAGAGGGATAAGCAGGTTTCCTGCCCAGCAGAGAGCCTGATGTGAGGCTCAAACCCAGAACCCTGGGATGATGACCCGAGCCAAAGGCAGACACTTAATGACTGAGCCACCTAGATGCCCCCAGAATATGCATATTTCTATTGAGGTTATTCCTTGTATATTTTTTCTATTTAGATATAATTGACATACAACATTGTGTAAGTTTAAGGTATACAATGTGTTGATTTGATGTAGTTGTATATTACAATATAATAACCACAGTAGCACTAGCTAACACCTCCACTGTATCACATATTTATCATTTCTTTTTTGTAGTGAGAACATTTAAGGTCTAGACTCTTTGCAACTTTGATGTTGTAATACAGTATTGTTGCCTATAATCACTAACTGGGCATTAGATCTTAAAGACTTATTTATCTACCTAGCTGCAAGTTTGTACCCTTAAGTATCTCCCCAATTCCCTTACCCTAGCCCCTATCAACTATTATTCTACTTTTTTTGTGTGTGAATTTGTAATTCATATAGTATTTATCTTTTTCTGTCTGACTTCTCTCACCCCCTCCGTATTAATTGCTTCAGGTTTTGACTTAGTATTTATCTACATAAGAATCTCAATAATATGAAAGATTTGCAGTAATCTGTGATAATTTTCTATACTATACTATTAAAATAAAACTTTGATATGCCCTTTTAGGCAATTATTTCTATACCTTTATATATATATATTCTTGGAAAGACAGAAAGAAATTCTGTTAAGAATATTTATTTCTGCCTATGGATGAATGAGAAGGTTAGGTAATCTCCCCCCAAAATAACTATAAACTGACAAAAAAGAAACAAGCAAACATTGAGGTACTCTGCACTTGATCTTAGCCAGGAGGCCAAGAAGCAATTCACTGAAATGCTAAGGCAAGTAAGGAAGGCAAAGAACAATAGAAGAGGTATTTATCCTTGAAAAATTGCTGAAATTCCATTAAGAACTTGGAATCTGTGCATTTCTTGCCTAGAGCTGCCCTCATTGCTGTCCTGTGCACTTCTTCCTTGCCCTCTCCCACATTCCTTGAGTTTGTTCAGTATGGAAGTCCTGTCAGGACCTGGGAGGCTGTGAGGACTGGCAACTGTTAGGTCTGGGTCAATAAAGGCTCACTCAGTGTGGAGAAAAATACCTACATTTGGCAATGTTGGTGAAAGTAACATTCTTGGCTGCAGTGGCTAAGTGCGTTGGACCAATCAATCTACCAACCTAAAGTCAGCCTGCTGTGTGGCTATAATGGTACTGTCTTGTTCCAAGCATCTAAGACTAGGATTTTACAGAGTATGGTGACTTCACCTAAGTATTCATCCACCTGCTGTTTCAATGGGTAATATGTTGTAAGAGAAAAATTATGTGATCACTTACTCATTTTTTTTCTTCATAGCTTCTCAGGGTCTTTAATATGCTAATGAAGATAGTAATGAAAGGTAGAATGTACTATGAAATGTTTCTCAAACTTACAAGACCTTAGGAACTTTGTCAATGGAAGTTATTATGCCGTGCACCCTATGTGAGAAATCCTGCTTTAAACCATTTTGATTCATATATAAATTAGGTGAAAAAAGGAGAAGACTCTAAAAAGAACAAATATTTTCCCCAAAACAGCCTCTCTATGTCCATATTTTAAGAAGACATGTACTAAGTAGGGGGAATGGATCATATAATCAAGGATATGTACTTAAAATATAGCATGAACCCATGTGAATATTAAACCTCAGAATGTGCAGTGAGTAACTTTCAGGATTCTGAAGTTAGCTTAAAAATTATATTTTTGCCACTGTTGTAGTAAGAGTACTGATCTGAAATGGACTTAGGACAAATGTTGACTGATAAAATTAATATTAACAGTTGACAGAAAATACTACTTAAATGTTATTTAATTTGATTTGTTCTAATCTCAAGTGCATTCTTAACCTCTGGTTCTTAAGTAGTTAACAAGGGGATCTTTGAACCCTTTGGAGTTATATATAAAGTTTCACACATAGTATTCCATTGTGTATATATACCACATCTTCTTGATCCATTCATCTGTTGATGGACATCTAGGTTCTTTCCATAGTTTGGCTATTGTGGACATTGCTGCTATAAACATTCGGGTGCACGTGCCCCTTTGGATCACTACGTTTGTATCTTTAGGGTAAATACCCAATAGTGCAATTGCTGGGTCATAGGGCAGTTCTATTTTCAACATTTTGAGGAACCTCCATGCTGTTTTCCAGAGTGGCTGCACCAGCTTGCATTCCCACCAACAGTGTAGGAGGGTTCCCCTTTCTCCGCATCCTCGCCAGCATCTGTCATTTCCTGACTTGTTGATTTTAGCCATTCTGACTGGTGTGAGGTGATATCTCATTGTGGTTTTGATTTGTATTTCCCTGATGCCGAGTGATATGGAGCATAAATGCATGTATTAGTTTGTTGGGCTGGTATAACTCAGTATCACAAACTGGGTAGCTTACACAACAGAAATATATTGTCCCACACTTCTGGAGGCTAGAAGTCCCAAGTCAAGATGTTAACAAGGTTGATTCTTTCTGAGGGCCAGGAGGGAAGGCTCTGTCCAGGCCTCTCTCCTTGACTTGTTGAAAGCCATCTTCTCCCTCTGTTTCTTCATATCACTGTCCCTTTCAGTGTTGCATCGAAATTTCCCTTTTTTGTAAGGACAGCAGTCCTACTGGGTAGGGCCCATGCCTGTAACCTCAGTTGAATACCTTGGTGAATCCTCTGTTTGCCCATAAGAATTCCACATTCTTCAGCACCAGGGATTAGGACCCCAAAATGTCTTTTTGGGAGGGACACAGGTCATCTCATTACAAATGTACAAGTACACTTTTCTAGAGCAAGGTTCAAATTTTTATATATTTCTCAATAGGGAGTATATTCCAAAAATGATTCAGCATCATTGACCTTAGGAGAATGGTATTTAAACCAAGAAAAGATGGAATAAGACATGTTAAAAGGAAACTGCACCTTAGAACAAAAGAAGATGAGAAGAGGGGAAAATAACTTTCAGGCAGAAACTAAATCACCCTCTGTCAGTTCATTGGTTTGGGTTTTGTCAGGAGCTGCTCTGTACTGTTCAGTCAGTTAGGCACTAGTGATGTGAGACTGTTGAACACTGGAAATGTGACTTGTCCAAGTTGAACTGTACTTTTAAGTATAAACCAAACATTGGATTTTAAAAACTTAGTATGAAAAAAGAAGTAATATGTCTCATTAACATATTTCTATATTAATTAAATCCTGAAATAATTATTTTTGGATGTATTGAGTTAAATATATTATTAATATTACCTTCATTTTCTTTTTTACTCATTTGCATGTGTTTAATAGGAAGTTTAAAATTCTACACATGATTCACATATTTTTATTTGATGTACTGATCTTGGTGTTCTAAAAGGTTCCATTTCAGGTTGATTTTATGATGCTATGATAGATGTGTATTACTGTGAAAATGAAATCAAATTGTACTACCAAGTTTTCATGAAGCTGTTAATGTAAAGCCGTGAGATCTTTAGGCGGGTGTAGATGACTATGGGTGTAATTGAGTATTTATGTCTAAGAAATACAAAAGGTTTTACACTTTTTAATTTATTTACTGTTTTTTGATTGGTTGTAGTAAAGCAAACTTAAGAGGGCGCCTGGGTGGCTCAGTGGGTTAAGCCGCTGCCTTCGGCTCAGGTCATGATCTCAGGGTCCTGGGATCGAGTCCCGCATCGGGCTCTCTGCTCATCAGGGAGCCTGCTTACCTCTCTCTCTGCCTGCCTTTCCATCTACTTGTGATTTCTCTCTGTCAATCTACTTGTGATTTCTCTCTGTCAAATAAATAAATAAAATCTTAAAAAAAAAAAAAAAAACAAACTTAAGAAAGCCTGAATCATCTTTGTTTTTTGTTTTTTTTTTTTTTTAAAGATTTTATTTATTTATTTGGCAGACAGAGATCACAAGTAGGCAGAGAGGCAGGCAAAGAGAGAGGAGGAAGCAGGCTCCCTGCTGAGCAGAGAGCCCGATGCGGGACTCGATCCCAGGACCCCGAGATCATGACCTGAGCCGAAGGCAGCGGCTTAACCCACTGAGCCACCCAGGCGCCCCCTGAATCATCTTTGTCATAGGAAAATGAGGCTAAACATTTTTATTGACCCCGTTTAACTGCAACCATGACCCAGTTGAGACAAAAGGTAGGATAATGCAGCAATAATCTCTAAATCAGCTGCATGTCTATAATGTAGTACAGAGGATTCTTGTCTCTTTGTGATTGTGACAGGGGTCTCCACTACAAATAGCACATCTGTTTCCTTGTACCAACTCATCAATATCATTTATAAGCCATACTTAAGATCAAAAGGATAGAGTTTACTAGTGATGAGGTTCTGGAATGTTGCCAGCCCACCAGCATTGGCATGATGCTTGCTGAAGCTTCACTCTGGAGGGTATGTGTGAAGGATGCATATCACCAGGCTCGCTGAGTAGAGTCCGAATATGTGGTGTCATGAAAGAGCACTGCTACAAGTGGGGTGGGCAGAGGAAGGAATCAAAGGGAGACCCCAAGTGCCAGTTTCAAGCCTTGTGGTAAAACTCAGTGCATTGATAAATAGGTGCAAACACACATCTGTGACATTCAGCATTTTGTGGGGTAGTTGTAATTTGGGGGATGTCTGAACAAAAAAAAGAACTTAGAGTACTGCTGTCTTTGACTTCACAAGCATAAAAGCACAATGACTAGCTGTATTAACAACAATACTGTTTTTTTTTTTTTTTTAATGAATAACTTGGACTGTACAGAGATTGTAACTGTTGATTTAGGTCACATACTTTGTTTTTCCTTTGTTAAGTAATAAATCTGATGGCATTTATATAGGACATAGTTTCCTAGTTTTCTGTTTTTTAACTCTTCCTTTTGTATTTGATCAGGCTCATTTTATTCATTGATGTCATTTGCATGAATCCTGGAAATAATTTGACTTTGTGACCCTTGGAAAATGATGATTTTTCTGACAATGATAACTAGTTTGATTAGTTCTTCTAATTCTAATTCTGCTACTACAGGTATTGTTCCTCCTCCTCCTTTACTATTACAGTTGCTATTGCTGTTACTTTCATTGTTCTGTCATGGTTCCACCACCACTGTTACAGTAATGTCATCACCACCACTGTAACTACTATAAACTCGGTTACTTAAGCATTTATATGGGTGCCTGAGTGTATTCTAGGTTTCTTAGATGTGTTAGTTCATTCTTGGATGCATTACTTCATCTAACAGCATTTAAATATATACTTGGAGTATATACCTTTGAAGTATATACTGTTACCATCACCATTTTACAGCTGAGAGAACTGAGGCACAGAAAAATTAGAATACTTGTCTAAGGTAACACAGCTAGTAAATTATAGAACTGGGGTTCTAATCCAGGCAGTCTGAGAACTCTTCTTGTGCTAACGGTTCTTTTTACTTAGTAGAATCACCTTATTTTTTTTTAATCTACGAGTTCTCTTTAATTTTATATTTAAATCATTTGATGCCTTTGTTTTTGTAAAATGATTAAAGGCTCCTAAAAAAGAAAGGGTGGAATGTATGGCCTCCTTGATTTCTTACTTAATGGTGTGGGTACACATTTAGCAGGAAAAAGATATAGCTTGGTGTCATTAATGCACCATTAAGATGAATGGGAATGTTCATATCTGTGTTGGAGGTTTATTATGATTTGATGGCAAAGCACATAAGGCAGAACAGTGATTTGTATTTAGTCCTTGATTAAAAGGCTGTGTATAGAGATGCTAAATAAATATTAAATAATACTACCAAAATGCCCATGTAGACATTTTAAAAATAGAGAAATATATAGTTTTAAAATATAAAAAATATAGTTTTAACAGTTTAAAGTTTAAATTTTAAGTTTAAAGACTTTACACTATATGCTATTTATGTATTATTTGGTGGGTATAAATTTAACATTGTTTTATCTTTTTGGTGAATTGACTTTTTCTTACTATTGTGAAATATCTCTCTTGTTGGTCTACTACTGCTTTCCCTTAAAATTCTCTGTGTCTGTTAACATTATAGTTATACCAGATCTCTTTTTCTTGATGTTTACTACATGGTGTAACTTTTTCATCTTTTTTTGCTCCTCTACTTTCAACTTTTATATATTTACAATCTATAGCTGTTTTTTAAACCCAGCCTAATAATCTTTGTGTTTTAATTGGAGTGTTTACTCCATTTATAATTGATGCAGTTACGTACATATTTAGGAGTAGCTTTCTAATGGTCTCTCTTTTCTCATTATTATTTCTCTTTATTAACTTGTTACTTACAGATTTATTTATTCTTGTTTTAGTGACAAGACTCCTTGAGTTGGCAGCAAACATCCATGACCTATTAAGTCCCACATTAATTTAACTTTCATGCTCCCTAGATAATGCTAGGACTTTGGACACTTTAAGTCCACTTAACTTTTTTTGCATTATTGTAACATACATTTCAACTTGCCATGTATTTTAGACCTCATAAAGTATTATCATTTTATATATAAATATATATATATTTAAGTGTATAGTTTAAAATACAAAAAATAAGGTTTTACAATACTCTCAGACATTATGATCCAATTATTGTGATACAAATTTGGTGACCCAGAGGTTGTTAAAACTCCTGGGATTAAAATCCACAGTAGGATTTCTAACATTTGTTCATGAAATAGTGAATGTCTCCATTGCAGTATAATTGAATATATTTGAGATGAACACAATAAATGCAGTTTAAATTGGATTATAATTTTTAATTCATTTTATTTTACCTGCCATGTTGTTTAAATAATATTAGGGACAGTGGTGATGATGGGATATCAGGGACGACTCTATTACTGTTAATTCAGGAGACCAAAGGTGGATTCTGAAAATGTTGCTTTATAATGCTATATGCATTGTTTTGAATATAGTTCCAGTGGTTTTTATTTCGAAAAAAAATTTTTTTAAATTGAGTACTAATAGGAAGGTAAGTTTGAACTGGAGAAATATCTTATGAGAAGTTATATTCATTCATTAAAACAGTATTCCAGGAGACAAATGTTAAAATATTCTTTGCTAAAAGTGATTTTTATGACCAAATAAGTTCAGAAAGTACTGAGTTAATAAAATTAAACATATTTACTATAAATAGTTGAGTCTTTAATATGGTAATTAGTATGCATTTTCAATTTGATTAAATGAGGACTGCAACATGCACTATTTTCCACAATTCAACATTTGCATTATTAGAAAGCTAATTTATTTTCAACAGGACGTGAGATTATTGAAAATTAAAGTGCATAACAATATTTGATATACTTTGCTTTTTAATTTGACCTTCTATACTGGAATTAATTTCATTAATATTAAATTAGGTCTTTAATAAATGAAGTTTACTGAAGTAGAGGCTCCTAAACATTGCTCTGTGCATTTATCTTTTATTTATTCCCTTTTGTTTGGTTACTCTGTTTTAGAGATATTTGTGACATTCTTAATTAGGAAGTACCAAATTATGAAGTTAGCTAATTTTATATTTTAAAATAAAATTTTGAGTAGTACCAATTTTTGAGAGATTTAAAAAATAATAAGTAAGTTGACTTTACCTGACAAAGCTCTTGGCAGGTAAATAATAAAAATAATAAATTTCAAAGGCTAATTAATGTGACTTTCTTTTTAAAAACTCTGACATAATCCTTTTTATGATTTTCCACATGGAGATCAAGCTCTTTCTCTGCTATACTATGGTATAGCTTTTCAAAGAGAAAGAAAATTAGACTTTGTTACCATTAGAGTTAGCATTCATGTGACTAATATCTTTAAGACATTGTGTGTGCAAAGTATTAAAATGGAAATCAAGAATAATGAATCATTTCTTTTAAAAATATAATTGCTTTTTAATTGACAACCTTTCTTTTAAACCCAGTGATAAACAAAAGGAAAAATAACATCTGATAGTTATATGGAGAACTTCCTGTAGACATGCTGTCATTTGAAAAGACTATTTTCAAAGCTGAGTTTGTATAGCTTATGTTGCAAAGAGTGTGATTGGCAGAAACTCAGGATAAGAAGTGTATTGTTTTAAATACATAAAATGAAGATGCCACCATTTTAGGAGCATTTTTCTCTTGCTTCACCTCATGCTTATTTAGGAACAAAAAAATTAAATACTTTAAGAACTAACCTACATTCTCTGTTAGAAGGAAAATTTGACATCTCTTGAATCACTAACTCTTTCTAATTCTGAAGAGGAAAATTGATCTTTTGATAAGAATTTCTTTCTGGCCTAGAATTGTTTGTGAATTGTTTTTCTTGTTTAAGTATCACATAAATTGTAATAACCCACATGGTTTAGATGGTACCACATTCCACGCCTACTTCCTTATTTGAATGTTAGCATCATGAAAATAAAGTACATGTCCCTAAGGAGAGGTAGCATAGCCTATTTTAATGGAAAAGATTTAGAATGATCTGAGAGCTCATGTCTAATCTTTTCTTTATTATTGTGGATAGAATACCTATTTCTTATCCCTGTGTCAGGCAGGGACTCTGGAAGCCTTATATCAATAATAAATGTGAAAGTATTTGCACTTGTTATTGATGTTACTCTTTTATTTAGGAATATATGGATTCCAAAGAACTTTATAGATAGTTTTCTTTGTTTCCTATACTCTTCATTCTCTCTATTCTAAAAGTTAGTTTATTTAGTGTTCTTCCTGCATCACCAAGCATAGTGCCTTGCACACAGTAGGATTTCTAACATTTGTTCATGAAGTAGTGAATGTCTCCATTGCAGTATAAGTGAATATATTTGAGATGAACACATTAAATGCAGTTTAAATTGGATTATAATTTATAATTCATTTTACCTGCCATGTTGTTTAAATACTGTTAGTAAAATGTTGACACATTTGGACTTCTATCATTATTATCTGGCATAGCATCAGGACTGCCTCAGAGTTTATTTTAGCATCATCATATTGCTAAACAAAGCCCTGCAGTTATGACTTTTATTTGGCACAATTTCCTCCCTATTTCAGAAGGATAAAGTATAATTTATACTAGTTGTTTTTCCCTAAGCTTCGTAACACTTATTTAAATGTTGTGTTATATCCCAATGAGCCTAAAAGACTCCATTCATTCTGTTCTTTGGCTGGCATGCCACTTACTCATAGATTCATTGACTATGATTGATTGTAAACTGCCTGTGAGACCCACTTACGTAGATTGGTCATTTGTTAGAGTTTAAATGAGTCACAATTCCCTCTGCTATTGGAGTTTACAACGTGTAATAAGGTGTTTTTAATGACTTTCACTGCAAAATACACTCCTTTTATCTGCAGGCCAGCTTGGTTTAAGTCTCTGTTTGTTGGACACTACCCTAAAGAAAACTTTTATCCCCCATTATACTTTGTTTTCCATGAAACCATATCCTGGAATATTTTAAAAGCCAGAGGGCAAACTAACTATACCCCCATAAAATATTTTCACAAAAATAAACACAAGATTCTACATCAGCCTTTTCACAAAAATTACCTTTTAGATGTTCTGCGTCCCTGATAAATTTAAAAATGCACAACAGACATCGTCATTATAGATAGTTGTGTACTTGCCTGATTGTGAATTTCTGAAGAAGAGGGATAAATTCATGGTTGACTCATCTTTGCTACTCAGCATCATGATGGTGGTTTGTACTTAATGCGTAGCCACCGGTTTTGTCAAAGGGAATTGTCCTGGAGTGCCTGGGTGGCTCAGTGGATTAAGCCACTGCCTTCCGCTCAGGTCATGATCCCAGCATCGGGCTCTCTGCCTGCTTCCCCTTCTCTCTCTGCCTGACTCTCTGCCTACTTGTGATCTCTCTCTCTCTGTCAAATAAATAAAATCTTAAAAAAAAAAAGGGGGAATTTTCCTCATACTTGTATAAAAGAAAGTCTTACTAATGAATGCTCCACAAAGGTCTTTGGTAGACTGTTATCTAAAACCAAAAGAATCAAGAGCAGTAGCTAAGCTGTCACATAATTCTCAGCAGGTGCGGTCAAAGACCAGGTTTAAAGCATTAGGACTTTCATTGGAAACTATATTTTCAGTTTGGAGAGAACTGAGTATGTGGAGTTTTGTCCAAGTATGTCTACCTTTTCAAAACAATATCAAAATTATAGTGCCTAGGATTCCTGAAATCAAATTTTGTTCAGACCAAGGTCATCGAATCTGCTAAGTTTCTGGTCAAAAAGAATAATGGGAAAGTGAACCAGCATTGATTTTATGCTGCTCTGTGTGTGAGGCTGTGCTAGGTGCCTTGCATAATTTATCTCATTTCATCTTGACCATAATCAATATCAGGCCTTCTAGCTCTCAGTTCAGAGGAGAGGTTAAGTAATTTGTCCAAGGTTACACAACTAGTAGATGAAACAGCCAAAATTTGAACTCACTTGTGGGTGATAGCAAAGCCTATGCTATTTAATTACCCATTCTCTGATTCAGGTTCTTTTACTATTAATTAATAACTAGATTTTGTTGTTAAATCTTAAATATTTTATATAGGTGAACTTGCAAGATTTAATGTAAAGAGTACTGAAGTAAAAGAGCTTTTTTGTCATTTGTTATACTGGAAAATAAATAGTTTTAAGAAAATTTAAATTCAGATGGATGCACAGAAAGGATCAATCTGTAAAGAAGTCTGAGGTCAATATAAATTTGCCTTGGATAACCACATGTTCCTGTGTCTGTGCTATTGGCAAATGGAAGTACTCAACTGATTCTGATTTTCTCCGGAAATGAATCCAGGGAGAAAATAAGAGCCTCCTCTACTCTTCTGTCTCCTTAGGCACTCAAAAGCAGGTTACTGTTGTTAAAATTGACTGCATCACTGTTGAAGTCTCAATTTAGAACAATGTAAGTTGATCTTTTGCTTGCTGATTGTCTCATTAGGGAGAACCCATTCTTCCAAGGGGGTGGGAGGGAAGACAGGTCTCTCTTATATTTACATATTATCCAGAAACCTTTACTTCCCACAACTTCTATTCTTAAAAAAATTTAGTTATCAATAATAATTACTGGGGTGCCTGGGTGGCTCAGTTGATTAAGTGTCTGACTCTTGGTTTCAGCTCAGGTTGTGATCTCAGGGTCATGGGATTGAGCCCCAAGTTGGGCTCCCTGCTCAGTGCAGAGTCTGCTCCAGATTCTCTCTCCCTTTCCCTCTCCCCACCCACCATTCATGCGTGCACTTGCTTGTCTCTCTTTCAAATAAATAAATCTTTAAAAAAAAAAAGTAATTACTGAGAGATTGACACCATAATTATTTATAGCACTGTGAAAATTTAGGCTTCAGTTATAGTTCTACCAATAATTTAACTTTCTGATCAAGGAATTTTTTTAAGATTTTATTTATTCATTTGTCAGAGAGAGAGATCATGAGTAGGCAGAGAGGCAGGCAGAGAGAGAGAGGAAGCAGGCTCCCTGCTGAGCAGAGAGCCTAAAGCAGGGCTCCATCCCAAGACCTGGAGACCCCAACCCAAGACTCGGAGACCCCAACCCAAGCCGAAAGGAGAGGCTTAACCCACTGAGCCACCCAGGCTCCCCAAGGAATTTTTTTTTTAACCAATCTCTCTGCATCTCATTTTTCTTATATGTAAAATGTAAAATGTGAGGAGAAAATTAGATAATCTCTGGAGTTTGATCAGCTCTAAATTTATAGTTTTCCGATGTATTTAAATTTTACTGTTTTTTTAAATAGGATCAGGAAAGTCAGCTGTGTGCCAGGAGGTAGCTAATGTTACTTGGTGGAAAAATATTCCTAAGGTCATCCTTTACCTACTGCCATCTCAATAATTCTGAAAGGAATTAGGTTTCTAAATGGTGGGGGAGACTCTATTACTGGAGGTTATAATATTAATAGAGGCATAAATTCAAATTTATGTACATTTATATATTTATTATTGTCAAAATATAATTTAATGCAGTACTTATCACATACTTAATTAAAAATAGCTGATGTTAACGTTGTTATTAATACTAGTACTCATGATGGTGATGGTGATGGTAAATACCACTATTAAATGCAGTAAAATAGCTATCTTATTTAAATTTTCAAAAAATATTTAAAGAAAATATGCCAATAGTATTAATTCTAGTAATTCAAATATCTAAAATATATATTTCTGAAATTTTATCTTAGCAGAATTTGATAATAGATTTATGAAGAGATATTTCCTCAGAAAATAAGATCTTGCCTCTTGAACAAATACTTTTGATTTTGGGAATGGATCTGCCAGGCTTCAGAGACATGTGAGTTGTTAAGATGAACAATGAGCCTTCATACCCCTGGGCGCTTTCAAAATTTGGACAAAGCTGCTGTGCTCTGAATATTCTTTTAGCACTTTTTTGGGTCAGTAAATGTTATTATATGCTCATAAAGCCCTTTCTTTAGCCAGTTCTCTAACTTGCAGCCTGATTTTAAAGAACACAAAAATAAACATTAAAGAATGAGGTAGAAAAATACAATAATAAACACTAATAAATGCTAATAGACCAAAGTATTCATCTGTGTGTTTATATGAGCAAATGAGAGAGAAAATTATATTTACCTAAGTGATTTTGTTGATGTTGAAGTAAGTTTGATTTTTCCATGAAGCAATTTATTTTTCATAAAAGAGGGAAGCTTAGATCATACCTTTTAGCTATATGATTCTCACGTTCATCAGTCATAAAAATTTAAACCATTTTCTCAGGAAATGTAAAGGTTTTTAAGATACTAAATTTTTGAAGCATAAGAAACTAGGCAAAATACTCTTAACTTTTCCTTTAAGAAATGGTTAGTTGCTAGGAGACCGCAAATAGGAGATAATGATTCCAAGTTTCGGGCAGCTCTCAAGTAGGCTTGTATCTCTTTTAGAAAAGTCGTTTACTTCTGTTCACACCAGACTGTGCAATTAATAATTAAATGCCTGATGGTTCTGTTCTCACAGCATTTTAAATTTTGTTGAGGAAAATAGAAATAATTGGAGGATAGAAGAAAATAGTATGTTAGAAAGCATCAGATTAATTTACTTATTCCAATATTTGTTAAATAAATGCCTTTTAGGTGTTGGGCCTGTCATCTCACTCCAGGGAAGCCACATTAAATAAGATGTTGTCTCTGGATTTTAGGAGTTCCCTCTCTGTTTAGGGGAAGAAACAGCTAAACAATTAATTACAGTGCAAAATCACAAGTATAGGATCATAGAAAGTACTCAGTATATGGTCAATGAATGAATGATTAATGACTGCATGTTTACAGTGCTAAGTAGAAAGTCTGCAAAGGTAAAGGAGAAGGAATGACATTCTTCAGCAGTAGTTTAGAGTTGTTGATCTTTGAACTATAAATTGAAGAGTGAGTAGTAGGGCTAAAGAAAGTGAAGATTGAGAAGGCAGCCCAAAACATTCCAAGTAGAGAAGACAACTGATGCTAATTATATATATATAATCAACACTTTTTTTTTTTTTAAGATTTATTTATTTATTTGAGAGAGAGAGAGAGCAGGGAGCAGAGGGAGAGGGAGAGAGAGAATCTTTTTTTTTTTTTTTAAGATTTTATTTATTTATCAGAGAGAGAGAGGGAGCGAGCACAGGCAGACAGAATGGCAGGCAGAGGCAGAGGGAGAAGCAGGCTCCCTGCTGAGCAAGGAGCCCGATGTGGGACTCGATCCCAGGACGCTGGGATCATGACCTGAGCCGAAGGCAGCTGCTTAACCAACTGAGCCACCCAGGCGTCCCAACACTTTTTTTTTAAAAATCAATACTTGCTATTTAAGCATTCCTGTCACCTTGGCCTTTTTCCCTACATTTAGCAGTTTTTTGTTTTTTGTCGGTTTTTTTTTTTTTTTAAGATTTTATTTATTTGACAGAAAGATAGAAAGAGACACAGTGAGAGAGGGAACGCAAGCAGGGGGAGAAGCAGGCTTCCCGCTGAGCAGAGAGTCTGATGCGGGGCTTGATCCCAGTACCCTGGGATCAGGACCTAAGCCAAAGGCAGATACTTAATGACTGAGCCACCCAGGTGCCCCTTCACTTAGCAGTCTTGTCCAAAATCAGTTCCCTTGATAATAGCAAACACGTATGTAACAGTCAATATGCCAGACTAAGTACTTCACAAATAATAACACATTTAACTTACAACCACAGTATAAGGGAAGTACTGTTGTTATCCTCAGTGAGATTCAGTAGCTTTTTCAAGGTTATACAGCTAACAAGCAGGGAAACCTGGTTTCAAATTCAGGTATCATATATAGCTCACCCTTTTTTTCTTTTTCTTTTTTTTTTTTTTTAATTTCTTTTTAGTGTAACAGTATTCATTGTTTTCGCACCACACCCAGTGCTCCATGCAATACGTGCCCTCTCCAATACCCACCACCTGGTTCCCCCAACCTCCCACCCCCCGCCCCTTCAAAACTCTCAGGTTGTTTTTCAGAGTCCATAGTCTCTCATGGTTCACCTCCCCTTCCAATTTCCCTCAACTCCCTTCTCCTCTCCATCTCCCCTTGTCCTCCATGCTATTTGTTATGCTCCACAAATAAGTGAAACCATAGATAATTGACTCTCTCTGCTTGACTTATTTCACTCAGCATAATCTCTTCCAGTCCCATCCGTGTTGCTACAAAAGTTGGGTATTCGTCCTTTCGGATGGAGGCATAATACTCCATAGTGTATATGGACCACATCTTCCTATCCATTCGTCTGTTGAAGGGCATCTTGGTTCTTTCCACAGTTTGGCGACCGTGGCCATTGCTGCCATAAACACTGGGGTACAGATGGCCCTTCTTCTCACTACATCTATATCTTTGGGGTAAATACCCAGTAGTGCAATTGCAGGGTTATAGGGATATAACTCACTCTTAAACTAATTTCTGTAACACCGCATTGCTGTTTATATTTTCCCAACAAAGATATATTTACACCCTCCTCCTCCTGATACATCATTTCCTTTCAGAGTCAGTCTTATCAGCCTTAAAGACTGAGAAGCAATATTGGAATAATAGTGTAGAAGTAGCAGTAGTTGGTAAGTGGTCTGACTATATGCTTGTTTTACTTCAAGGGATAAGAATGGTAGCTTATTGGATGTGGTGTCATTAAGTTTATTTCACAGTGATGATGAGGGTGGTTGAATGCCCAGCAGAGATGAAAATACATTCGGGGGTACATTGGTTTGCTAGGGCTGCCATAATAAAAGACTACAGTCTAGGTGGCTTAAATGACAGAAATCTTTTTTCTCACCATTCTTGGGGCTGGAAGTCCAAGGTCAGGTGTAGGCAGGTATAGTTTTTCATGAGGCCTCTCTCTTGGCTTGCAGATAGTTGATTTCTAGCTGTGTCCTTCTGTGGTCTTTTCTTTTTGTGTGAATATTCCGGGTTTCTCTCTCCTTCTAAGTATAGCAATGATATTGGGAATAGGGCCCACTCAAATAACATCAGTAAACCTTAATTACCTCTTAAAGACCCTGTTTCTAAATACAGTCATATTCTGTGGTATATTGGGGGCTAGGACTTTGTTTTATGAGTTTTTGGGGGACACAGTTCCGTGTTTAACTAGCAGTTTCTTAACCATAAAAAGGGCAATCAGTTGTACACAGTTATCCTGGGAAGGATTGTGAATCAATTTAATGAAAATGAGAGCTAGCAAAAAGATATTGACAGAGTATTGATTCTGAATACTGACATCAGCAGGATAAAGGAGGCCATAGATTAAGAAATTGGAAGCACATTTTAATGATGTGTAGGAAGGAAGGACAAGACAGTAATGTGCTAGCTTTGTTGCCCTAATCAGCCTTCTTAATTATAAGCAGAAAATTAATGTTCAGGGCTCTGAATAGCTTACATCTTTGTTGTGTGCCTGCCACTGAGAAAGTCTAAATTAATAGAGAGGGGAGTAAGCAGTAGTGGGAATGTGGCAGATGAAGGTTCTTAGAGCATCTCTTTTTGAGATAATTTGCAAAGTTAAAATGTTTTTTTGTTTTCTTGTTGTTGTTGTTGTTGTTTTAACAAATGAAGGGGTATTATTAACTTAAAGATGTTATTTTTCTATAATTCCAAAAACTGTACTTTTTTATAATGGTCAGTGTAGTGAATATAACTCCTCAGGTACTCAAAGTTTTAGTGATTTCTTCCTTATTTGGATCACATTTTTCTATTCTACATGTTTAGTAATTTTATTATATACTGGACATTGTGGTTTTTATGTTGTTGAGAGTCTGGAATCTGTTGTCTTCCTTTAAAAAATCTTGAGTTTGTTCCAGCTGGTAGTTAAATTACTGGCAAATAAACTTGATCCTTTTTTCCCCCCAAGCTCAATTGGGGTGCATTTAGACCTTTTAGGGGTATCATTTGCATGCTTAGCATTTTCAGTGTGGTATTTTAGCCCACCGGCTGGATGTTCTACATTTCCTAGTATATGTAATATTTGGTATTTCTATTCAGCTCACCACTCTGACTCCTTAGGAGCTGTTTCCTGCTGGGCCTTACGGTCTTGTTCTGTGCACGTGCAGCTTGCTATTCATCTAAAAATGTAAGATCATTTTTGTGTGCAGTTATCTTTTTTTCCAGTACCGTATCTTACACAATCCAACTATCTCAATATCACCAAAGTCTAAGGTCTGCTTCTTCAGTTAAGTGAAATCATTGTGTTCTCCTCAGGCTCCATCTATCTGCCTATACTGAGGTCCAGAGAATGCCACCAACCAGGAAGAGTGATCCTGAGCTCACCTGTTGCATTTCCTTTCTTTCTGGAGACATAGTTTTATACTGACTATTGTCCAGTGTTGCAAACCACTAATTTCTTCTTGAGAAATTAAAAACATCTTTAACATGAGTTCTGATAAAATTAAATTCAGCTTATAAAAGTTGTTTTATGCTGCGGTCAGTTTTATATATTCATACTAAAATCACTACTGTTTTGAAGAAGTTAAGCCTGGCTATATATTAGCAACATATCAAAGATAAATCACACCAGCTAGAAACATTAATGTAAAATACTTGATAAAAGCCCCATCCTGAGAAGGAGCAGCATGTTGAAATCACTTGTGTCCAGAAAAGTGTTCTGAGAACGGTTCTGCTAAAGAATGTTTATTTTCTTAGTTTTTGAGGCCCTCGAGTAACAAAATCAACATGCTTCTGTAATTAATGAAAATAGGTTTGGAAATAGCGATAGGTGTTTTGATAATAGAAAACTATTCATGGCTTAAATCATTAGGGTGCCCCATTTTCTTTATTTTAATTACTGAAACAAGAGATTTTGAAAGTAATCTGTTGCTGTATAGATTTGAATTTGTCGAGGAAGTGGCTTTATTGATCTTTAGACCTGTTATGTGTAGCATAACAATTTAGAGTTGTTAATAATTTTAATATTGTTAATAATGTTTACATAATATTATGTATTGTGTTTAATGTTTAATAATGTTTATATAAACATTAATAATAATATTTAATAATGTTAATAATGTTTAATATTTTCAATAATGTTAATAATTTAAAAATTATTATTTAAAAACAAAGCAGAAAAATTTTATTTTTTCTAACTTTACAGTTTTAAAATGTTCATGTGATATCTGCATTTAAGAGGAATAGCTGTTTATCTAAAAATATGAACATGGATGAGGTAAATAATTGAAAGACATTTTAGTTTAGTAAAAATTTACTTTTTTTCTCCCTCCCTTTCTTTCTCCATCTCTGCTCTTCACCCTTTCTCTTCTTCTCTCTTCCTATTTGCTTTCTTTTTCTATTTTAAAGAAAATTTTAGATCTAATATTATTGTGTATTATTGGATCTAAAGAAGAACGAGGCTGGTCTCCCAATGTAGTGCGACAGTTATTAGTTATCTGGATAATGCTGGCAGAGCTTCCAGGTACTTTTCTGAGAGATGACATTTGCATTTTGCCAGTTTACCTGGATAATTACCCAAGTACTCATTTTCAATAGCTGTAGAAGTATGGCATTAAGATGTATTTATCCCATCCTTTTGACCAACCTTGATCATTTATGATTGAATTGCTTACTTTTCCTTATTTGTGTTCTTCCTACTTCCCTAAATTTAGGATTCCAGGCAGCTATTTGAGTGTCATGAATAGCCAAGGTCTAGCTCTTGGCAAGATCTTTAATTTTGAATGATTATATTTAGTGTTACTGTTATATTAGTTTTGGCAGCATATAATATGAAACCACTTTAAATAAGAAAAAATTAAACTTTATAAAATATTTAATTGCTACCTATACCTTTTTAATATGTACCCAATGTTAAAGGAATTTTTTTAAACAATATGTTTTCCATTTAATTGTTGTTTTTGGATTATTATCCTTTTATGGTAAAGATTCTATTAATTTTTTAAAGGGTAGTTTTATAATATTTTATAAGGTACAGGTATCTAAACTACTATAGTTGGCATCAAAGATGATATCCAGAAGAATGTAGGTATTCTTTTTTGTTTCTCTTGAATCAGTACCTGAATCAGTAGGTTAAGCAAAAATTTTATGCTGATTCTACTCTAAGAAAATAACATCAGCTTTAACTCAGATGATTTATGACCTCATTAAATTTATCTCCTTCCTTTGCAATTCAAATTGGTCAAATAAATCCAGTGGCAATTATGTAGACAGTGAGTTTAAAGCACTTTGTGTAGGTATCCACAACAATTCTGTGACCTACAGGAAGTGTGTTATTGTCTGTTGAATACTGATTCTTGAAGGTCTCTTTCTTTTACCCTTGTGTGTCTGTATTTTCTCTTATCAAGTCATTTGTCCTAGTTTTTTTCTCAGTTATTTTTTCCCATATGTTTGGCCTCGGTTAGGAATAATACCTCTCACTTTTAATTAGAGCACTTACAAACTTTTATTTTTGTATATGTATGTATAGGTCTATTTATCGGTCTAGATGAACAGTAACACACATATAGACTTTTCTTTCTGCTTCTGTATTTTCCCAGCTGTGTTATAATAACTTTCCCTGTATTGCTTATTTTTTGGCTAAGCTATCTGGTAACCATTATTTACAAATAATATACTCCTTTGTACAAGGTCACAATATTCTCTACAAGGGCATTTTAAATGGCAACTCTAGTGTAATGTCCTAGGTTTTGAATTCAGTGTTTGCTTTATAATGAATATTACAGGCTTTTTTTTTTTTAAGTTTTGTTTATGGATAAATAAGCCAAACTTTTGTTATTTTTGTTCAAGTTTGGTTTTAACTATAAAAATTTTGCTCTGCTTTAGATTTTACTTATAAAACCTTCAGTATTTTCCTTGCTGCTATTTTTTTTGAAAAATAATATTTTGAATTCCTACAAAATACTGGGCAATAAGATGGACCATTTTTCTAAATGGCAGTTTATTATGTTATAATTACAAATATCAAAATGTGATGATGCCAGTAGCATATACTTCATTGGAAAAATGTTTCCTCTGTCAGTAGTTGTATCTTTTTTTTCATTTTATTCAAAATTATAATGCCTAAAAAATTCTAGCCCTTTATAGTAGCAGTTTGTCCATTTTAATTCATGTCTAAGCATTCCAGTAAATGCATATGTGAAAAATCTTATTTTATGAATTTTAGGGAGAGTAAGATAAATAACTCTGTAAGGCTACTATGCTATGATATCCCCACTTCCCATTTCATGAGTAAAATACCTTCAAATTGAAATTTGGACTTACCAGTCATTTATAAATTATAGTGGAATAGCATTATATACGTGTGTGTGTGTGTATACATGTACATACTTAATTGAACCTTAGTTAGCTATATTTTCTAGGTAAATATGTTTTACCAGGGATGAATAAATTTATATTTTTAAATAATTCTGCCACTTGCCTGCTATTCCACTTAATGACCACTGGTAATGCATGAAATCAAGCCTGACAAGAGTTAATATCAGTAGGAAAAACTTATGAATAAGTATGAGTAACTTTAAGATGTGGGGCTGTTGACAAAGAAATGGTAAGCACTGTTTAGGTAGCCAAGCAAGTATAAGGTGATATCCTCATCCAGGAAAGAAAACAATGAAAAATTAATTGTGAACCGTAGGGAAATCTGACTAAGGAAGCATTAGAGGAACTGATACATCTGCCACAAAATATTAAAATAATAACATTAATTTAGGAAGGCCAAGTAAAATCTTCCTATATTGATGATGTGGTTAAGTTATTGAAGGCTTTGAGTAATTTTTTTCCAAGTATGATTTTTCTATAAAACTGTACACAGTCGTAGTCATGAAATATTTAGGCCTGAGTATTATCATACTATAGAATTATATATACTATGTATTACTATATTTAATGGGAAATCTAAGGAATTTTCAAAGGTAGTTTTGATTAATTGTGATTATTTGCCATAAGCATTGACTTTACAGTAAGATTCAGTCTCGCTGTGTATATTATTCCCTAGGAGATCCAGAACAGTTTTCCATACTCCATTTTTCTAAGTCTGTGACCTATACTGCAGTTATACGATTAGGAAAAGATGCTATGGCAGCACAAAGGAAGGACATCTAACCAAGACCCCTAAGAATTCCTGACATAGTGAAATCTTTACTAAGATAACAAAGATGGGTGAAAGTTAGCCAATTGAGTCATAGGTGGTAGAGCATTGTAACAGGAAGAAAATCATATGTGCAAAGTCCAAGAAGAGAGAGAGAGAAGGAGAGAGAGAGAGAATGATACATCAAACAAAATTTAGTAAGTTGAATTAGGAAAAGAAAGCTGTTAAAGTGCATTAGTGAGTTTTACCTTTGTCTTCAAGATAGTGAACAAAGACATGATTTGACCAGATTTACAGTTTAAGACAAATTCTCCGAGATATAACTGTTTTAGCTATTTAAAAGCTATAGCAATAATCTAGGGAAGGGATTATGCAAATGCTGTGGATGCAGAGAATTATTGGAGAGTTTAAGCCTTTTAGGGAGTGCTGATTGAATGTGCAACATGAAGTTTGGGAAGGCATCAAAAATGATTCCCAGTTTGGCTTTTGGCAAGTTATGGGGTAGTGGCATTATAAAGGCTTTGTCCTGAGATTGCACATTACTAAGACAGCATGCTGTAAATGAGAAGTTAAGACATTGCCAACCGTGATTGCTAAGAGCGATTTTGAAGCTTGCCAAACAAGCTTCATATAGAAAATCTAATGTAAAGGGTATACCTTTATAATAAGCTGTAATAAATTTCCCAGTGTTACTGTCTGTCAAATCAGTGCTTAAAATTATTTTGCTGTTGTTTGTCTAGTTTTGAGTATTAAGGTAAAAGCATGTGTAATTATTTGTCTTGGAATAAAAACTTTACAGGATTTTAATTTTTTATTTCTTTTAATTTTATTTATTTATTTGACAGAGATCACAAGTAGACAGAGAGGCAGGCAGAGAGAAAGGAAGGGAAGCCGGCTCCTGCTGAGCAGAGAGCCTGATGCGGGGCTTGATCCCAGGACCCTGGGATCATGAAGCAGAGGCTTTAACCCACTGAGCCACCCAGGCACCCCCTTTACAGGATTTTTATTGAAAAATAAAAAAGTCTATAACCAAAAAATCCTTAGGTTGCCCATTTAAAATAAAGATGTAATGTAAAGAAAAATGTGGATGTTTGGAAATGAAATTTCTAGGAAAAAAAAAAGACTTTCTCATTTGGGCAAGACATTTTTCTTAATTTAATTTTTAAAAAATTAACATATAATGTACTTTTTGCTCCAGGGGCAAAGGACTGTAAATCTTCATACTTACATACTTCACAGCACTCACCATAACATATACCTTACCCAATGTCCATAGCCTAGCCACCCTCTTCATAACCCCTCCCCCGGCAACCCTCAGTTTGTTTTGTGAGATTAGGAGTTACTTATGGTTTGTCTCCCTCCTGATTCCATCTTGTTTCATTTTTTCCTTCCCTACCCACAAACCCCCCCAGTCTGCTTCTCAAATTCCTCATATCAGGGAGATCATATGATAATTGTCTTTCTCTGATTGACTTATTTCACTCAGCATAATACCTTCTAGTTCCATCCATGTCATTGCAAATGGCAAGATTTCATTACTTTTAATAGCTGGGTAGTATGCCATCACATATATATACACCACCTCTTCTTTATCCAGTCATCTGTTGATGGACATCTAGGTTCTTGCCATAGTTTGGCTGTTGTGGACATTGTTGCTATAAACATTTGGGTGCACGTGGCCTTTCAGATCACTACATTTGTATCTTTAGGGTAAATACCCAGTAGTGCGATTGCTGGGTCATAGTGTAGCTCTGTTTGCAACTTTTTGAGGACCCTCCATGCTGTTTTCCAGAGTGGCTGCACCAGCTTGCATTCCCAACAGTGTAGGAGGGTTCCCTTTCTCCACATCCTTGCCAGCCTAATGTGTTAATTTTAGCCATTCTGACTGGTGTAACGTGGTATCTCATTGTGGTTTTGATTTGTGTTTCCCTGATGCTGAGTGATGTGGAGCACTTTTTCATGTGTTGCTGGCCATCTGGATGTTGTCTTTGCAGGAATGTCTGTTCATGCCCTCTGCCCATTTCTTGATTGGATTCTTTGTTCTTTGGGTGTTGAGATTGATAAGTTCTTTATAGATTTTAGATACTAGCCCTTTATCTGACATGTCATTTGTGAATATCTTCTCCCATTCTGTCAGTTGTCTTTTAGTTTTGTTGACTGTTTCCTTTGCTGTGTAAAAGCGTTTGATCTTGATGAAGTCCCAATAGTTCATTTTTGCCTGCTTTCCTTGCCTTTGGCGATGTTCCTAGGAAGAAGTTGCTGTGGCTAAGGTCGAAGAGGTTGCTGCCTGTGTTCTCCTCAAGGATTTTGATGGATTCCTTTCTCACATTGAGGTCCTTCATCCATTTTGAGTCTATTTTTGTGTGTGGTGCAAGGAAATGGTCCCAGTTTCATTTTTCTGCCTGTAGCTGTCCAATTTTCCCAACACCATTTGTTGAAGAGACAGTCTTTTTTCCAATGGAAATTCTTTTCTGCTTTGTCAAGATTAGTTGACCATAGACTTGAGGGTCTGTTTCTGGGCTCTCTGTTATGTCCCATTGATGTATGTGTCTGTTTTTGTGCCAGTACCATACTGTCTTGATGATGACAGCTTTGTAATAGAGCTTGAAGTCTGGAATTGTGATGCCACCAACTTTGGCTTTCTTTTTCAACATTCCTCTGGCTATTCGGGGTCTTTTCTAGTTCCATATAAATTTTAGGATTATTTTTTCCATTTCTTTGAAAAAAATTGATGGTATTTTGATAGATACTTCATTAAACATGTAGATTGCTTTAGGTAGCAGAGACATTTTCACAATATTTGTTCTTCTGATCCATGAGTATGGAACATTTTTCCATTTCTTTGTGTCTTCCTCAATTTCTTTCATGAGTACTTTATAGTTTTCTGAGTACAGATTCTTTGCCTCTTTGGTTAGGTTTATTCCTAGGTATGGTATGTTTTGGGGTGCAATTGTAAATGGGATTGACTCCTTAATTTCTCTTTCTTCTGTCTTGTTATTGGTGTATAAAAATGCAGCTGATCTCTGTGCATTGATTTTATATCCTGACACATCCCTGCCATGTTCCTGACCTTAGCAGAAAAGCTCTCAGTTTTTCTCCATTGAGAATAATATTCGCTGTGTTTTTCCATAGATGGCTTTGATGATATTGAGGTATGTATCCTCTATCCCCACACTATGAAGAGTTTTGATCAAGAAACGATGATGTACTTTGTCAACATCTATTGAGAGTATCATAGGGTTCTTGTTCTTTCTTTTATTAATGTATTGTATCACATTGATTGATTTGCAGATGTTTAACCAACCTTGCAGCCCTGGAATAAATCCCACTTGGTCATGGTGAATAATCCTTTATGTACTGTTGGATCCTATTGACCAATATTTTGGTGAGAATTTTCACATTTGTGTTCATCAAGGATATTGGTCTGTAATTCTCTTTTTTGATGGGGTCTTTGTCTGGTTTTGGGGTTAAGATAATGCTGGCCTCATAAAATGAGTTTGGAAGTTTTCCTTCCACTTCTATTTTTTGGAATAGTTTCAGGAGAATAGGTATTAATACTTCTTTAAATGTCTGATAGAGGGTTGTCTGAGGGTGCTCAGTGCGTTAAGCCTCTGACTTTGGCTCGGGTTATGATCTCAGGGTCTTGGAATCGGGTCCCACATCTCGCTCTCTGTATAGAAGGGATTCTGCTCCTTCCCCCCACCCCCCACCGCCTGCCTCTCTCCCTACTCATGATCTCTCTCTCTCTGTCAAATAAATAAATAAATAATCTTTTAAAAAATAAAATAAATGTTTGGTAGAATTTCCCTGGGAGGGGCTTCTGGATGGCTCAGTGGGTTAAAGCCTCTGCCTTCGACTCAGGTCATGATCCCAGGGTCTTGGCATCGAGCCCTGCATCTGGCTCTCTGCCCATCAAGGCAACTGCTTCCACTTCTCTCTGTCTTTGCCTGCCTCTCTGCCTTCTTGTGATCTCTGTCTTTCAAATAAATAAATAAAATCTTAAAAAAAAAAAAAAAAAAAAGAATTTCCCTGGGAAGCCGTCTGGCCCTGGGCTCTTGTTTGTTGGAAGATTTTTGATGACTGCTTCAATCTTTTTACTGGTTATGGGTCTGTTCAGGTTTTCTATTTCTTCCTGCTTCAGTTTTGGTAGTTTATACCTCCTTAGGAATGTATCCATTTCTTCCATATTGTCAAATTTGCTGGCGTATCGTTTCTCATAATATGTTCTTAAAACTGTTTGTATTTCTTTGGTATTGGTGGTTATGATCTCTCCTCTCACATTTGTGATTCTTTCAGAGAACTAGCTTCCAGTTTTGTTGATTTATTCTACTGTTCTTTGGTTTCTGTTTCATTGATTTCTGCTCTGATCTTTATGATTTCTCTCCTCCTACTGGGTTTAGGCTTTCTTGGCTGTTCTTTCTCCAGCTCCCTTAGGTGTAGGGTTAGGTTGTATATTTGAGACCTTTCTTGTTTCTTGAGAAAGGCTGTTATCGCTATATACTTTCCTCTTAGAACTGCCTTTGCTGTGTCCCACAGATTTTGAACCGTTGTGTTTTCATTATCATTTGTTTCTATGAATTTTTTCAATTCTTCTTTAATTTCCTGGTTAACCCATTCATTCTTAGTCGGATGCTCTTTAGCCTCCATATATTTGAGTTTTTTCCAACTTTCCTCTTGTGATTGAGTTCTAGCTTCAGAACATTGTGGTCTGAAAATATGCAGAGAATGATCCCAATATTTTGGTACCAGTTGAGGCCTGATTTGTGGCCCAGGATGTGATCTATTCTGGAGAATATCCATGTGCACTAGAGAAGAATGTGTATTCTGTTGCTTTGGGATAGAATGTTCTGAATATATCTGTGATTTCCATCTGGTCCTTGTGTCATTTAAGGCCTTTATTTCCTTGATCTTTTGAATGGACGATCTGTCCATTTCAGTACAGGGGGGTGTTAAAGTCCCCTACTGTTATTGTATTATTGTTGATGTGTTTCTTTAATTTTGTTATTAATTGGCTTATATAATTGGCTGCTCCCATGTTAGGGGCATAGATATTTAAAATTGTTAGATCTTCTTGCTGGACAGACCCTTTAAGTATGATATACTGTCCTTCCTCATCTCTTAGTATAGTCTTTGGCTTAAAATCTAATTTATCTGATATAAGGATTGCCACCCCAGCTTTCTTTTTTGATGTCCATTAGCATGGTAAATTGTTTTCCACCCCCTCACCACCACTCCCCCACTTTAAATCTGGAGGTGTCTTTGTCTCTAAAATGAGTTTCTTGTAGATAACATATGAATGGGTTTTGGTTTTGTTTTTTTTTTTTAAGTTTTTTTTTTTTTTAATTTATTTGACAGACAGAGATCACAAGCAGGCAGAGAGGCAGGTAGAGAAAGAGAAAGGGGGAAGCAGGCTCCCCGCTGAGCAGAGAGCCCCATGTGGGGCTCAGTCCCAGGATCCTGAGGTCATGACCTGAGCCGAAGGTAGAGGCTTAAACCCACTGATCCACCCAGCCGCTCCTGGGTTTTGTTTTTTTTTTTTTCCATTCTGATCCCCTGCTTCTTTTGATTGGGGCATTTAGCCCATTTACATTCAGGGTAACTATTGAAAGATATGAATTTAGTGCCATTTTATTGCCTGTAAGATGACTATTACTGTATATTGTCTCTGCTCCTTTCTGGTCTGTTACTTTTAGGCTCTGTCTTTGCTTAGAGGACCCCTTTCAATATTTCCTGTAGGGCTGGTTTGGTATTTACAAATTCTTTTAGTTTTTGTTTGTCCTGTAAGCTTTTTAACTCTCCTTCTATTTTCAATGATAGCCTAGCTGAATATAACATTCTTGGCTGCATGTTTTTCTCATTTAGTGCTCTGAATATATCGTGCCAGTTCTTTCTGGCCTGCCAGGTCTCCGTGGATAAGTCTGCTGCCAATATAATATTTTTACCATTGTATGTTACAGACTTCTTGTCCTGGGCTGCTTTCAGGATTTTCTCTTTGTCATTAAGTCTTATAAATTTTGCTATTAGATGACGAGGTGTGGACCTATTTTTATTGATTTTGAGGAGGGTTCTCTGAGCCTCCTGGATTTTGATCCTTGTTCCCTTTCCATATTAGGGAAATTCTCTACTATAAATCACTCCAATATACCTTCTGCCCCCCCCTTCTTCTTCTTCTGAAATCCCAATTATTCTAATACTGTTTCATCTTATGGTATCACCTATCTCTTGAATTCTCCCCTCGTGTTCCAATAGTTGTTTGTCTTTTTTCTGCTCAGCTTCTTTATTCTCCATCATTTGGTGTTCTATCTCACTAGTTCTCTCTTCTGCCTCATTTATCCTATCAGTAAGAGCCTCCTTTTTTTTAATTGCACCTCATTAATGCTTTTGTTATTTCAGCTTGGTTAGATTTTAGTTCTTTTATTTCTCCAGAAAGGGCTTTTTTTCCTCCAGACAGGGTTTCTTTAATATCTTCCATGCCTTTTTTGAGCCTAGCTAGCACTTTGAGAATCGTCATTCTGAACTCTAGATCTGACATTTTACTAATGTCTGTATTGCTTAGGTTCCTAGCCTTCCGTACTGCCTCTTGTTCTTTTTTTTTGTGGTGAGTTTTTCCACATTGTCCTTATATCCAGATTAGAATATATGAATGAAAGAATAAAATACTAAAAGTGTGGCAATGACCCCTGAAAAATGTACACTTACCAATGCAGAAGAGAACCCAAATCGAGGGGAAAAGAAAGGGGGTAAAAAGAAATTTTAAAAACAATTTTAATTAAAATATATATAGATATTAGACTGTAGAGTAGAACAGAGCCACCCACTTGATTTTGGGTGTATTTTTGTCTCTTAGAAGAAATTACCAACTATCTCCCAAAATTTTAAAGAAAGGAAAACTTATATATATACACAAAAATAAGGGTAAACACAATGAAGGGATAGAATATGACTATAAAGATGAAAATTTTAAAAAAATTCTTGGGACGCCTGGGTGGCTCAGTTGGTTAAGCCGCTGCCTTCGGCTCAGGTCATGATCCCAGTGTCCTGGGATCGAGTCCCACATTGGGCTCCTTGCTCAGCAGGGAGCCTGCTTCTCCCTCTGCCTCTGCCTGCCATTCTGTCTGCCTGTGCTCGCTCTCTCCCCCCCTTTCTCTCTCTGATAAATAAATAAAATCTTTAAAAATAAATAAATAAATAAAAATAAAAAAATTCTTAAAAAAGGAATTGATAAGTTGTTTGGAAAAGGAAAGAAAAAGGAAGTGGAGGGAATTTGGTTAGGCTGGAGTGTAGAACAAAGCCCTGTGCTAGTTTTGGGGTATATTTTGATCAATTAGAAGAAATTGTATCCTAATATTTTTTAGAAGAAAAACCCTATGTGTACACAAAAAAGAACGTTAGATACAATGAGCAATAAAAACGACTATAATGAGGGTTTTTAAAAAATTCTTTTTTAGAATGGTATTGTTAAGGTAAACCAGTTAAAAAACTTTAAAAGAGGAAAGAGGAGGGGCACCTGGGTGGCTCAATGGGTTAAAGCCTCTGCCTTTGGCTCAGGTCATGATCTCAGGGTTCTGGGATCAAGCCCTGCATCAGGCTCTATGCTCAGCGGGGAGCCTGCTCCTTCCTCTCTCTCTCTCTCTCTGCTGCCTCTCTGCCTACTTGTGATCTCTGTCTGCCAAAAAATAAATAAAATCTTAAAAAAAAAAAAGAGGCAAGAGTATAAGTTAAAAAATTAGAATAAGAAAGAAATAAAATTTAAAAAATTTAACTTGCAGGACTAACGAATCATGGGGAGAAAGCCATTAATTCCACTTTGCTTTCCCCTCCTCCTGCTGTTCTTCTTGATCAGTGAACTTGGTCTAGACTGGATGTTCTTGCCGATCTTTTGGGGGAGGGACCTGATGTAGTGATTCTCAAATGTCTTTGACCTTGGCAGAACTGCGCCGCTCTTGCCAGGGGCCAGGCTAAATAATCTGCTTGGGGTCACTCTCTGGAGCTTTTGTTCCCCGATCACTTTCCGTAGAGCTCTGGAGGACTGGAATGAAATGGAGGCCTCCCAGTCTCCAGCCTGGAGGAGCCAATGGCTTGAGGTCCTACTCCTCAGTGTGCCCTTGGAGAAAAGTGGTCTATCACTCTTATCTCCCTGGTCCCTGGCCACACTTCAAGTTCACCTGGCCTGTGACCAAGTGTTTCTGTCTTTGGCACACAGCCCTGTTTGGAGTCTCCAAACCCAGCTGATTCCTGCTGCGGTGCTCTTTTGGTAGAGGAAGGTGGGTCTCCCTGGATCTGCCACTTGTGGGGTCCTTGCTCAAAGAGTTGTGGTCAGCTGTGCCACAGATCACAGTTAACCCCGAGCTGAGAGCTCACTTCTCCACGCCGTCTCTGTAGTCAGCTTCCCCACTCTGATACCTGGGAGCTCTGCCACACTCAGGCACCCCCAATCCTTCTGTCACCCTGTTAGTCCTTAGACCACACTGTCCCCTCGTGGACTCCACCCCCGCTTAGGCTCTGGAGTGATGTCCTTCAGTGGAGCAGACTTCTAAAAGTTCAGATTTTGTGCTCCATTGTTCCACCACTTGCTGGGGGCCGGCCCCTTCCCTTGAGGTCTATCTTCTAGTCACTTCAGATTCAATTCTCCGCATGTCCTACCATTCAGAAAGTGGTCGATTTTCTGTTTCTAGAATTGCTGCTCTTCTTTTCTTCAATCTCCTGTTGGGTTTATAGGTGTTCAGAATGGTTTGATAACTATCTAACTGAATTCCTGTGATCTGATATTATCTCAGTCTGCTACTCTTCTGCCATCTTGACTCTCCCCTCTTGGGCAAGACATTTAATCCAATACTAACTTAGTAGAAGTGGCTAAAATGGCCTTAGAGTGCATTTAGTTTTTCTTCTCAAATTCAGATAATACAAGATAATAATTTTTAAAAAGGATAATGAATTATAGAATCAGGGCTCTTTGAGTCTCTTTGATGTCCAATGTGTACATTAGGTTTAGGTGTACAGAATAGTGATTTGACAAGTTTATTCACTATGCTATGCTCACCACTAGTGTAGCTATCATCTGTCCCCATACATTCTTTTACAGTATCATTGATTATATTCCATTACTGTTTTTTTTATTCTTGTGACTTATTCATTCCTTAACTGGAAGCCTGTATCTTCCTCTCCCCTTCACCCATTTTGCCTAACTCCCACCCACCTCCCCTCTGGCAAGTCTTCTCTGTATCTAGGTTTGATTCTGCTTTTTGTTTGTTTATTCATTTGTTGTTGTTGTTTAGATTCTACTTATGAGTGGAATTCTATGGTATTTGTCTTTCTTTGTCTGAGTTACTTCACTTAGCATAACATCCTTCAGGTCCATCCATGTTGTCCCAAGTGGCACCAATTCATCCTTTTTTATGGCCGTGTAATAATTCTGTTACACACATACACACAGACACCCCACATTTTCCTTATTCGTCTGTAGGTGGACGCTTAGGTTACTTTCATATATTGGCTGTTGGAGATAATGCTGCAATAAACATAAGGATACATGTATCTTTTATAATTAATGTTTTCATTTTCTTTGGGTGAATACCCAGTAATGGAATTACTAGATTGTATGGAGTTTCTGTTTTCATTTTTTTGAAGAGCCTCTATATTGTTTTCCACAGTGGCTACACCAACTTACATTCCCACTAGCAGTGCACAAATTTCCTTTTTCTCCACATTCATGCTGATACTAGCTATTTCTTGTCATTTGATTTTAGCCATTCTAACAGGTATGTGGTGATACCTCATTGTGGTTTTGATTTGCATTTCCCTGATGATAAATGATGTTGAGCATCTTTTTATGTGTCTGTTGGCCATCTTTGTGTCATTAGGAGAATGTCTGTTCAGGTCTTCTGCCCATTTTAAAATTAGATTGTTTGGGTTTTATTGGTGTTGAGTTGTGTAAGTTGTTTATATATTTTGTATATTAACCCCTTTATTGGATATATCATTTGTGAATATTTTCTGCTATTCAGTAGGTTGTCTTTGTTTTATTGATGGTTTTCTTTGCTGTGCAAAAGCTTTTTATGTTGTTTTAGTCCAAATAGTCTATTTTTGCTTTGTTTCCTAGCATTAGAAGATGTATGTAGAAAAATGTTGCTACAACTAATGTCAGAGAAATTACTGCCTGTGTTCTCCTCTAGGATTTTTGTGCTTTCAGATCTCACATCTAGGTCTTTAATCTATTCTCAGTTTATTTTTGTGTATGGTGTTAAAAAGTGGTCCAGTTTCATTCTTCTACATGTAGCTATCCAGTTTTCCCTGCACCATTTATTTCAGGGCATTTTTTTGTACCAAAATTAACTATTTGGTCTCACTTCTCCACACCTAATTTTATAGATTACAATAAAAACTCTCACAGAATTGCTTATAGTCATTTTGTCAGGGATTAATGGTAATTAATGTAGGATCCTTCTGCAGTATTTTATTAACTCAGTATAAACATTAACTTAGTTATTTGACTGTTTGGCAGGGGATTTTTTTTTTTTCAATCCTTAGTTAAAGTATTGCTTTAATCACATTTGGTTTGAAGGCTAGTTGGGACCCATCTAGCAGCATGGATCTTTTTGAAAATCTTTGCACAGTTTTCAAGGGAAGCCTCTGAAATTTAGCCTCATATTTGCCTTTTTACAGAACCACTATGAACTGGCTAAATTATATCACAAAAGCATTAACCTTATTATAAAGGAATTTAAAGAAGTGCAAATAGAATACTTTTTCTTAATGTATCAGAGGTATTCTAGAATTTCCTACGATTGAACAGATACTGGCAAAATGAAGTAGAGAAGTACATCAGGTCACATAAACTCAGTCAAATACTTCTTACCCTTGTTAATCTTTAAAGTGAGGGTCTGTGATTTAGATTAGTGATTCTTATCTACCCATTTTACCATTTAATTATGCAACATTTTATTTTTGCCACTCTCATCCTATTCTTATTTTGACTTGCTAATTAAACTAGTTGTCTTGTCCTAGTTCTAATCAGTTAACCCAGATTCATTGTAGATAATATGCTGGTACATTAAATACATTATTATTATTATTAAATACATTATTTAAGACAAAACAAAACTGAAAGATTTCATATATTATTTCTGTAAAACAGGTTTATATTTCATTCGTTGTCTTTTTTTTTTTTTTCTCAAAATTCTTACCAGTTCAAGGAAATCCTAAGCTCTGTAAAAAGTCTAGGTTTTATTAAAAGTTGACCCAAATAAAAAAAAATGAAAATTTCAAAACCTTTCAATCTCTATGAAGAAAATGCTAAAAAATGCCATCCATTGATGGAAAACCATACCTAACTCATGTACAACAATGAAAGCTTTATGTTGAGTCCAAACATTTCATGACATAGGTCACAGGCAGAGGCCGCTTTACAAAGCTGGTGAAAGCTGAAAAATTGTAGTTTTGTTTTCTGAAGACTCATTAACCATTAAAATTGCTTTCCAGTGTTTGTTATTTTTAACTACAAAATGATATAAATTGAAGGCTAATGTTGTTCTTTCATAAACTGCTTTTCCTCACTGATATTTTTCTTAATGTTAACTGGTCTGGCAGCAGCAAGCATAGCTAATCAGTGGTATAGGGTTTTACATAGATTTGAAATAATTTTTAAGAAGTTTTTTGTTAACATTGTTAGTATTTAAGCATTTGTATGAATCAACTAATATTTATTGATGCTTTACAGTGTGTTTAGAGATCAAACTAGTCTGTCTTGTACCAATAGTGAATAAGACTTATGCAGCCCCTGCCTTCATGGAGCTTATAAATATTAAATAAATTATTACAGTGTGATGAAGTCTAAGGATGTTATGGGGCCATGTAAAGGACTTTTAAATAGGTCACAGTGTAGTTTCAATTTAGAAGTGCTATTTGAGGGGCATCTGGGTGGCTCAGTCTGTTAAGCATCTGCCTTCAGCTCAGGTCCTGATCCCAGGGTCTGGGATTGAGCCGCATGTTGGGCTCCCTTCTCAAGTGGGGAGCTTTTTTCTTCCTCTGTTTCTGCTCCTCCCCCACCAACTCATGTGCTCGCTCTCTTGCTCTGCTCTCTCTCTCAAATAAATTTTTAAAAATCTTTAAAAAGAAAAGAAGTGCTGTTTGAGTTCACTCCTTAGGATCCTAATATTTAATTTTAAAACACAGTCTTTTCTTGTTAATTCACTCAGAGTGAGGCTGGCCTTTTAATTTTCTCTTTTGGGAAATCTTCAGAGCCATCTGATACTGATGATTATCCTTTCAAAAGGAATATCCTTATGGAGAAAAATAAGAAATCAAATTATAACTAGTACTTAATAATGGAAAGGAAATTTTGAAGCTTCACAGGTTAACTTGGAAAAAAATAAAAGGTTGGACATTTGCACCTACTTTAGAACTTTCAAATTAGTTTCTTTGTAATTGCTTATATGTCTTACAATTTTTTTGCAAATAGTAGTAGTCCTTCTGCTCTACTCAGCTAGAAAATTTTTGAATACCTGGCGGTGGTGTCTTCCAGGTAGTTCTTGACAAATAGAAAACAATTAATATGTGTTGAATAAGTGAAGGAATGAATGAATAGATCCTGAAGATTTAAAGAATTGAATTCATTTGGTATTGAATTTTTTTTGGTATTAAATTTTTTAAAAGTTTTTTTTTTTTAAATCACATTGCTTTATAGGTACAGAATAATACTTAATATGTTCAAATTAATTTTTCTTAAGCGCTGTGAATAAAGTGCTGTGATAAAGTCTGTACTTTATCTTTAGTGGTCCACCCTGCCTCTGACATTGAAAGTATTGGATTTCCAAAGATGACCTCTTAAGTTACCTTAATGTCAGTAGGTATTTGTCATTACGTCTCACTTCCAGCTGTGCTGGCTAAAAGAGGAGCCTCACTTTTGGCAAAGTATATGTATATGTATATGTGAATACGCACACAGACACACACTCTCTCTCTCTCTCTAAGTGTTTAGTGTGATGTTACTTATCAGTTTACTTGGTGATTGCTGATTAATAAGTTAAACCATTGACCTTTTGTGCAAGGTGGTCATCATTTATTCAGATTAGATTGTGAAAACTGGGTAGCAGCTGATTACAGATTTGAAAAAGGTCTCTTTGATGAACGGTGAGGGATAATAATGTTTGCTTGTTTGCTCAGATTAGAAATTTCCTACCTCCAGATAGCCCAATTTAAGATACTACTCACTGAAGTATGGTATGACCTACCTTATCTTAGCATTATTTTTTTTCCTTCTTCAGCTTATCTTTATACCTGTCAGTTAAGACAAACTACAGAACATGAAGGAGCCCAAGTGATTGGTTTGTTGTTTTCCCTGGTGAAAGAAATAGTGGGGGTTTTTTTTCTTTGAATTTTCGGATTTACGTAGGGTAGCATCATAAGTTTTGCATTTTGGGTTTCCTCTCTATATTTTATATCTTTGGAAATAAAAAAGAATGACACTGAACAAAAACACTTCATAAAATATTTGTGAAATTAATAAATGAATAAAACAGTGAAAAACAGCCATGGCACATGGGCTACTGTACATTCATAACACATAATAGTTCCATGAAAGTTGAGTTATTTTGAGTTTAGAAAACCATGAAGTCATCTTACTTGGAGTTTGTTTTTTTGTTTTTTGTTTTTAGTTGTTTTACTTTTATGTCTCTGTTAAGCTGTAGATGATAGCCTGAATATTCTTCAAATTAACCTAAATTCATCTCAGCTTGATCTTTTATAGGGATACACACACTTTGTTAATAATACTTACATGCTGAAATCAAATATTTCTGACACCAGGATTTATAAAAACATTTTGTCTCATTTAATCATGGCAGATACCATGGTTAAAATATGTTTCTCATCTTTGGAACTTAAATTCTGTAATATGTCCAGGGTAAATGGCAGAACTAGAGATCCAGACCCAGGTCTTCTGATTCTTCTTTTTTCTACACCTCATTTAGAAGGCCATAAATAAATAAGTTTTGATTAAAAAAAAATTAAATATACATTTGAAAAAAGTTCAAGTCTTCCTATTTCTCATTATAATACTATTGGGTTATATTATATAGGTTATATTATTATATAGGTATATTAGCTTCTAGCTGTAGGGTGTTTATAGTCCTTGATCTAATTGAGGAAAAAAGAGATATACATAAAAAGAGAATAACAAAATAAGACCATATGCGTGAAGTGAGTGGTTCAGACTTTAAGCCTTGCAGAGAAAGGAGAGATTGCTGTGGATTGGAACTACTAGGGATGACTGCGGTGACCGAAGTGGGTCTTGTTGGAAGGGAGCACTTAGTTGAGCCAGTAGTTTACCAGGTAGTAAACTCATGGGATTTATGCATGTTGCTGGCAGTTTAGGCAGCAATGTCATTTTGTCTGGACCTTGAGACATTGAGGGTACGCAGGGAAGCCAGCACTGCCTCTCATGTCTGAAATGCGACTGCCAAACTCCTGCAGTTCTTCTGTCAGTTGAGAAGAAGTGTGGCTTTCTGTGGAGCCACCTTTCACAATAACAAGGCTTGTGTAAAGATTCCCCATTTTCTAGATTCAGTGAACCTAATGAGAACTTGAAATTCATCCCACAGCTCTGCCCATCAGTGTTTCAGCTGTAGTTAAGTTCATTGGCAATAGTTTTTTCTTCTCTTTTGTTTTCTTTTAAAAAAAAAATTCTGGAAATGGTGAAAGATACATTGTCATGACAGAGACTGATACTAATAGTAAAAACTGAGAATTCTGGAGGTGAAATCTCAGGAAAAAAAAATAAAACCTGGTCAATATTGAATTCATAGTCTTCTGGCTAGATTTGAAAGGTTGCTAATTTATTAGCATAGTAAATATGCTAATTTATTTAGCGTATCTCTGTCTCTTTTTCCCTCTCCCTTCTTCCTTGCTGCCCATTCTTTTCCAGTCATTTTCTGTATCTTTCTCTCAAGAATGCTGTTCCAGCTAGGCCACACTACTTCTCATTATCCTTTGAACATTTGCCATTCTTTTCCAACTCTTTTCAGATTCTTTCTCATATGAAAAATGAGTATGTACAACTGGGTAATCTTAATATGAATTGATTTTTTTTTCCTTAAAAATGGGATGTAGTACTTGAAAGTGAAAACTTTGGTTGTTGCCCTTAAAAATATGCAAGGTTATAAATAATAGACAATTTGGAAGTCCCATGTTTGACTTCATAGATACAGATAGAGATATAGATTGACTTTAGATCCCTTCTGCTAAATATAAAATGGATTTACTTGTTTGGAGACCCTGAACCATTTTTCACGGGATCCAATATCAGAATACAAATAAAGTATGCAGCATAAGACCAAATGAAATAAGACTAAACATTAGCACAAATAAAGGTTAGAGGTAGGAGGGGTGGAAATTTGAGGACTGCTTGAGATGAGCAATTTAATACTTAGGTACCATGTATGGGACTTGTGCCTCTTTTTCCTGTTTTCTGGCATTGAGGGGTGGAAAGGAAAGGATAGGGTGGAACCTTTTCCTTTTTATTAAAGTCTATATAAATATTATTAAAATTTTCTTTTAATTGAATTTATGAATTAAGAGAATCTATTATTATACAATTTGTTACTACATGTATATAATAAGCTGAAAGAAATACTGTTTCCCACAGTACAAAGACAAACCAAAAAAGATATATTTAATTTAAACAGTAATTAGGTTATATGCTAGTCCTTTTTCCTCGTAACAACATTACAAAGAGGATACCCTATAATTGTGAAGAGAAAGAAATGGTACAGTGAGCTGACCTGAAATACTTGGTTATACACAACTTTTAGGTTCTTTGTGGTAAATAATGGTAGATACCAAGAAGCTAGAATGAGGAGGATAATAATAACAAATTACCAGATTAGGGTTTCCCCCACACACAATTATCAAATTAATATTTACTAATAAGTAAGTACAAACTAATTCATAAACCTGTTCTGTAAACGTGAAGAAATTCCAGCCATCTGTCTTTTTAGGTAGCTCAGTCACATAAAAAGTTCACTTTTGGCAAATAAAAAGATTCCTGAGGCAGAAGTGATGATTCTTCCTGACATCAGGCCACCAATTGTCTGGAGTTCATGACTGGATACAAAATTTAGCACAAGGTATCATCTCCAAGATTAAACAGACCTCAGTGGATTATAGCCTGTTTGTAAAATGGTGGAGAGTATCTCTAAAATATTTTAGTCAATTTTGTATATCTGGAATACATTTAATTTCCACTTATGAGAGCCCATATGGAATATTCATCATGCTTGTTTTCATGCCATGTGTTTACTAAGAGACACACATTTTTGTCATTCACTATAGTAATTAATATAATTATTTATTATTCATTGATATATAATGACATATTGCTTTTAATAGCCCCCTCAAGAGTATGGGCTTTGGGGCACCTGGGTGACTCAGTGGGTTAAAGCCTCTGCCTTTGGCTCAGGTCATGATCCCAGGGTCCTGAGCTCGATTCCTGCACTGGGCTTTCTGTTCCGCGGGGAGCCTGCTTCCTACTCTCTCTCTGCCTGCCTCTCTGACTACTTGTGATCTCTGTCTATCAAATAAGTTTAAAAAAAAAATATGGACTTTATTTTTAGAATCTCAACAATCTGCTCCTGGGCTGTGCATTTAAAAAAAAATTCTTTATGTAAGTTCAATTCAGTTAATACATAGTGTCTTATTAGTTTCAGGGGTAGAATTTTATGATTCATCAGTTGCATGTAACACCCAGTTCTTATTACATTAAGTGCCCTTCTTCATGCCCATCATCCAGTCACCCTGATCCCCATTTATTTCCCCTCTAGCAACTGTCAGATTGTTTCCTAGAGTTAGAGTATCTTATGGTTTGTCTCCCTCTCTTTCATCTTATTTTATTTTTCCTTTCCTTTCCCCATGTTCATCTGTTTTGTTTCTTAAATCTCACATATGAATAGATCCTATGATAATTGTCTTTTCTGGTTGACTTATTTCACATAGCATAATACCCTGTAGTTTTATCCATGTTGTTACAATTAGCAAGATTTCAGTTGATAGCTGAGTAATATTCCTGTGTGTGTGTGTGTACTATATCTTCTTTATCTGTTCCTCTGTTGATGGGCATCTGGGCTCTTTCCATATCTTGGCTATTTTGGACATTGCATCTATAAACATTGGGGTGTATGTGCCCCTCTGAATTATGATTTTTGTATCCTTTGAATAAATACCAGTAGTGCAGTTGCCTGGGTCATAGGTTAGTTCTATTTTTAACTTTTTAAGGGACCTCCTTACTGTTTTTCAGAGTGGCTGCACCAGCTTGCATTCCCACTAACAGTGTAAGAAGGTTCCCCTTTCTCCACATCCTTGCCAACATCTGTTGTTTCCTATGTTGTTAATTTTAACCATTCTGACTTCTGTGAGGTGGTATCTCATTGTGGTTGATATATATTTTCCTGATGCCGAGTGATGTTGAGCAAAATTTTCATTTGTCTTTTGGCCATTTGTATGTTTTCTTTGGAGAAATATCTGTTCATGTCTTCTCTTGACTGGATTATTTGTTCTTCAGGTGTTGAGTTTGATAAATTCTTTATGGATTTTGGATACTAGCCCTTTCTCTGATAAGACATTTGCAAATATCGTCTCCCATTTTGTACGTTGTCTTTTGATTTTGTTGATTGTTTCCTTTGCTGTGCAGAATCTTTTTATCTGGGTGAAGTCCAAGTGGTTCATTTTTGCTGTTGTTTCCTTTGTCTTTGGAGATGTGTCTAGCAAGAAGTTTCTGCGGCCGAGGTCAAAGAGGTTGCTGCCTGTGTTCTCCTCAAGAATTTTGATGGATTCCTTTCTCACAATTAGATCTTTCATCATTTTGAGTTTATTTTTGTGTATGGTGTAAGAAAGTAGTCCAGTTTCATTCTTCTACATGTGGCTGTCCAATTTTCCTAACACCAGTTATTGAAGAGACTCTTTTTTTTCCATTGGGTATTCTTTACTCCCTTGTCTAAGATTAGTTGAATATAAACACTTGACAAAATACAGCATCCTTTCTTGATAAAAACCCTCTATCCTGTAGGGATGGAGGGAACATACCTCAACATTGTAAAAGCCATGTATGAAAGACCCACAGCAAACATCATCTTCAATGGAGAAGAACTAAGATCTTTTCCCCTAAGGTCAGGAACATGACAGGGATGTTCATTATTAACAGTGTTGTTCAGTATATTACTGGAAGTTCTAGCCTCAGCAGTCAAATAAAAGGAAATAAAAGGCATCCAAATCGGCAAAGAACAAGTCAAATATTCAGTCTTTGAAGATGAGATGATACACTATATAAAAAGCCCAAAAGACTCCACTAAAAAATTGCCAGAACTGGTAACAGGAGTTCAGCAAAGTCACAGGATATAAAATCAGAAGTCAGTTGCATTTCTGTAGACTAGTAATGAAGGAGAAGAAAGGGAAATCAAGGGATTGATTTCCATTTATAATTATGCCAAAAACCATAAGATACCTACAAGTAAACCTAACCAAAGAGGAAAAGCAACTCTGAAAACTATAGAACACTTGTGGAAGAAATTGAAGAAGACACAAAGAAATGGAAAAACATTCCATGCTCATGGATTAGAAGAACAATTATTGTTAAAATGTCTGTGCTAACTGAGCATAATAAAAAAAAAAGTCTATGCTATCCAGAGCAATCTTCACATTCATCGTAATCCCTATCAAAATATAATTTTGATAGCATTGTTCACAGAGCTGGAACAAACAATCCTAAATTTTGTATGAAACTAAAAAAGACCCCAAATAGCCAAAGGAATATTAAAAAAGGACATCAAAGCTGGAGGCATAACAATTCTGGACTTAAGGCTGTGATCATCAAGACAGCATGGTACTGGCACAAAAACAGACACATAAATCAATGGAACAGAATAGAAAACCCATAAAGGACCTTCAGCTTAATGGGTTGTGCATTTTTGAGTTAGGTGCTAGTAGCTACTAGGTGAGCTAGGTTCTCACCCTGACGAACAACATACATTTAATTGTATTGTATTTTAAAGTAAATTCTAAACCTTATAAGAAATAGTATAACCAGGGCCTGCCTCGGTGACTCAGTGGGTTAAGCCTCTGCCTTCAGCTCAGGTCATGATCTCAGGGTCCTGGGATCGAGTCCCGCGTCGGGCTCTCTGCTAGGCAGGGATCCTGCTTCCTCCTCCCTCTCTCTCTCTTTCTCTCTGCTTGCCTCTCTGCCTACTTGTGATCTCTCTCTGTCAAATAAATAAAATCTTAAAAAAAAAGAAATAGCATAACCATATTCCATATAAAACATGTCTTTGGGTGCCAATATATTGTCATTATTCGGAGTTTTGAAATGAATGGTAGAACTTTTTGGTAATTTCATTTTTTAAAATTTTACCTTAACATTTTAGTTTAAATAAATTTAACATTATTACCTCCTAGATGTCCAACATATCATTAAATGCATTTTTTTCCTAAATGTCTTCTAACTCTGACATTCTTACTAGCTTTGTTAATAGGCAAGGCTGAACTTTGTTAATTGCTTATGTGACCGAGTAAATCCTGGGTGAGAGCAGACAGGAAAAAGATCAAGAAACCAGAGTTATTTTCCATAGTCATCACATGGCTTAATAAAATTAGGGAAGTTGTTCAGCTTTAATGTGTTCAGAGAAACTCCCTTTGTTATCTATCCTCCTCCACTCCTAAAATAGTAATAGCTAGTAAAATAATATATGAGAAATGTGGTAGAACTTATGTGCCCTAATGACTTAAATAGCTTTAGAAAGTAAAATATCCTTTGATCGCTATTGAGTTAATATTTGATCAAGGAATACTTTATCCACTAAGGAGACTTATTTTTTAGTTGTCATATGATAAAATATCAACTCAAAATCTGTGTGATTTAGTCAAGTCATTAACCTCTCTAAAGCCTTGGTTTCTTCATAAGTAAAATAAAGGTAAGAATAGTAATAAAATAATAAAATAATATGTGTAAAACTCATAGAAAAATGTCTACCACGTATGTTCTCAAAAATAGTAGCCATTTTAAGACGGGGGGAAAGGCACCCAAAGAAGACTTTGAAGAGTGTGATCGACAAGTGTCCAAGTGATCTCCAGTCACCCAGAAGCATGGGCTGAAGCAAGTTAGAATTCAAAATACAGGCTTTTCTTCTAAGATGTGGTGTATTTGTGCAATTCTGGGAGAAAGAATTAAGGTTTAGGCAGACCACTCAAAATCTGTGCAGCTTTACATTGTTGTTGTCAGTTCTCTAGTTACAATCCAAATGAAAATATTAACTCCTGTAACTCCTAGCAACATTTGCACCCAACATCACAGTCAGCTAACCATTTGCATCACGTTTCCTCTCGGATGGAGTAGGTGGCAGTTACTGAATGCACTTGATTCTAATAATTTCATGAACATTAAACATCTGATTCAAGCTACAGGGAGAAATGTATTCACAGCTTTCTGTAACAGAAAGCTTAACTGTTGAAAAGTATAGGGTTCTTGATTCTACTAAACCAACCCTATTTGTGCTAAAGGAATTGACTTGTACAGAATTTTTGCCACTCATTTCCAGCTTTTTAGGAATTCATACATTGTTAAGGCTTTCTCATTAATTGGGATGAAAGCTTGCCCCTGATCATCTTCAAATGTTAACATGCTAGACAAAACTCATATAAACCCGCAAGACATCCAAAGTCCAAATTATATTGGTATTGTCCATTGTTTACCAATGGCAAAGGAGGTCTTTAATATAAATATGTATTTATATATGTATACTGTGTATTAGATTAATGAATTCTGAACTCTTCTTAAGCTCTTTGGAACCAAGTTGTTTATAGAGAATAAAAGAAATATAAATAAAACATGTTTCTCCTGTTGCTTCTGTTTCATGTATATCAAACACTTTTAAGGGTAGTTTAATGACTAAGTCATAGTAGAGACATCTGTTAGTGTTTTCTTAGATTTTTCCTGTGCTTATTCTCTGTAGTTGGCTGCAAAGTCTATGCAATTATCTCCGGATCACTAGCAGAAGTCCCCATTCCTGTTAAAAGTTACTGTTTAGTATCAATTTATTTATCCTATTCCTGTAGCAGTATTTGCAACCCCCCTCCTCAACAAACACCTTTCAGGGGTGCCTTTCAGGCATTTCTGTCTAATTCTAGCATTGAAAGATCAAACTGTGCCTTTGATGTATTTGGGAGGGTTTTGCGCAAGATAGGCAGAGACCATTTTGATCAAATTATTCCATGTGTATAATATACTTTATGCTTTATATTGCTATTAAAGTATTGTAATCTAACTGGTCCACTTTTCCAAATGTTCATGAATTTTTTAAAAAATAGTTATGCTATATTTTAAGAGTGTCACTTCATATCAGTGCAGCCAGTTCTTATGTACAAATTATATGCATAATTTTGTTGGGTCACACTGATTATGTCATTTTATTTTAGCTGCTTTAAGAGGAGATGATTCCCTTGTTTCAAGTCCTGATGTAGCGGATATTGCACCAAGTAGAAAGAGGCGGCAGCGGATGCAGAAGAATTTTGGGACAGAACCTAAAATGGCTTCTCAGGTACCTGGGCCTCAAGAAGAGGAGAAGTAAGTCATTTTGTTTTTTGCCAAATGATGAAATATCTTTTAAAAAAAATCTAATATCTGATCTCAAAATTATATTTTTATTTCTAAGTTTACTTAAGGCTATTTTTAAAGAATAAAAATTGTGACTTAGAAAGTATAAAATGTTCAAATCAGTATATTTTCTCTGGTATTTGGTTAGTTCCTATTAACATTTAAAGCAGAAGCGCTAAAAATATATGCAAAATGTTTTTTTCTTGTGGTTTTTATAGATTAATTAGAAATGGCATGTAGATACTAAAAATATTAGAATCCAGCTTGTGTTCAGTAAAGTGTTTCAATCTAATTTACTGCTTTAAACAGACCCATATAGCATTTGAATGAGCTACTTGATTTGGTTATGCTTAGAATTTTCTCAAGTGAAAAGTCTCTTTCTAGTCATCTATTTCTTTCTATTAAATTTTGGAGTTACATGCTTTATTCTTAGAGATTTTCACTCTTTCATTCACATACCCTCCTTTGATCTGCATCCCAATTTATTTGTAATGAGCTGAGGACTTGGGATAATTAACACTTTATTATAGTGAAATAGTCAGCATTTATAAAGAATAATTATCAGTTGAATCTAAAATGAATGTGCACATCATTTGTATGTTTGGATATATGTATGTGTCCCCTTAGAATTTATTTTCCTCTTTTAAAAAAAAGTGATGTATTTATTTATTTGAGAGAGAGAGAATGGGAGAGAGAGAGAGAGAAAAAAAGAGAGCATGAGGGGGGAGGGTCAGAGAGAGAAGCAGACTCCCTGCTGAGCAGGGAGCCCAGTGTGGGACTGTATCCCGGGACTCCATGATCATGACGCCCGAGCTAAAGGCAGTCGCCCAACCAACTGAGCTACCCAGGTGCCCCTTTATTTTTTTCTCTAAACTTTTTATTAACTCAGCAAATAGTTATTAAATAATAACCTTATGACAAATGATATTACAGATCAGTGATTTCACAGTGTGGAATAAGGATCCCTGGGGGTATCCAGAAGCTCATCCCTTCTTCAATTTCATACCTGGGTGGAATATATTTCATATATTGCAATTAAAATAACATGTCAGATCTGTTGAATGGAAGGACTTTTCATTCAAGCCAGCAAAGAAATAGATATGCAAAAGTGTAAAAGATTGCTCTCACAGGAGCTTCTTCTTGGGAAATATAATAATCTTTCATAAAGAATATGATTTTGTGTTATCATGTACTGGGTTTATTGTTATTTTTAAATGAATTAATAAATATATAAAAATTTTCTGGGTTTTACTTTGAATATGATACAGTCCACATAAACAAAAGGCTTTTGAGGTCCTCAAGAACTTTAAAAGTGTAAAGACATCCTGAGAGTCAAAAGTTTTAGACAATGAGGATGCCAAGACAGGCATAGTCCAAGCCTTCAGGAAACCAAGAGCCTGACAGGAGGGAATTTTCAAGTTTCTCGTTTAAAAATAAGCGTTGTAGGGGTGCCTGGGTGGCTCAGTGGGTTAAGCCGCTGCCTTCTGCTTGGGTCATGATCCTAGGGTTCTGGATCGAGTTCCGTATCAGGCTCTCTGCTCAGCGGGGAGCCTGCTCCCCACCCCACCCTGCCTGCCTCTCTGCCTACTTGTGATCTCTGTCTGTCAAATAAATAAAATCTTAAAAAAAAAAAAACAAGCATTGTACAGTTAAGAGTGGAATTGGTTTGTGTGTGTATTTATCATTGGGTTTTTATTCTCTCCACAATTGGCCTCATCTATTGGTACTTGAAAATGCCTTTATGTTTTTCTGCCCTTATATCCTCAGACAATGCATATAAAAACGCAATGTATACTAAACTCTTACTGATTTGTACTTATCATCTGAATGTATTTATTAGCTCATAAACTTCTGGCTTCATAGAATTTAAAGGTATTGCATTCTCTCTTTTAAATAATGAACCAAAAATATTTCCAATTTGCAAATATTAGAGCAGCCAGGCCATTCCTGTAGATTATTGTGGGGAAAAATAAAATTATAGTTTGAAGTATTCAGGAAACTCTGTACTTGATTCAGTCAATCTGTAAGCAAATGAGCAGTGAGAATCACTTCTGTGCCAGACAAACTGGATGTTGAGGATTCAGGAAGAGTAGAAAACAAACCCAGCCCCTGTCCTCATGGAATTTTTGGTTTAATTGTTTTTTTGATAAAGATTTCAGGGTTTGGGTGAAAAATGAAATATATTCATTTTATGCTAGAGAGCTGAACCTTAGGTCTTTTCACTCTGTGTGTGAATGATACACAAGGTTTTGAGGTTACTAACATTTTCTGATTACACGATATTGCTCGTAACAGGTTTCCAAGATGCGCCGTACAGAGATGAAAAAAGTTTAGATCAGGATCAAAGCTAAATATTTTGTTTAGACTTTTTAGTAAATGTAGTGTATTTGTTTGCATACTATCTATGTGCAATTAATGTTGTGTTCCTTTTCTGTGTTTTCATAATCATGACAGTACTTATTTTGTATATTTTCCCTACTTTAAAAGTTGATAAAAACTTTGAATTGTCTGTTAATTATATTACTTTGAACCTTTAGCCTCAACTGGCCCTTACAAGAAATGAAAAACATATGCTAGATGTCAGGAAGCATTTTAAAGATGAAAGGAAATCAATCTGATGGAGAATGGTTGATACCCTGCTTTACAATTTCTCTTCCTTTGCCCAAATAAAACAGAAAGAGAAATTGTGTTTTTTGTTTTTATTTTTGTATACTTTTGAGTTTTGTTTTTCCATTTTGAATACAGAAGGCTGAAATTTTATGGCTGTTAAAGTTTAAAGTCCCAGTTTTGTTTTGTTTTTTATGAGTTTTTCTTAATCAAAAATATTAGAAAGCTTCTAGAAAACAAAAAAATAGGAACAAGCCCTTAACTGAAGAAAACTTAAGACCTTCTCAAATACAGACAATGAACCCTTATTTTATGTCTTTACATTCAAACTAGTACCTATTTCCTAACTTCCCAAACATCTTTTTTCTCAGGTGACTTCTCTTATACCTCAGTTAGGCAAATATACTGGCGCCATAGCCTCCCAAACAAATGCAGATGTGGGTGTTGACTTCTCAAGGTTGAAAAGATATTGGCCCCTAACTCTTAAACTTCTTAGTGTCCTAAGCCCTCTTTGTCAAATTCTGTGGCCTCTAGTTCCTTAAAATATTCCCACTTGGCATCTTCCATATATTTTCTTTGGCTTCTCTTGCCTTTTCCAGCTCTGTACCTCAAAAACAAAGTGGAGGAAGGGAAGATTACTCTGATTTAATTTTTTAAAATTGTATGTCTGCTGGACATATTTATGAAAGTCATTTATGCAAGTCATTGCCTCTTTCTGGAATTTCGTTTTCTCATTTGTAAAATGAAAGGATTGAACTAGGTAATCTGTAAAATCTACCAATATCTGTAATTTTATTATACTTTTAACTACTACTTTTAAAACATGAACATGATTCAGCAATAAATTACTTATATTTATTAGTTATTAGCAATTAAAATTCATGAAAAATAAAATATTAAAAACAAATCTCTACAAATGAGAAAATTATCTTTTAAGTTTATATATTTATGAGTATTTCACAGTGTAAAAATTTTAGTACATTTCTAAATACATGGGTTGGTGACATTGTTCTCTTTAAAAAATCTAAATACTAATGTATGTTAATCTCTGTGTGTACTAATCTATACTAATACTAACCCATAAAACAAAATCATGGTAATTTTTAACTTTATTTAAACATGTATTGTGATACTGTCTTTGATACAGTGACAAGGTATGGGAGAAGAGAGAGAAAATAAATGAGAATTGTGGTAGATGTTTTCTTTCATTTAAATCTCACACAGATCCTACAAGGTAGATATTAATTTACCCTTCTTACTTGAAAAACAACTCAGGCTCAGAATTATATAATTATTTTTCCAGAGCAGCACGTCATTTTATTTCAAAGCCTGTGCTTGGTCTCCTGCCTGAAGGGGCTTATCCTCTATTGACAGACAGAGATTTACACAAATAATTTTGTGATTATAAGAATGGAGTGCGAGGAGAACACCAGCCTTCAGATTTTTAATTGGAATGTTTGGAATTGTATTCCAAATTTTTATATCATAAGTGGGAGTAGTTTTAAGTCATTTTGTGTGAATCTGAGACCCACTTTTGATCTATGGTTGAGAGGTATCCTTAGAACTAATCAGGGGGGTCTCTAATTCCATCTCACCAGCATGGCAGTATTAGAAAATCAAAGTCTGTTATTTATCTATCATAGTTCAGCATGTTCATGGTTAAAAATTATAGTAACCTAGTTCCTTATGAACTAATGAGATAGCATTATAAAATGGTAAATTGTAGTTCAACTGCCTTTGATTAAAAATTGCATTATTTTCTAGCTGAGGGAAGTAAATCAATTTGTAAGTAAACTTTTAAAATTTCTGGGCAAACTATGTATATTAAGTATGAAAGAGAATTTGTAGTAAAGTTATTTGTACCAATAAAAATACTAAATAGTGAAATACACAATATAGTTTTTAGCAGAAAATGTGACTAGTAACTACTGTGGAAATGTTTACCATATTCTGTAAGATTTTATTAAAATATATTGTTTATGTTATATTAACATATAGTTAAGTCAAGCCTGAAATATTTGCTCTTGATAAAAAGTATGCTTAAAACTTCAGGAATAAGATTAAACTAAATAGTGAAACCACGTAAAGACCCAAGTCTGATCATTTTTTCATTCTGACCCTCTGTTAGCTCCTTTCTCCATTTTTCTATGGTAGAAAGAAAACAGACTTTTCTTCAGAAAGATGTAAGGAACCAAGCAAATTAGAAGTGCCTTCTCAGAGTGTCTGGGCTCTAAAACACCATGTAATAAATGGATAGCAATGCAGTTAGTGAACAACTAGATGCCTTCCAGACAGGCAAATTTTGCACATTAATTTGTCAATAAATATAAAAGTTATATTGAAGATACTTTCTCCATAGATTATCAAATGTTAACATAGGAACAAAGTAAAATTCCATCCTTACGTGAGAACAATTATTCTTTAGCCATATAAGAAAATATTAACAAAAACCAGAAAGCTAAAGCTAAAACTACATTTATAATGGTCACAACTTTTATAATTAAAGTCTAGTGTGTTTAGTAAGTTCTAAAAAATGTGCCACTCTCAGTGTCTTAAAAATATTTTGTAACTGAAGACAATGTAATTTTCTAAGTCCTTGACTTTACTCTAAAAAATAACGATACCATCTTATCTGGGAACTATTTACTATGGAAATTATAACCCAATTCTGTCAAATAAGGTGAAAATTCTATTGCACAAAGGTATGGAAAATTTAAGTAACTTATCCAAGGTCATGTAGTGAATGATTTTAAATAATTATTCTGTGGATTAATGAATAACATATTCTCCATTGTTCCTAAGAGTGAGAGCTGTCTTTACACGGATGAGTAGTTACATCTCACCAAATTTGGCCATAAAATTAGTTTAATTATTATTACTGTCTATTATGGTTACTGTAACTATCTTACTAAATTAAACTGTTAGTTCTGCATCAACCAGTCACTAATGTTTTACTATACTAAAATAGGTTATGCCTGTTTGTAAACCTGTACTACATGGTAAAAGCACATGAATTATTTGGTTGTATATCTTCTTAAGTGTATGTTCTAAGGTCAGTCAGTGGAAGTAACTCTTAGATGACCATTTTCAAGAATTCAGAATTCTGAATATTTACCAGATTTTCAATCTAAACACAGGTATTCTATCTTATTGTTTTTCTTTGTATTCTTATCCATGTTTAAGTAGAAAAAATTAAGCTGCGAATGAATGTATTATACAATTTTTTATACTTCTAGTGAAGAAAAATTACACAGAAAGTTTTGAGTTTATAGTTCATGATACTGTGGTGTGTTAACCATTATATACCTTTAAATTTATCAGGGATGTTTGACTTCATTACTTGTTTTCAGTTCTTAGAATATGCTTGATTTCATGTGTTTTGTCAGTCCCTCACAGTGTCATTTCCTCTCTCTTCTGCAGTAGCCACTGAGTAGAGTTTATATTCATTGTATGACTACTACATGATCTCACATTGTCTAAGGAAGTACACAATAGGTGCTGTTTGTTGAGAAGAAAATTCTGACTATGTTTTTTTCTCACTCATTAATTCACCATTCATTCATTTAGCAGATACTTACATGCTGAGCACTAGGGACATACTGCTGAGAAAGGCCCTGATCTCATAAAGCTTAGTGTGTATGAGAGAAAACAAGGATTAATTGTATCATGACATCACTATATAATTGCAAACTTTTTTTTTAAGATTTTATTTATTTATTTGACAAAGAGAGATCAAAATTAAGCAAAGAGGCAGGCAGAGAGAGAGAGGAGGAAGCAGGTTCCCTGCCAAGCAGAGAGCCTGATGTGGAACTGGATCCCAGGACCCTGAGATCATTACCTGAGCTGAAGGCAGAGGCTTAACCCACTGAACCCCTAATTGCAAACTTTTAAGGGATTTCAAGATTTAGGGGAACATGGCAGGGGGGTGTGGCTTAAGGAATCATCCGAGCTCTAAATTGAAGGATTAAGAGAAGTACAAGAGCAGAGTAGGGAGCAGAGTGCTAGAAATCCTGAGGAAATAGCCTGTGCACACTTACCCAGGTGGAATGTGTCAGTGATGGTGTTGGCAGAGCCACCATGACAGGGAGTGTGATGAGGCTGAGGGGTGCTTAGGCCACACCAAGCTGGCTGTGTACTTCTTGTTATATTCAGCCTTTCCTTGCATTCATGTTAGCATTTTCATTTCTCACATCACAGGGGACTTTTCTTCCATCTTCCTGCCTTTTTTTTTTTTTATAATTTTATTTATTTATTTGACAGACAGAAATCACAAATGGGCAGAGAGGCAGGCAGAGAGGGAGAGAGGAGGAAGCAGGCTCGCCGCTGAGCAGAGAGCCCCATGTGGGGCTCAATCCCGTGACCCTGAGATCATGACCTGAGCTGAAGGCAGAGGCTTTAAACCACTGAGCCATCCAGGTGCCCCAAGATTTTTTATTTGTTTATTTGACAGAGATCACAAGTAGGCAGAGAGGCAGGCAGAGAGAGAGATGGGGGGAAGAAGGCTCCCCACTGAGCAGAGAGCCCTTTGTGGGGCTCGATGTGGGGCTTGATCCCAGGGCCCTGGGATCATGACCTGAGCCGAAGGCAGAGGCTTTAACCCACTGAGCCACCCAGGTACCCTGAATTCATCTTCCCTGCTTTTTAATACTGTTTTTAAACTCAAGCTCTTAAAAGTTATAAAATATCATGTTGACTGGAAAACTCTTATATTTTGGTCCTTTTTGCATTTTCTTAGATATAATCATTTAAGATTATCTAAAGCTATTTTAACTTTTCTTTTTCTTTTCTTTTTTTTTTCTTTTTCTCTTCTTTTCTTTTTTTTTTTAAACTCTGCTTTCAAACTGCTTAATGTTGTACAATTTTGGATTCCCAGTAATACAACTTTCATTCTCTTGAAACACAGGAAACTAGAAAATTGAAAACATACTGAAACTTAGGTAGAGTGCTCACAGGGATAGTAGCTTAAATTGGCATGTGTTAGTAGTCCTGAGGTGCAGAACTGTAGTGCTGTTTTCCCTTTTCATGGTAAATATATAAGTGCTTTTTTTTTCCCCAGAAATATTTTTAGATCTTTGAAGAGTTCCCACTTCTAGTAAGATTGAACTCTTTGAATGCAATATATATTGATAAATATTCATTAAAAAATTTTAGTGTGACTAATTCACACAATATGATTATTTTGGGGGAATACTCATCCTATTCTGTCAACTAGCATCAACACTGAGAGTTTTTCAACATAACCATATGCTGTACATTCCTTGCTATTTACTATCTTATATCACTTGAAATTGTGATTTTTAGAGTTGTTCAGTATGAGTTGTTAATCCTATATATTAAATAAAATGAACCAGCTGAAAAACATTACAGAAATTATAAAATTATTTTCATATTTATATACTTTGTTAGATTCAGGTAAAATACTGAGTGTAAACAAGAAGATTATAAAATTACTTTCTATAAATATATAAGGGCACAATACATATCTAAATGAAATCTCACAATGTTCAGGCTTTATTAGGCACTCAGTTTAAATTTTTAATGAGGTCATCCTTTATAATACAACATAATAGCCACGGAAGAATTTTTCATTTAAAATTCTTTAAATTTCAGGAGCTCTTATTAATTCTTGCAACATCCTTAAAGAGGGAATATAATAGAAGTCTATTTATAGCACTCTGTTGGCATGACATTAAGTCAATTATGGCCAGGTGGACTAGTGGGATTATTTTAACAAATTAATTAATCCATTCATTACTTATTTGGCTAAACTGAGTCAATGTCCCAGTCTTACTGAAATTAGCAACCGGTTAATAAAAATCAATGAACAAAATGCTCATATTAGATTATTTAATTAATATTATAATGCTTGTCATGTCTTCACTTGTTTCAGCCCATTTCTCCCCAATTTTGCTTTACCTTTTTCTAGCTGTTCTGTTTCTCAACTCTGTAGCTTCTCTTTCTCGAAAACAAACTAGTTTTAAGAGATACTGAAAATAGCATCTGAACAAGGGCACTATGAATGAAAACTTTGTCCAAGAATTAAGGCTCCAACCCTGAGGAAAGGTGGCCAGGGGGAGCCAAAGCCATGATACAACCGAATGAAGATTATGCTGGAAACCAAGAGAGGGAATCAAACACAGTGGTATACCATACAGGCCTCATTACCAGAACTGCATTATGAAGTTCTTGTTGTTCTTGTCAGAAACAATACTAACTTAATTTTGAGCTCTTTCTTAAGTGATCCTTAACTAGAAAAAACATTAGTACCTGTGGCTAGAAGAGCTGAACATATAGAAAAGAACAAAATGCCCCCACCTCTAAGATTTGGTAGGAAGAAATTCAAGATGTTTATTGAAGTTAGATGATGATGAGTCCAGAATTTATTCTTTAGAATACCATTAGCAGACTTCATTCTATAGAATATGCAAAAGAGACCTTATCAGGTACTCTGTAGGGGGTTCCATATTCAAATAAGTTTGTAAATGGCTGTATACCATAGCTTCCACATTCCCATGTGCTCCAGCCTATAGAACGTGGAGATTTATATTTTGAAAGCTCCGAGAAACCCATAGTAAATAATTCATTTGACTTTGTAATCACTTTTCAAATGTACTTAAGCATAGCATCCTCATGCAATTTGCCTCTCCCCGTCCCCAAAAAGGCTTAGTAACAGTCCAAAGGATAATATTCTGCAAGACCCTTGTTTAGAATATGAACTCTCAAAATTGTCAAATGTCAATGATTTTAGAAATATAAGCACTTTTAAGTCATAATTATAGAATGTTAGGTGTTGAACGTATCTCAAGAAAAAAAAAATAGTGTGTATAAGTGACCTCACAGGAAAAGAAAATGGGTGCATATATGGAACCTTCCTCTGCCACTCCCCACAATCCTACTACTTAGGAAGCTTCCTGCTCGTCCAACATATGGCCCTGCTGGGAACAGTAGGATCATTTTCTAAGAGAATTCCAGTGATTAGCACACATTGGTATATCCCAAAAGGGACAGTTCCACATAATCTCAATGGCAGGATAAAACTATTAAAATAATTTGAGCCAAAAATATGGGTGTAGTCTTTCAGTACTTTGTATGGTCTTTGTTTCTGCATGCTAAGAAGTGAAAATATATAGGTTCACACATCTCGTGCAAAGCTCAGATAAGATTTAATTTTCTATGTGATGAGTATCTTTTGAAAGTAAAGACTTCTAACATATTGTTCCAAACAACCTTAAAAAATTATTAAAGTATAACTTTTTATAGATGTTGTTCCTTGAATTGTAGTGAAGAAATTTTAATTGTGTGTTCTGAATCAATCTGTAAGTGGTCCCATTAAGTAATTGTGGACTAATATTTTAGATTAGAGGTAGGTGGCAAAACCATACACAACGAACACACACACCCTCTTCAGATTAAGTTTATGGTTTAATTAACCAAGGTAACACAATCTTATCAAAGTCCACAGAGCTACAAGGACCAGGAAAAAATGGAGTGTATTTTAGCGCAGTATTTGCTCAGCTCCTTGAGTGGGAATAGATATTACACAGCCACCACTGAGACAGTTCCTGGACTCAGGAAAGCTCAATTCTTTCCTTTTTAACACTAGACGCTTACAATGTCATCCTGGAAGAAATTGCACAATCCATATACTTTTGTTTAGAGGAATGGTTAACATACATCAGACTTCCCTGCCTACAAAAGCAAAGCTATCATGTCTTTCAAAGCTTTTCAGGATTTTAGAGTACCCAGTTCTCCACATAACCCAGTCACAATCAAACAGAGTTTTAAATAAAATATTTACTAATTAATAAGATACTTCTTTTGGTGGAGTTTTGAAGAAACATATTTGTTTGCCTTCTGATACATTTCTTGCAATTTTCTATCATCAGTGTTATAGTTTATTTAAAAAAAAAAAAAGGCAGTAGAACCTAATAGTGGGAGTGAAAGAGCCCAATGTTGATCCATTTATTTATTTTTTTATTTATGAGAAAACCTTTTTTTTAGAGTATTTTTAAGTTCACAGCAAAATTGAACAGAAAGTACAGAATTCCTCTGTATCCCTGGTCCCCATACTTGTCCAACCTCTTCTCCTATCAACATCCCCCAACAGAGTGGTACATTTGTTACAATTGATAAACTTACATTGATATACCATTATCACTCGAAGTCCATAGTTTGCATGAAGGTTAATTTTTGCTATTATACATTCTACAGATTTGGACATATATATCATGACAAATACACACTATTATAGTACTGTACAGAGAAGTTTCACTATCCTAAAAATCCGATTTGCTCCATTAGTTCATCCCTTCCCATAGTTTTTGCTTTTCCAGAGTGTTACATATTTGGAATCATTCAGCATGTAGCTCTTTCAGACTGGCTCCTTTCACTTATAATAATATGCATTCAAGTTTCCTACATGTCTTTTCATGGCTTGATAGCTGATTTCTTTCTAGCACTGAATAATAAATGATTGTTTGGATATACCAGTTTTTTCACTTACCTACTAAAAGGAATCCATTTATTTTTTAGTAATACCATGGTACTACATGTTTATAGATCTCTTCGTCTACACTTCATTTGCAATTTCTGTTGTTAAAAACAACATTTCTGGGCGCCTGGGTGGCTCAGTGGGTTAAGCCACTGCTTTCGGCTCAGGTCATGATCTCAGGGTCCTGGGATCGAGCCCCACATCAGGCTCTTCGCTCAGCGGGGAGCCTGCTTCCTCCTCTCTCTCTGCCTGCTTATGATCTCTCTCTGTCAAATAAATAAATAAAATCTTTTTAAAAAAATTTTCTGTTTTTAAATTTATACATTATAAACATTTTCCATATAGTAAGTACATTGCTTCCATATCATCTTATATTTATAATTTCCATTGTATAAATGTACCATAATTTCTTTAATCAATTCCCATACTAAACATTTAGGCCTTATCCATGTTTGTATTATTTCTAAGAGTGCTATATATACTTATACATAAATTTGCACATATGACTGGTTATTTTTTTAGAATGAATTCCCAAAAGTGGAGTTACAATGTCAGAGAGCATATCTACTTGTTAGTCCTTTCTTCTGTTTTGCCAGAATTCCTCCAGAAGGCTATAGCAATCTGTACTCTCACAAGCAGTGTTTGCCTTTTGTTCTGTTGTTTTCTAGTTCATTTTGATCATTGCCAGATCATTTTAATTATTTAATCAATGAATATCTCATCACTTAATTTTTATATTTAACCATTAGAGAAGGTCTAGTGTTTTCCTGGTATTTGTTGACTCTTGGCATTTTATCTTTCGTTTACTCTCTGTCCGTATCCTCAGCTGATTTTCAGTGAAGATCTTTGTCTCCTATTGTTTTGTAAGAGTTTTATATATCTAAAAATATTAGTCTTTGTTTTTCCCAGCTCATCATTTGCTCTTTAATTTTTGTTAGTGACTTTTTTTAAATTTATGTAAGTTATTAGATCAATTGATCAATGATAATGATAATATTTAATATTGATTGACTATTTATTATGTCCTACATGCTGTACTAAGTTTTCATATGCAGTATCTCATTTAACTATACCCATTTCATAGATCAGGAGGCTCAGATCTAGAGAGATTAGATAACTTGCCCAAAGACAAGTGGTATATTGTTGGTTTTGAATCTAGGATCATCTTTTTCCAAAGCAAGTTCTTTTAAGCTACTTTGTTATACTGCTCAAAAATAAAATAATAATTAATGTATGTTTGATTATAGGTTATAAGTTAAGTATTAAGTACTTCAGTTCCATTAGCTTATTTAACTCTCACCACAACTCTGAATTAAGGCTCTCTTTATAACCATGTTTATTAAAAGCTAAATAAAGATGAGTTTCAATGAGGTTTAGCTGCTTGTTCAAATTTTCTACATTTACACAGTAGAACTGTTAAGCTCTGTGAGTTCAGGGATTGGGTTAATAATACCTCCTGCCTACCTTTCAACATGAGTATCAGGGTCAGATGAGATCATGTGTATGAAAATTCTATCTAGGTTGGATACTCTAGGAATATGATGCATTGTTATTTTTAAAGCATTATTATCCCTGGGTTTTCAGCTAACTCCTGAAAGTGTGATCCTGAGAAGGAAACTGTCTATGCATTTTTCTGACATGGAGTGTTTCCTTTTCTCATAACTCTTACAGAATTGAGGATTGTCCATAGCTTTCTGTGTGTTAACTTGGCAAAATTTCCTACTTCCTTGAGCAATCAATAAGATAATATTGGAGGAAAATAATACAATTGGAAGACCATGTTTTAAAAAGTTGATTAATTTGATATAATATGTATATATGCTTTTTATTCTATTACATCTTACATTTTTAATCATTTAGGATTTAATTTCTAACTTACTCAAGTACTTACACATTTTTTGTTACAATTCAATCATTTTTGTCTGCCATTTTAAAATATGGTAGTTGGCCATCTTACTTTTTCTGAAAGGATCTGCTTTCATGTTTATAACTTAATTCTTAAAAGTTCATAAGTTATTGCTATGTTTCTTGTATAAACAGTGTATTTGAAATTTGTGTGCATGTTTAATTTTTCTGAAGAATATAATTTATCAGATTCAAATTTCTAATTCTTAAAGATTTTTGGTAACTGAACTTTAAAAGTTCTTTAGTGTCGAATTAGGGACGTAAAATGAATGTGCAATTGCTATATATTTACTTTGGTCATTGTGAGCAAACCTCATTTTTTATACAACTTTAATTTTATCATAATGTTTATCTTAGTTGCAAAAGTAAACACAGTGGTGGTTTTAAAGCAAGATAGGTTTTTATTAGCTTCACTCTGTGTTTACCTAACTGTTCAGGCTGCGGCTCTCACTTCCCTTGCTGCATGTTTTGATTAATGGCCCCCTGGACTTGTTCCAGAATATACTGATTATGGTCAGTGTACTTCAAAGATGATTTATTAATTGTGTTTGCAGCTCAAAATAATTAAGTAAAGATTGATCATAGGTATTATTATAGATTTGCCAATAAGATCAGCAGTTATATTATTCCCTGAGTGGATTTCTTACACTATACAGAAAGAACAAAATATTAATATTAAAAATATATATTCAGTATTAACCACAACTTTATGGCCTTTTAATTTAAAGCATGATGATTAAATGTATTAGAGATTTAGTCTTATAAGTACATGTATTTTAAGTTCTGTTTTAACATAATTCCAAAATAATATGTTTCAGTGAAGATTACATAGATGTTTAAATGAAGTATTTCCTTGTTTATAACTCACCCTGGGAACAACCTTTCCTACAATTCCCTCAGGCTGTTACATGCGTTTAGATTTCAAATTACTGACAGACTTGAATTTCTGTTTAAAATAATTTTTTAGTAGAAAACTGTTATAATCTCCTGTGTTATATGTAAAGGGAATTTATCATATATTTACATATATTATATTCCTATTTGAAAGCTTTTTTTACATCAAATTTCTCTAGATTTGGCATGATCATAGTTATTGTGTCAGGCATTTGAAGTGTTCTATCACAAAGAATAATGTGTAAATATTCATTATACTGGTCAGAGGAGTTATTAATCAAAAGAAATGACTCCCTGCTCATAATTTATAGTTCAATATTGAAAGAAAAATATGTACATTTATTTTTCAATTATTTGGTATATTATATTCAAAATATACATTTTAGCAGTGAAATTCTAGAACTTAAGTCATGTACTGTGATATGTAACTAAATGTTAAATAGCTATTTGGTTTGTATTAAGACAACATGAAATGAAATAAAATGTTTTTTCCCACAATGGAACTGAAAGTTAATCCATATTCTAAGCTTTTGTGAAAGTCCAAAATAGTTATGTCAAAACAAGAAGATATAAACCTCACAAGTAAATAAGATGTTAGCGAATAGAGTGAAAAAATAAAGTATAAGAATAAAAAAAGAACAAAACCTAAGTAAGTTAAAAATATAATCCATAAGCATTATTCAGTGATTTTTGCTTGCTTTTGTAAATCATTACTAAAGAACAAAGAGCACAGAAATGCTTTATTTAAGCAACATTATTTTAAAATATTTTTAGTAAAATTTGAGGATATATATATACTTTGCTTAGTTGAAGATTGTATACAATAATTTCATTTCTGAACAATTTCTAAAAATAATTTCTCTAGATAAAACTTAGGCATGTTATTTTTTAAAATATTATTTTTGTGATGAAAGAGGATAAATTATAAGTGTGTTGAATAAAGCAGTGTTATCATTATCAGCATTACTGAGTGCTTTATCCTGCATACACCATTTCTTGAAATTCAGAATGAAGAGGTTGCAGGCTGTGTCTTCAATGATCTTTTTATATGATGTAAAGTAATGAAGGAAGATTAATCAGTAGCACACATTTGTCTTTTTCTTTTGGCTTCATTATATGTCCTGACAAACTGTCTTTAATATGTATATGACTAAAATGTGCCAGATTTCATAATAGGTATAAGAAATATGAAATTTTAGAGGAGGGAGAGTTAGTATTCCATTCACGACTATAAAATAAGGAGATGTGAAGACTGACTAGAAGATGTTACTCAGTTTGGCTTTGTAGAGGAATAGATGTTTCTAGGCACATAAACTGAAGAAGGATAAGGCAGAGACTAATATCAAATCCAGCCTCCTGATGGCCCTTCTCTTTTTAGTAATAGAACCCCCTTCCAACACCCTGTGCACCAAGTTTTAACAGATTGGATGGCTGCCAAACTAGAGGTTAAATTTCTCAATTTCACTGGTAGCAGAGTATGGCCATGTGACAATGAGATATGACAGAAATAATACATATATAATTTGGGGATCTTGCCCTTAAAATGAGCGGTATACATTCCTCCATTTTCCTGTTTGAGTCCATTTTCAACCTCGCATGTTAGGAAGATATCTTTGAAGATGCCAGAGAAACAAGAAAGGAAGAATCATAGTCCCTGGAGAGTCTCATGGAGCAGGGCAGCATATCCACTGGGGGACCACCCAGCTACCTCTACACTATTATGGGAGAGAAAAATAAAAGTCTAGCTTGAATGAGCCAGAAACTTGAGATATCCCCTGCCTAAAAGAAAGGGCTTTCATGTCAGAGGAACAGAATACAGTAAGTAGATGCATGGAGGAAGAGTCTAGAACATAGGGACCATTGACTGTATCATGAGGTGCATAGACATGTTGAATGAAGCTGGTAAAGTAGATGGATCTCAGATCAGAAAGGAACTTGAATGCTAAGCTGATTTATTGGACTTCTTTTATGAACGCAGTTAGGAACTCTTAAAAGTTCTGAGACAAACAATGGCATAATGAACAGTGCTTTAGGATAATTTCCCTGGAAATCATGTATTTGATGGAGGGAATGTTTACAGACTGTCAGTGAAGATAGGAGGATATTGCGGTAGTCCAGGAAGAGTTAGTCTGAAGAAGGATAGTAATTTTAAGTGTGAGTGTGATTGGAAAGAAAAGGAAAGGAATAGATGAATTGAGAAACACTTAAGATTGCTGTCTTCTTATTACCAAAGACCTTGGAAACCTTATCTGTATTGAAAGCTATTTGTTAAACTTGGTCTTTATCAAAGTAAGTCATCTGTCTTTAGAAATCAACCTACCACAAAAGCTGGATAAACAGAACTTGGTGGTCATGGGCATTGACTTCTGAAAAGACTGGGAAAGTTTCCTTTGCAGTATATACTCAAGTATATAGGTATATAGTACCTTAATATTATTTCAGTTGTTTAATTTTTTAAACTTAGTTTAGCATATAGGTAAGCATGTTAATCAGTAAGTTATCTTCAAATCATACTTTAAGAAAGGTTGTCACTCTGGGGGGTGTATGTACTACAGCCTCTGAAAACCTTTCTTGATAAAGGGGTTTTTGTTAGCGCCAGTCACAGGAAATACTCCTTTTTGGACAAGTGTCATGTATTTTCATTTCAATCTGAAATTATGGGTTTCTCTTGCTTAGAGATATATGATATTCTTATGGACTACAGAAAAAAAAAACACACACACACACTTTTTTTTGCCTTACAATTTTTGTGGATTTAGTGCTGATTTTAGAGAGTATTTTGCCTAGGGCCTAGATATATGACTTCCTAGAAATTTCCAGACTGTAGAGGATAGGTTATATTCGTGAGTGAATTTGACAAATTAATGAAGTTAAGAGCTAATGTTGTAAAACTGAACTGGCCTATATATCCCTATTTCAAGGAAACCAAGAGAATAATAATTATTTATTGAAGCTTAGTTTTGGTTAAACAATAAATGGTGCCATATAAGGCATAAAAACTGGGAAAGAGAACATTTCATTTGTTCTTAACTGTTATATGTTCAAGTAAGACAAATGAAGATCTCAATATTTTTAATAATGATAAGATGTGTTATGTTTTTATTTTGTGCACTGTTTTAGGTAATTATTACATTAGTATTAGAATGGAATCTATTATCTAATAAAAATATACAGCCACATAAACATCACATAAATGTTTTGTGGGACAAAAGGCTTACAGTATAAATGGAAGGAAGCCCATTTCACCTGATAATGTCCATCCACTGGCCCTAGATGTGCCTTTTGTATCATATCAGATAAATTGTCTACATTAAAGTAACTCATATAGAGTGGAGTCATGTTATAAGTGCAAAAAAACTTAACACATATTCAGCATACACTCTCCAGCCTCTTCTTTGACCCTAAAGAGGGTCTGGTGAGAAAGTAGGAAAGAGAACAATTTAAATAGTTCTAGACATTCTTTTCAGGCATATGCCTGGGACTGAGTATCAATTGGGAAACATATCTCCTTTCCCGCATCTGAGTTTCTATTATCCTTCCATAACTTGAACAGCACATATAAAAAGAAACCTTTTTCATGTAACATGGCCACTAAACAAGGGCAACTACTTCTTTATTTTCTGTCACTGGATGGAAAACAAATAGCCACTTATCAAAATAGGTGGAAAACTCTTGAGTGCTGGCTGATTGAAGTTGGGTATATCATACTGGAATAACAGTTTCCCAAGGATTTTTCAAGATACTGTGATTATCACATTAAGTCCTACAGTTAGAACCTAAGCCCCAAATAAAATAGAACCTCATTTAATATGGATGGAAGCCATTGCATCCTCTAAAGTTTTTGCTTCTGTGATCTAAAGCACCTAAATGTGTCAACATTTCCCAAGTAAAACATGCTTTTCATTTGGTTAATCTCTTGGTTGGAGTTGCCTTTCATTGAATGCATATAGTTTTCTAGTGTTCCATTGAAGTTGTGTTCCCAGAGCCTGCTTATATCTCAGATGTGGTGTCATCTTTACAGAAAATCATGGGACACCATACTTGTGTTAATGTGGGATGTTCCCCAGCTGTTACACCTTTCCTTCCTGAAACATCACTATTTTTTTTTTAAACCTACCTTAAAAAGAAGAGTATAGTGGTCCCAAATTTCTCAAACTCCAATCATGCCCAGGCTGTGTGATTTGGGTTAAGTTACTTATCCACTCTGGGTCTCAATATTCTAACTTCTAAAATGGAAACCATAATAGCCACCTCATTAAAGTTTTTTTAAAAGATTTTATTTATTTATTTCACAGAGATCACAAGTAGGCAGAGAGGCAGGCAGAGAGGGGGTGGGAAGCAGGCCCCCTGCTGAGCAGAGAGCCCGATACGGGGCTCGATCCCAAGACCCTGAGATCATGACCTGAGCCAAAGGCAAAGGATTTAATCCATTGAGCCACCCAGGCGCCCCAAAAATTAATGAGATGATAAATAAAATGTGCCAAGCGAGTGAGAAATGCTAAGTATTAGTTGCTGCGGCAGCTCTTGTTCATTTAATTTTTCCCTTCCACTTAAATTTAGTGTCCAGCTAAATTTAAATGCAGATTGTCTTCCAAGTCAGTTACTTGTGGCAAAAATTATACTATCAAAGGGTGTATATTTAATTATGTTTAGTAACTTAAAATCAGATAATGCTCATCATTGGAAATTCCTGTGCTTTTGGCTTGAGAAAGTAGGTGAGTGGTACAGTTTTCAGACAAGGAATGGACTAAAAAAGAAGCAGGCTTGCAGAGCAGAAAATTGAAAAGCTTTGTTTTGGCTAGATTATATGTAAAATACTTAACAGACATCAAAGCAGATATATCAAGATATATGAGTCTGGAGTTCCTGGGAGAAGTGAGGTCTAGAAATAAAGATTTAAGAGTCCTAAATGTTTAGGATGTATGATTATGATTTTGAATTGAGAACAGTCAGCATGGTGGGTGTTTCTCTTCAACAAGGCTTGTGTAGAGCCTTTAAACAACAAATACAGTAAAGGTAAAGAAGATACTGTCATAGTGCTAGAGTTCCATGCTTTATTCTTCAATAGATTATAACAGCTGTAGGAAAATGAGTTCAGTTCATTTCTAATTATCTATCTTATGGATTATACATGGATTTAATAGTTAGGTGATTCTTTTCTGGGCTCTTAACACATCTGAACAATTTTATTTGCTGTTCTTGACAACTTCAGTATTAGATCAATGTTTTAAATTATATGTGGTATTGGGGAAAAGTTCCAAAGCACACTTTAAATGGGACTATTTTCTTCCTGTATGATCATTGAATCAAAAGAATTTGTTGGGAGCGTTTTAAGTCATATATTCCAACTTTATAGTACAGGCAAGTAGAAAAAAACAGATACATGAAACCATAATAGAGCAATTATTTGGTTGACTGTGATAGTCATTAGTTCTGTTCACCAAATATTTCCAGCGCTCTGCCTTCTGGGCACATGGTAAAATTGCACTTCAGTAACTGTAGTTGAACGAGGCCTTAAGATTAGGTCTTACCAGCAAGTTTTGATTAAAAATGTCATGTGTAATTTCCGAACCAGAGAATTTTCTTTCCTTCTGCCATTAGTGATTGGCAGTATTGGTAGCTGCCCTGTCATCCTAGGTCTTGGAATGAGGGCAGCACAGAATGGAGCCCCTAGGCCACTCCTGAGGGACCTATGAGAAAATTTGAATGAGACATAAATGCATGAATGAGAAATTAAAGCTTTGTGGTTTTTTTTTTTTTAAGATTTATTTATTTATTTGACAGACAGAGATCACAAGTAGGCAGAGAGGCAGGCAGAGAGAAAGAGAGGGAAGCAGGCTCCCCACGGAGCAGAGAGCCCGATGTAGGGCTCGATCCCAGGATTCTGGGATCATGACCTGAGCCACCCAGGCGCCCCTAAAGCTTTGTTGTTTTTAAGTCACTGAGATGTTGGGGTACTTGCTACTACAGTATAGGTTAGGTTTAACCTGAGTGGTGGAACGCAGAGACGTGTCCAAATACAGCATATTCTTAGCACCATCACAGTACTATGTAAAAACTAAAGAATCACAGACAACATTAGTTCAAAGTTCAGTACCAATGCCCTGAAGTGAATATCTGTAGCTTTACTGTAAACAGGGGGTCAGAATAAGCCGCTGCTTAGCTATGTTTTTACAAAGTTAAAAATATAAAACGTATTTCCAAATGTTACAGTTGGGAAGTTTCATTTTCTCTGAATATCAATATAATTGTATAATATAGAAGTTTTAGGGGAAACTAACTTCTTCAGTGATTTTATGAACATATTAATATCTTTTGTAATAAAGAAAAGTAGCATTTTCAGATTTTTCTCAGGCAGGTAGGAGGAATTGAGTTTATTATTCAAAGAGCTATTTAACAAATGGTCTTTTATAAGCTCATCTTGTGCCAGTCAGACAAATGGAGTCCAGCTCGCACTTAGAAGGTTAAGAGAGAAAACACTCACAGATTTGACATCACTTCACCCCACCTAATGACTTCACTTTCCGTTTGACTTGCTTTTTGTTATTTATTGAACTAAAAAATGTACTATCCAAATTAAAGCTGTAGTCTTTGCTTCCACCAAGTATGCTGAGATTAACCACAATTCGGATGATCCCAAAACTCATAAATTGAGTAAGTTTTAGTCATAGAATTTTTAAGGTGGAAATTGAGTAAGATAGTCCTTTCTGTTCCTTTACCAAATAATTAATGATATCTTTATCCAGTGTTTAGTTGTAAACTGACATAGAATGTTAGCCAAATGAAGCATGGTAGGGATTCATTGTCAGTGTCTATGCCCAGTGTCTGTCTCCTCATGATTTCTCTATATATCGCCTCTTCTGGGCTTTATTTTAGTGTAACATTTGCTTACACTACACAAATAGCATCTAGGGAAGAAATTCTGGTGTTTCAAGCTATTTTTTGCAAAACATCTCCCCTATACCTTATTAATGGCAAACTAACTTGTATTCCACTTAAAAAGGTATCTTACAGTACTGGTAAAGGTGTAGCAATATCAAGTAAGGAGGTAGGAGACCTGGGTCCAAGTTTCAACTGTGTTATTTATTAAACTGTATGCTTTGTTTAACATCTTTCAAATCTGTTTCCTCCTCTCTATGTCCCTGTCCCTGCCTTGGTTTAAGACCTTGTTACCTAGCTCCCTTCCAGACTTCACACAGCTGCCAGAGTGACCCTTCTAAGATGTTAATCACTTCAAGGGTTTTAATGAGTCCCTACAGTTTTCAGGATACAGTCCAAACCCCTCAGCATGTTACACAGAGCTTTTTTTTTTTTTTTTTTTTACACAAAACAAGCTGCCCCTTGCCTAACTCTGGCCCTGAGGTTGTAAACTGGCAGGCTGTTAGCAGAATTCAGCTCATGTGTGTGTTTGGTCTGGTTTGTGCCATGTTTTCTTAAACATTTGGTATGAATGTTAGTTTAAAAAATTGAGAGATTTCTGGCTTCTCTTGAAATTTGAAGATTACTCTCTCACGTGTTGGCAATTGGCTATGCCGACTATTCTCTTTAGAGAGGATGTTCGATCTTTAACTCACCACAGTCCTCTCCCATTGACATTTCACCCCTTTATGTAACTTGTGGGTATTTGAGTTGGCCTCTCCTTCTGGCCTCTGCTCCAACCAGTCTTTAATGTTCATTCTTTATAGCACTCAATTATATACCAAGTTCTTTCAACATTTTATGCTTGCTCTTGCCTAGATTGTCCTCCTGTCCTTACGTTTCTTTACTCACTCAAAGAACTCAGTAACTCACTGTTACTTTACTCACTGACCCATTCCCTTCCTTCAGGGTACAGTATAGTTGTTGTCCTCTTCAGAAAAACCAAACCTGCCCTTCTGATGTACCCGCACCATCTTATTCTGTCACGTTGTAGAGTATTTGATTTGTTTGTCTGAATCCCTGATGAGGTAGTAAAGTCCTTGGGAGCATAGGCAAATGTCTAATTTGTTTTTAAGTCCCAGTTTGGGCTCAGAGGAGCCCCTGTCAGCCTCAGTGTCATCATTTATAAATCATTTATAAGTGAACATAAGGATCACCTTCAGGGGTTCTTCTTGTTTGAAAGTCTGCTGTCTCTTGTTCGTTTTGGGGAATCTGGGGTCAGAGGCTGCTTTGAACAGTTTACCAGAGCTCAGATACGTACTAAAAAGACTCAAGGGAATTAAGGCATTTGGTGTCCTAAAGCGCTAAATAACAAAGGTATTTCCCTCCAAAAGGACCACATGCTTTGGTTAGTCATTCCTACATAGAAGCTGACTGTGTAACAGATCATTGTCCAAAGGCAGCCGAAAGCTAATCTGTTAGGCATCTGATGACATTTAACAGAAAGGAATTATTGGTGCTTCAAAGAGGGCATCTATTTAACCTAAACAGCAACCTATTTAGCATGATGAGGAAGAGAAAAGAAAGATGAGGAAACATGTTAGACAGAAATTAAATCTGATTCAAATGCTACAGTTGGGGTTAGTTGCCATGAAAAAAGCGGAATAGAAGATGAATACCTCCGGCCAGTGGCAAATGGTTTGGGGGAGATGATGATCAAAGTCAGTTCTCATGATAATGAAGGCCTTAAAACTGTTTGACCCAGAAATTCTGTCTTTAGGAATTTGTCCAAAAACAAAACAAAACAAAACGTAGTACCTAGTGATCAGAATGTTATCTATAATAATAGCAACAGTAAGAAAGGAAGCATTTTAAATGTCCAGTGTTGGGAAATTATTTAAGTCAGTGGTTTTATTTTTTCTTTAAAAGATTTTATTTATTTGAGAGAGAGAGAGTGGGTGGGAGGAGAAAGAGAGAATGCACAGGAGCCAGGGGAGGGGGATGGGTAGGCAAACAGACTCCTCCCTGAGCAAGGGGCCTGACTTGGTGCCAGATCCCAGGACTCTGGGATCATGACCTGAGCTGAAAGCCCAGGCTTAACCAGTTGAGCCACCCAGTACTTCTTAGAGTACAGTGTTCCACAGGACTGTGTTGATAACCATGTCAGGAAAACCTGGCCTTTCATTTTCACTTCAACTAGAGTAGTTTCACTTTTATTGTATATATTAAGGTTACATGTGAAACTTTCTTTAAAAATTATGCTCATAATAGTAAAAATTTGAAAACCATTGAATTCAATAAATTACAGTAATTCATGCAACAATAGATAAGGAAATGTGTGTTAACAGTTCAGGTTATCTTTGGGTAGTGACTAGTTTGTTTTTTTTTCTTACTTGGATTGGTCTCTGTTTTCCACATTGTCTACAGATAACATGTAATTATTTCTGTACCGAACAAAAATGGCTCTTGAAAAAAAAAATTAGTTGACAGCAATAAATAGTCCACAAGTCACTGAAAATTTCCCAACTTACTATTTTTGGCATTCAAATCATAGGTTTTGTAAACCTACTACCGTTTGGGATTTTTTTCCATGAAATATCATAGGTTGTTGAAAACATTGAAGGTACAGCCCAGCCCCCTCATTTTATATTTGAAGAAATTACAATCCGAAATATTTCAATATACAGAAGCTAGAGCTGGGAGCCTGTGATCTTCTGATGCCGTGTGCTTTTACCCAATTTATAAATAATCACAATTTTCATTTCTTTCATTTTTGTCCACTTTGTTGGAGCATTTAACATTGTGTTATTTCTTGCTTTTTTCCCTATGAGTGAAAACCAATTTCTTTTTTTTGAAGTGCCAGTGGTCAAAACTTTTCTATTTAGAAAAATTAGCACAAACTAGAACATTAAAACTTCCTAAAACTGTCAAATGACTCATTGTTCTGATTTATACAATTAGAATTTCCTGATCTACTTTAGTCCTCTAATTCATTAAATGTGTATGTTCACTCAGATTTATAATTTGGTGTTAGACTAGATTGACCTTTAATAATTCTCAGAGTTTGCCTTCACTTTTGGCATCTGAAAGGTAGACATTAGATACATGTTCCATCTGCCCCACCTTCCTCCTCAGACATGAATATACTTGGGAAACTGTTTTACTTGTATTTTAGGATCTTAACTCATCTCTGAGTTATCTTGCTATGAGTACACTGACCCCCAACTGTAATGGCTTTGTGTGACATTTTTCTTTTTACATATATGTATATATATGTACATATATATATATATACATGGTTCTTTTTTGTTTTAATGCTGAGACATGAAAATTGGTAGCCATTTGAACTTAGAGACTCTGGACAAAGAGTCTGAGGTAATGTGTTTCAAATAAAGGAAAACGGAAAGTGTCAGAAACATCAGTCACTACCCCAAACCCCTTACCAACCTCCAGCCAAACAAAACAAAACAAAACAAAACAAAACAAAACGATAATTTATAATGAAAAGCAATCAGAATAAACACATGGAGGCCTTTATTTAAGGTGTTATTTGTTTTCAATGATCCTATTTGTGAAAAACTCTAGAAATGAGAGGATTTCTAGAGGATTCTTTTTTAACCATTTCCTTCAGGTATCTTGACATCTTAATTAAAATGCCAGCCATTCAGGCTTATATCATATAAGAATATTCCGCTTAAAAGAATTGCAGCTTAAGACTGAAGTCATTTTTATATAGTTTCTTACTAAAATAATTCCTCTGAAATTCACATGTAGTAGATTCGGGGTAAATTTTAAAATATTTTTAAATGTCTTGGTTTCAACTCTTTTCCAATTTAGTTATTCTAATTGTTTTAATACATTAGAGCTGCGATTCATTTACTCTGAGAATCAAGCACAGAAGTTCATGGATGTAAAAGTGAAATAAAGTTTGTAAACAGTCAGTTTAATAACATGGGCTTACATGCAAATACATTTGCATGTATCAAAGTGTTTCCGTTAAAACAGGTAGGAATGACTATGCCACTAGCTAAAAATTTTAATATGAAATATTCTTAAAACACTTCCTTATTAAAATTTAGGTAAAATACCTGTGGTATATACTTTGAGAATAGTAGTACTACCTCACTTTATTTTTCAGATAGTATTTTAAAAATATTTTATTTATATACAACACCATACAACTTTTAAAGCACACACACACATATTCATGTAGTTTTTATGCAAACCCTGTGAGAAAGGGAGATTTCCCATCAAAACCGAAGATAGTGAGGTGAGTAACATACCCAAAATTTCATGGCTATGCACAGGCCTAGAACCTCATGCATTATTTTATTTCCTAGTACCTGCCCAGCATTGCTTCCATGAACCTTTTAGCCCTTATAAATGAATATGTGTACCCCAGAATTTCTTACAGCTTAACAAAGGCAAGTTGCAAAATTGTACATGTATTATAATTATAATGTCAGTTACTAAAAAAAAAAAAAAAGGTCATAAAATAGTAGAAACTTTCTCCAGATACATGAAGGCTCTGAAAGTTACCTATGAACTATTAATGCTAACTGCCTCTGATATGGGTGAAGGGTACAACTGGCTTCGCGGTGTGGGCAGTGTAAGTATCTGAAAGATCTCAGCCTTATCGGAAGTACAGTCTAAATATGGTCATGTATGACTTGTGGAATTAAAAATAATTTTTTAGACGTTTCAAGAATGGGGACTCCTGGGTAGCTTAGTCGGTTAGGTGTCTGCCTTCAACTCAGGTCATGATCCCAGGTTCCTGGGATTGAGTCCAGCATTGGGCTCCCTTCTCAGCAGGGAACCCGCTTCTCCCTCTGCCTGCTGCTCCCCCTGCTTGTGCACTCTCACTCTCACTCTGGCAAGTAAATAAAAGATCTTAAAAAAAAAGTTTCAAGAATGTACAGTTGAATTCTGGAAGTTATCAGACTATAGCAAGAAGGAGAAGGGATGGAAAGAGAGGTAAATGGGTGGGGGGAGGGTCTCGTGTTTTGTGAATAAAAAAGGTCATTACACTATCTTTGGAATCTCTAGGTCATATTTTTCGTAGCTTGTTTTGACCTATTGGTTGACATAAACAAAGGAATTGAACGTAAGCATCTTTTTAGAATCATTCTGATTTGTTCATAGTTTTGGTAAGTACTTAGCAATCAAAAAAGAATTGGCTGTGATGCTATATTGTGCAACAAATAAATATCAATTGAAGAGGGGGTTGTTTCATCACAATAGCCTCGGTAAATTAAAAGTAATAAATTTAGTTGAAAACCACGGGTATGTTCTTGTAATTCTGTGCTGTATAATTTTTTTTTGGCGGGGGTTACCCATTGGTAATTCCTTTGGGCTTTTTCAGAGGGGCGGAGGCAAGGGCTGATTACCTCTGCTTTCACTCCACCCTCCTGGAATGTAGCATCTGATGTACAAACACTAAAAAACATGACTTTTCACAGGAGCTTGTTATTCCTTTCTTTAGTTTGAACCAGAAGTGGGATTAGTCTAAGATACCCCTGCCCTTGGCATGTGTTCCTTTAGAAAAGCCAGACGATCCAGCCCTTAATTCCTGGTTAGTAAGATAATGTCCATCACTGGGTGAGGCTCTAGAGATGGAATAATTTGCCACACCACATCTCTGACTGAAATCTAAATGTGACTCTTGGGAGCAGTAGACTGTGAATTGGTCTGTCTGTGTGACTTTCAGTTTCCTTTCTCATCTAATCAGCTTTCTGTCTGAAATGTCTGAAGAAGCTCCCTGATACTAGTTCTTCTTTGACCTCTCTGACTCACACATTTGCTGTCTGACAACTTGTCGCCTTTATTCTCTATCCAAAGCAACCAGCAGTGGTCCTCACCTTCCCTTAGTGGCTCTTGGAAGTGATTCTTTAAGATGCACCTTTTATGATACGGGGACCATCTCCATTTGTGATGACAAGAGCAATGACAGCAATAATAACAGTGGCCACCATTTATTTGGTACCCGCTATGTTGCTACCATTGCTCTACATAAATTCTCTCTACTCTTTGCTATAGTCTTTACCCTTTCTTCTCTCTACTCTTTATTACAGTCTTCCAAGGTAGGTCTTATTATTCCCACTTGACACATGACCCATGAAGAAACTGACGTACATGGAGCTTTCCGAGAAGATTCATGACAAAGTAAGGACTTAGTCCCCGTCTACATCATATGCTCCAAAGAATCTAACCAAATAGCAAATCTGACTCTACAGTGGTCACAGTGAGGTTTCAGTGGACATGTATGGCTGTCAAAATCAGTTCTGCACAGGATTGCAGCTCCTTGTTCATTTTGAGGTTGCCTCTCAATTAAATAGTTGAATTATTGAAAGATAGTTGCTCTTCTTTTTCTTGGCATTTTGTTGTTTTCAGAATTCTATTAAATGCTCTTTTCCAGATATTTATACTAATCTGTTAAAGCTACTTAATTGTTCTATCTTAGAAATGGTTCAGAAAAGTTTACCACTGGCTTCTGTTCATCAAGAACTAAAACAATGTCAGTATATAGACCCTGGTTTGGAAAAGTAGAATGGGGTTTATTCAGTCAAAATCATATCTTGGCTAAATAACAGTTAAGGATATAGGCTTTAGAATCATACGCTGTACTACCTCTAGACATTTTGACCTTAGACAAATTACTTCATATCACTACACTTCATTTTTTTCTTCTTTTAAAGGATATAATGAGAGGTCTTAGCTGATAGTGCTTTTTGGTTGTTTGTTTCATCTTGTTTTAGTGATGAATGAGACAACACACATAAAATATAGCCTGGTGTGTATATCCATTGGTAATAAATGTTTCTTTTTATTATTAATGTAATTTGTATTTGAAAATAACTACTTCATGGGTGCCTGGGTGGCTCAGTTGGTTAAGTGGCTGCCTTCGGCTCAGGGCATGATCTCAGTGTCCTGGGATCAAATCCCAAATCAGGCTCCCTGTTTGCCTGGAAGCCTACTTCGCCCCCTGCTTGTGTGCTCTCTCTTTCTCTCCTTGTCAAATAAATTGATTTTAAAAATCTTAATAAAAAAAAAACACAAAAAAAAAACAAAAAATAAACAAAAAGAAAAGAGCTACTTTAAATTGTAGTTATATAATATAGTAACAATACACTTGACACTGTAAAATGTATCAATTTAGGTCATAAAACATTTAAGGTTTGGGTGAAAGTTTTTCATTCTTAGCTAGATTTCAGATGCATACTGATGTGTTGTATCTTGAAGCCGGTATAAAAAAATTTCCTTAAAAATTTCTTAATTGGTAGTAAAAATAGAACAAAGGACAGGATTCATTGTTTCTAACTTTCATCATGTGAAATGTATTTATTCAATTGCCGCTTAGATCAGATGAGAAAAAAAGGTTATTTAACATCATTATTCTGGTAACATGCACCATCTCTTTGGTCCTGAATGCAAAAGACCTGGGTATTATGTCCATGTCAGTAGGAAGCTTAAGGCAGAAAAGAACAGAGAGGTGGGTGTCAGTCAGGGTTCTCCAGAGAAAAGAACCAATAATGTGTGTGTGTGTGTGTGTGTACATATACTTACACATATACATATGCATAAGGTTTATTTTTAGGAATTGGTTGATATACTTCTGGGGACTGCCAAATCTGAAATATGTATAGCAAGCAGGCTAGAAACTCAGATAAGAGTTCATGCTGCAGTCTTGAGGCAGAAGTCTTCTCTGGGAAACTAGTTTTTGCTCTGAGGTCTTCCACTGATTGGATAAGGCCTACCAATGTTATCAAGGACACTCTCCTTTACTGAGAGTCAACTGGTTGAAAATAGTAATCCATACCTTCACAGCAACTCCTAGATCAGTGTTGATTGTATAACAGGGTGCTCTGGCCTAATCAGCTGACACATAAAACTACAACCACAGGCTAGGAACAGAGAATACCTGAGAATTTTCAGATGGGGAAGAGTATTGAGAGAGGTGTACAATAGAGGGTTGCCAAAATAATGCATATAACTGAAGATGACCACCTAAAATCATTGAAGATGAGGTGAAAATTGTGGGACAGATAGAATATGAAAAGAGGTAGAGATAACAGTGCTTGGTCACCAGTTGGACTGATAATGTAATCAGCGATAAAATCCTGTTATCAATAATTTATTAAGCATCTGCATTCTAGTTTGGCTTGTGTAAAATTTTACCATCTTCATTGGCATATACTATGTTACATATGTAGGATTTTTTCGTTATGCTGCCATGGAGTAATTAGGCAGCTTTGTGGTGACTCTTCCCCACCCCCATTCTCCTGCCCTTTTTTTTATCCCACCTTTTCACAGTTCTAGTCAAAATATTCTTAGACAGGAGATTGGAAAAGAAGGGCATACATATTGAAAAGATCTGTCAGTAGAATTGGTACTCTGTCCCTTTTTAAGGTTTCAGGAATAATCTGGAGAAAAAGAGAAAATTTTTCAGTATAAAATCATTTGCGAAGGTTTATCCATCTGCAAAGAAATCTGTTTGGAAACAATTTACAACCCATGATCTTAGGGCATCAAGGGAAAGACAGCATATCTCTCTTGTTTCTTTCAAGATTTTTTCTTTGAATATGTCAAGCCTAGGTATACGTTGTTTGTTTCTTTCTTTAGGTGTTTATATGGCTTGGTGTGCTATGACTTTCCTGGATATGTGGCTTGGTGACTATCATTAATTTTTGAAAATTCTCAGACAGTATTGTTTCAGATATTTCTTCTACTCTGTTTCCTTTTCTTTCTCCTTCCAGTATTCCAACTACACATGTATTATACATTATGAAATTGTCTCAAGGTTCATGGGCATTTTGTTCAGTTTTTCATTCTTTTAGTCCTTTGCATTTCAGTGTAGATAGTTTCTATTGACCTATTCTCAAACTCACTGATTTTTTTCAATGGCTGTGTCCACTCTCTTGATGAGCCCATCCAATGGATTGTCCATTTCCATTATAGTGCTTTTGGAAATGGTCTACTTTTTCCAATAAAAAGTAACATATTCATCATAATTCATCAGAATTGTTTTAGCATTTTCATCATAATTGTTTCAAATTCCCTATATAATGACTCCAACACCTATTCCATATCCAAGTCCGATTCTGACACTTGCTTTTACTCTTAAGATTGTTTTTCTTTTTTTTTTTTTAAGATTTTATTTATTTATTTAACAGAGAGAGAGAGAGAGATCACAAGTAGGCAGAGGCAGGTGGTGGGGGTACGGAGCGGAAAGCCCGTTGCGGGGCTCCATTCCAGGACCCTGAGATCATGACCAGAACCGAAGGCAGAGGCTTAACCCAGTGAGCCACCCAGGTACCTCTACCATTAAGATTGTTTTTTTCTTACTGTCTGAGATGCCTTATAATTTATGATTGAAAGCTGACATTTTTGTATTGAGTAATAGGAACTAAAGCTGAAAGGTTATCAATGTGAGGATTTACATTAATATGACTAGGAGTTGTGGTATGTTAAATGTTTACTATAGCTCTGGGTGTCAGGAGCTTCAGATTCCTCTGGTGTTTTTATTTTTGTCTCTTCTCTTAATCTTTAGGCTTCTCTGAGTATTTCTTGTCAGAGTCTACTTCTTCCACCTCTTTCCTTTATAACTCTCCACTGTTGTTTTACCAAAGTTTTGGGGTGCCTGGTTGGCTCAGTCAGTTAAGTGTCTCCCTTCAGCTCAGGTTATGATCTTGGAGTACTGGAATTGAGCCCCACATCTGGTCTCTGCTTAGTCGGGGGCATGCCTGCCACTCCCCTGGCTTGTGCTCTCTCCCTTTCTGTCAAATAAGTAAATATAATAAATAAAATCTTTAAAAAAAATAAATCTTAGTCTTTTATTGGGCCTGTGTCTTGGGACTGTGACCTTCCTAAGCATTTCTTTGGTAATAATTGCTTTTTTATTTTACTCCCTTGTTAGGTGAGATGAGAAGGGTAGAAGGGGCTGAAGCATGAGAAATATCTTTAAACCAGGTGAGATTAAGCTCAGGTAGTCTTTTATCCTGGAAAGTGGGCCTTTGTTATGGAAAGGTTCTGGGCAAATTTCACACTGATCATTTTTTCCCCTCCCTCAAAATCTGGAGGAGATCATTCTTGAGTCTTCAGCATGAGAATCTGCTGGGGTTCCTAGAAGTAAAATCCAAGAAAGGGTGGGGATTCCTCAAGACTGTATACACTGGAGTGTCTTACTCTCAAGCTACATTCAGTTACCAGCATTTCATTAAAATCTCCACCTAAGTGTTACGACAAGTTTATGGCTTGAGAAGCCTCAAATCCAGGTAAGTAGATCTCAACTATTACTCTGAATTGACCTGTCTCTCCAGATTTGGGGTGGTGCTTTGCTTTGCAATTTTCATTATCTGAAAGGTAAAAGAAATTTGTTAATTCTCAGTTTGTTCAGCTTTTTCTTACAGGGTTAGGGGTGATGAGTACCAGTCTCTTTGTATATGAGAATAGAATTGAAACTTTACCTCCCTCCTATTATAAATATACTTAGTCCATAAACAGGTGGAAAACTGAAATATTCTTATTTTGACTGACTTCAGTTTTTTCAATGGGAAAATTATAAAATGAATGTGTATATATATTATATGGGCTTATATATAAAATGGATACATTTGTTAATTCTGTTTAAGAAAATCAAAACAAATGTATTTATTCATTTTGTAAATATTTATAAGGATTCTCTGGTAAAAATCAATTTTATTACTTGGAACTTGATAAAGCATATCACTAAGGCTCAAGCTAGCAGTTACTTTACTGAAAACTAATTGGAAAAAATCTGTTTCACTTTATATTTGCACAAAGAAAATTTTCATTATTTGTGACATCTTGTTCAAGATCTCATGTAGTAATTTAGAGAGCTCAGGGATATAAAGTAGTACAAGGAAGTCTGAGTTCTTCACAATTTTCTTTAAATAAGCCAAAGTTTTATTCTTTTGTCAGTGTTCAATATTTTGAGATTTTTAAAATGCTACAAAATTACTCCCTCCAGAATGCTGGCAGGTGAAAAGGTACTCTTCCTTAGGTATGATGATAAACAAGGTGACTTTTAAGAAGATAAATGTAGTACACTCACATAATCATTACTTTGTTGGGCTTTTTATTTACTCGGTTTAAGTAGATTATGCATTTGTTTTTAAGACTTTTAAAATCAGAAGGCGAGTATGAATAAACTCAGGTTGACAATGAATAGACATTACTGGTAGCTTTTCACTTCTCCAGACATTTAAGTATGTTAAAACACAAGCACATGATACACTTGTGTATCTTTTTTCTCTGAAATTTGTGAAGATTTTCAAAAACAAAACAGAAAGATGGGAGGCACTGTGTTGAGATGGGACGCTAAAAGGACAATGAGTTAAAAGACCTGGACATTTTGCCTGGTTATGCCAGAAATTTGTGTGACTTCGCGTCCCTTTACCACCCCCTCCACACCTTTTAAAATTTCATTTATAAATGAAAAAGCTGGAGGTGCTAGATAATTAGTAGGAGTCCTTTCAGCTCATACATTATATAATCGTATGTCCTAGTTTGCACCCAAGTTTATGATTATGAAATTTATAAAATGTTTTTTAAGGTATATGATTTTCCTCTGAAATGTGCCTGAGTTTTCTTCCTGTATTTTTTTTAATTTGTTTTGTTTTTTGGAAGGATAAAAGAACAGAAAATTTTAATACATTTTCCTAAGTATAATCATAAAGCTGTCTTTGGATAAATACTTATTACTAGATTTACATTTAAGCTAGACGAATAGACATTGGGGTAGAGTTCTTGCGCCAGCAGAATAGGCCATCTTCTCTCAGACTGTAGCCACTCTTGTACTACTTTCCTGTTTGTGATTTATATCTTTGAGTTATAGCCAGAGCTATTCCTTAAAATTGTATATAGTGCATTGATTACTTACCAACTTTATCTGCCAAGTCATCTTAATTTATTAGGTATTTTCCTCTGTGACAGCTGGTATGAAGGCACTATGTGTTAAGATTTTTGATTTGGTAGAGGGTTCCTGGGTAGCTCAGTCCTTAAGCATCTGCCTTCAGCTAAGGTCATAATCCCAGGGTCCTGGGATCGACCCCGCATCAGGTTCCTTGCTCTGTGGGAAACCTGCTTCTCCCTCCCCCACTCCCCCTGCTTGTGTTCCTTCTCTTGCTATGTCTCTGTCAAATAAAAAAATACAATCTTTAAAAAAAAAAAAGATTTTTGATTTGGGAAAGACAGGAGGGGAAAACAAATAGATCCTGAGACAGGATCCAGGAAGGGTAAATTTTGATCGATTGAAAGATAAAAGATATATACATATATAAAATACTGTATTTATATGTACGTATGTATGCTATATATGTTGTGTGTGGGATGTAGGGCAAGGTGCAGGACTTGAGGACGTCTTGTGAATAAGATATAAAGAAAGGCAAAGTAGTCTTATCTAAGTTTGTATAGAAAAATGAATTTCCTAATTTCTCTTTAGAACAGCATCTCAAGAGCTTTTCCTTGAAATGGTAAGGTGTCTGGCAGATGTTCTGTAGTCATATGCTTTTAGGAAACTTTGCAGGCTATAACCCTTTCTTGAGATCACAGTATGCATTTGCACGTTAGCTTTATTGAACCAACATTCCCAAATGTGTCTGAATTTAGAACACCTTTTACTGGACTATACCATGGGATTCCGAAAAACACTTGCGCAGAACAGTTTCTGATTACAATTGCTACTTCTAGTAAGTATCCCCCAGAATAATTGAGATTGACTGCATGTTTTTCTGCTGAAGAATTCAGAGTGTTTCATGGTATTCATTACCGAAAAACTTAAGCTCCAAAATCTAATTTGAAGCAAATCTTTAAATATGCATTTCACTTTCCCACTGTTTGTCTTTTGGTGATGAAATGACATTACTTTATTTCATATAAATGACATTTTGAATAGTACCATATTTTCAAAGTTAATGAAATGATTTAATTTCTTTTTGTAGGTAAAATTAAGTTACAGTTCTATAAGTTGAACAGAGGAGTACTTTTATTCTCCTTCTTAAAGGCTAGTTAACATTTCCAGTGAACTGAATGCACAGGAATCCTTTCTTCCCTTTTTTCTCCCCCTTCCTAAACTGTCTTTCTGCTTGAAAATTCTTATTCCCCTTTTCTTCTATAACCCTGTCCTTCTAAAATCACTTCTGGAAACCATGAGAACAATCTGTCTTTCCTCTTTGAACGTATAGGCTGTTAAGCACATCCTCTAATATTTGACCCATTTTGCCTGGTATATATGTATGTGCCTTACCTCCATTCTGTTTGTGGCTGCTTGAGTGCTGAGATAGGACACCTGCATCTTCTATATGCCATGACACTTAGCAAGATACTTACATATTTACATTATTACATATGCATGAGATATTTGATTACCCAAGAAAAAGGTATTTATTTTATAAAAATAAAAAGGCTAGAATACATAAAAATTTATAAGTATAGAAACAAATCTGGTTTTAAGCAGAGTAGGTTGCAAAAGATTCTTTTAATTAACACTAAAAAAAAACCCCCGATTATATGGGTATTTTAAAATGTTGGTTTAATTTTTTTAAAAGTGTGGATATTGACACTATTACTATCTAACTCTTTAAACCTTTTCCCAAATGTTGAAAGAAATATATATATGTATATATATATGTATATGTATATGTATATGTATATGTGTGTATATATATATATATATATATATATATACCTTGTTCCCACTTTATCATAAATAGGTATAAACAATTCTTTAAATGCTCTGTAGACTAAAGAACAAAATATAGCCAAAAAAGTGGACATAACTAACCATTAATAATACCATCTATTGTTAGGCAAACAGACACACTTGTGCTCTAACCAGTGGTGTGTATAGCTACAAAAATTTTCGAGGACATAGAGAGAACTTAGAGACCTTTTTCTGCCCATGTAGGATTTTGTGCCAAAAATAATAATAAAAAGGGAACAGGTTGGGGCGCCTTGGTGGCTCAGTTGGTTAAGCGCCTGCATTCGGCTCAGGTCATGATTCCAGGATTCTGGGATCAAGTCCCACATTGGGCCCTTTGCTCAGCAGGGAGCCCACTTCTCCCTCTGCCGGCTGCACCCCCTGCTTGTGCTCTGTCTCTCTCTCCCTCTGACAAATAAATAAAATCTTAAAAAGAAAAAAAAAAGGTAATTGGCAACAGAAACAAAGATCTAGTATTGTTGGATTTTAGAGTTTACATTTTTGGTGTTTTGAACAAAAATGTAAAGTTCTAAAGTGGTGCAAAGATGGAGTAATAAAATAGCTTTACCAGTGGAAATTTATCTTTACTATATCAGACTATTTAAAAGTCTTGTACTCCAGCTGTTCATAACTATCAGTGAAACTTCTGGTGAAGTGGCTAAACCAAAGTGTTTTGGGGAGCTGTGTACATCCAAGTAATACTTTAATTCTTTCAGAGAATGTATGTAGCCTAGAAAAACCATTAGCAGCAAATTCTCTCTAGAAAGTTTTGTAGGAATTAATTGAGAGGATTTCAGGTTGCTTTATTAGATCACAAACAAAAATAAATAAACAATAATAGTAATAGTAGCATAGCTAGAACTGGAGAACCATGTATCAAAAAGTAAACACACAAAATACAAAACCTGGGTTGAGGCCTGGATTTTAGGCATGCATAAATTAGTGACTTATTACTAGTTTATGTAAATTTACTTAGCTTTAGTGATAAGGCTTATCTCCCAGCACTGGCATTTTTTGACCATTTTAGACATTCTTAAGACTTTTTTTTTAGAGCAATTTTGAAGATATTTTTATAAAACAAGAGGTTTTTATGGGAACGTTATTTGGTGCTTCAATGAAATCCTTGAATCCATTTAGGTAGGTAAATAGAAAAGTCAGCAATTAGTTCTTCCCTAGAAATCTGTAACATTATTTCTCAGAGTTTCTTAAGTTGAACACTAGTACCTCAGGAGATTAATAAATGCTAAATAAGGAAATGAAGAAGGAGTTTGTAGAATCTACAAATATAGGAATCAATGGATTGAATTTATTTACTTTTCAAAGTTTTTCATATCCTAATGGATATGATATTTACTTTTCAAAGTTTTTCATATCCTAATGGGCATCATGGACCCTTAAGAGGCACATTTAGTGGGTAGCACTTGTGCAGAATTGTCAGTAGAACTACTCTTTCATCAAATGTCATGCAGTAGTATGGGATGTATTTTCTAAAACACTGTCCTCTGGTTTCAAGGTGGAAAAAAAATGATGTACAGGTAGAATAATCTACCTTTTATTTGTCATAAAAAGTTGTATGTTAAAAAGATGCCATCAGCGGGTGCCTGGGTGGCGCAGTCAGTTAAGCATCTGCGTTCAGTTCCTGTCGTGGTCTCAGGGTCCTGGGATGGAGCCCCACATTGAGCTCCCTGTTTAGCAGGGAGCCTGTTTCTCCCTCTTCCTCTGCCTGCTGCTCCACGTGCTAGTACTCTCTCTCTGTGTCAAATAAATAAATAAAATTTTTTAAAAAGATGCCATCTGAAAAGATACACACCTCTCTGTCGGGCTTACATGTTAGCTTAGTAACTTTATAAAAAACTGTCAAATACAAAAACTAATTGTACACAGTGATATATGCTAAAAAGAAAACAAATGGGTAGTTAGTTAGGTAGTCACAAAGGACTCAAGACTGGTCATATTTAAGATGTGTGTAGACAGAAGCAGCTAGACCAAATGAGGCATTCTTTCCATGAAGGCAGAATGACTTCTGCAAAGTCTTTAGGGTGGGAAGAAACTTAGCATGGCTAGGTAGTAACATGCCCAGGGAGGACCACATGCACACACGTATGCACATACTTGCACACGTGTGTGCATATGTTGTGCGGGGGCGAGTATAGCTTGGGGTTGTAGGCAGAAACGAGATCATGCAGAGCCTGGATGCCAAAGTAAGGGAGCTTGGATTTTATTCTGTGTACTCTGGGAAACTTTTGCAAGATTTTAAACAGTGAATTTTGTTACTTGATTTACACTGTAGGAAGATCACTTTTCTTGCCCGGTGGTAGATTGATTGAAAGTGGGCAAAAGTGGAGCTCTGGAAGACCAGTTAGGAGGAGCTCTGGAAGACCAGTTAGGAGGCTGTTGTAAATCCAGATGAAAGATGCAAGGGATGATATGTTGTGAAATTTAAGATAGCGTTTGATGCTTTCCAGTGGGAGAAAAAAGAGAAGTAGCAAATAAGGATGACCTTGATCTTTTTTCCCCTCCTCTGTTCTGCTTTCCAGATAGCTCAAGTATTTATTTAGCAATGCTTTGCGGCAAAGTATAAACTTTATGAATTCAAATCTCTCTTGAGTTTGACCTTATTTGATGTTATGTTTGGAAGATTTCCAAAATGATTGACAGACATAATATATAAAATCTCTTGGAGTCACGTCTCCTCTTTGCCTGTTCTATTCATATTCTTTTGACATTTTAATTTATTTCAGCACATCCTTTTGCTTTGAGTGAAATTCATTTGCTTTCACCTTAATTAGGATACTCTTGTATAGGACGTGCGAATGAAAACTAACCTGGTTTTATGAGAAATAACTCTTTGGGCATGAATATACCATGGCATTCTCTGCAATAACTGTTCTTATTACTGACATTTATACTAGTCAGTTGTTCCACCTAAATTTAAATTTAAGTTATGCTTCATACCACTTATGGACTTTGAGTCTATGATAAAATAAAAAACAAAACTAAGTTATAGAGGAATCTCTTCCCTGTAGAATTCTTGTGCTACATAGAAGTATCATGCAGATTAATTTTAACTTCACTTATTTACATTTAAGCTACAGGTAGTTTTATATTTGCTAAATTCCATCTAAATGAAAATTACAAAGAAAATAGAGAGTTTCATTTGGTATTTGCCCCATTTGCATTTATGAAGTAATTTTCATCAAAACTTCATGCTTAGAAACATTTAAGTTTTCTAAGATTGTTTAGTGAATACACCACTATGTAGGGGTTGTTAAGTATCTGTGAGGAGCAGGTAACAGAAATAGAGACTATTTTTGCTTTTGGGGATTGGCTGTGAAGAAGAGATACCTACCAGTGAAGATTATTAAATTTTAGATAGTATTAGAGAGTAAGATCATAGACTGCTCTAAGAGTAAACTTACAGTATATATATATATATATATATGCAAATAAAAGGTACCATAGCTCAGTTTCTTTTACACAGAGGTCACAGAGACATTTGTCTTACAGATAGGCTCTTAAATGGTCTGTTTATAAGGGTGGAAAAAGTTATGTACTTTAGTATCCTTATTGTAGTTTCATGTTTAATAGAAAACAAATTATGGAATATTTAATTCAAGGAGAAATAGATATAAAGTTTCTTGGGATGATGAAAAATAACACCACCAATAAAAATAGTAATCACTAATACTATTAAGTACTTAAAACAGTTTTTCAAAGGCCTCTGTATACATTATATAAGTTAGTCCTTCCATGAATTCTATGAGATAGCCAGTAATTTTATCCACATTTTATAATGAGAGGACTAAAGAGTGACAGATAATAATTGGTATAAAAGAGAATCAAGCTTGGATAGTAACAATCTAAAGTCCATTCTCTCTATACTGTATTGCTGACCTAGCAGTAAGGAAAAATGACAGATTATTCATTTATGCATAGAGAAAGTTTCAAATATATCTCACTCAGGATAAAATTAAAGCCTGCACTTATAAGAACAATAATTATATAGTATGGGAAATGTGACATAAATGTCAGTTGGTGACAAAATATTTTTACTATGTGAAAGCTTTAATTATAATTGTAGTAATATAATAATAAAGTATAAGGAAAATAAGTACCAGAAATAATTTATAATACTTCTTAACTGTAAAAACGAGAAATTGCTTTTATGGCAAGCTTTTAAAAATGGGTCAATTAAAATATCCTTAATTGTCTGTTGCAGTAACTTGTGAAAATCAAGTATAATCTAGCAAAAAGCCTACAAATAACACAACAGAAAATTCAATTAGAGAGACAAAGAAAACCACATAGCCGACTTGTATTTAGTTAATATTATGTTGAGTATGATTTGAGAATGAAGGATTTGAGGTAATGATTCAAACGAGTACAATTTCAAGTTCAAAAAAAATGGCTACAAATAGAATTAGGGATAACTTTGATAATATTTACAGATGACGCATGGCAAATAAGGAAACAACTTGAGAATATAGTAAAACTAATGACTTTGAACTCAACTACAGTCAACCCTTGATTAACTGGCTTAATTGGAGGGATGAATAGATTGAAAAGAAACCACAAATTACCCAGAATTGTGGGTAAAACAAAACTATAAAACTAGTAACAATATGACATAAAATAAATTTATTAGTAAACTAGTATTTCAGAACACAGTCCACAGATAATATCCAAAAGTGTAAAAGTAGTACAAGCACTTTGATTTAGGGCCATATAAATTGCCAAAAAATAATGGGCTGTTAAACAACTTCTTAGCAAAGATCCCCTATATTCATGAGACTTGAATTGAGCAGACATGTCTCCTTTCTCTTCCATTGTTTATCCTTACCTAGGTTCAGCCGAAGTCTTTGGACTTCAATATTAGAATATACTGCTGTATGGGCTGAGGAACAGGGAGGGCCTAATCTGTCAGGCTATCTTAGTTACTAAAACAGTATCTTTTGATATCTAGATGTTTTATTGATTTATAATAATTTTAATTTCTTCTAAATGCACTCTCTCTGGTTGATTATAACCTTAGTAATCTTCTACCAGATAATCAAGAGTTGAGTGTCCTCCCCAATAGGTAGTCATTTTAGATAATCTCTAGAGGAAATTTACCTTTGTTTCTATAAAATTTTCACATAAACTCTTTGTGTATAAATTGATATTTAGGTAAGACTCTGGAAATAATGTTTCATTTGTTTCAGAAAACAAAATCTTTGAAGTTTCTTTCTTTTTTTTTTTTTAAGATTTTTATTTATTTATTTGACAGACAGAGATCACAAGTAGGCAGAGAGAGAGGAGGAAGCAGGCTCCCTGCTGAGCAGAGAGTGGGATGCAGGGCTCATGCCAGGAGCCTGGGATCATCACGAGATGAGCAGAAGGCAGAGGCTTAACCCATTGTGTCACATAGGTGACCTGAAGTTTCTTTTCTTTTCTTTTTTTTAATTTTTTATTTCTTTTCAGCCTAACAGTATTCATTGTTTTTGCACCACACCCAGTGCTCCATGCAATCTGTGCCCTCTCTAATACCCACCACCTGGTTCCCCCAACCTCCCACCCCCCGCACCTTCAAAACCCTCAGGTTGTTTTTCAGAGTCCATAGTCTCTCATGGTTCACCTCCCCTTCCAATTTCCCTCAACTCCCTTCTCCTCTCTATCTCCCCTTGTCCTCCATGCTATTTGTTATGCTCCACAAATAAGTGAAACCATATGATAATTGACTCTCTCTGCTTGACTTATTTCACTCAGCATAATCTCTTCCAGTCCTGTCCATGTTGCTACAAAAGTTGGGTATTCCAACTGATATCCTTTCTGATGGAGGCATAATACTCCATAGTGTATATGGAACACATCTTCCTTATCCATTTGTCCGTTGAAGGGCATCTTGGTTCTTTCCACAGTTTGGCGATCGTGGCCATTGCTGCCATAAACATTGGGGTACAGATGGCCCTTCTTTTCACCTCATCTGTATTTTGGGGGTAAATACCCAGTAGTGCAATTGCAGGGTCATAGGGAAGCTCTATTTTTAATTTCTTGAGGAATCTCCACACTGTTCTCCAAAGTGGCTGCACCAACTTGCATTCCCACCAACAGTGTAAGAGGGTTCCCCTTTCTCCACATCCTCTCCAATACATGTTGTTTCCTGTCTTGCTAATTTTGGCCATTCTTACTGGTGTAAGGTGGTATCTCAATGTGGTTTTAATTTGAATCTCCCTTATGGCTAGTGATGATGAACATTTTTTTATGTGTCTGATAGTCATTTGTGTGTCTTCATTGGAGAAGTGTCTGTTCATATCTTCTGCATTTTTTTAAATGATTGTCTGTTTTGTGTGTGTTGAGTTTGAGGAGTTCTTTATAGATCCTGGATCTCAACCTTTTGTCTGTACTGTCATTTGCAAGTATCTTCTCCCATTCCCTGGGTTGCTTCTTTGTTTTGTTAACTGTTTCCTTTGCTGTGCAGAAGCTTTTGATCTTGATGAAGTCCCAAAAGTTCATTTTCGCTTTTGTTTCCTTTGCCTTTGGAGACATATCTTGAAAGAGGTTGCTGTGGCTGATATTGAAGAGGTTACTGCCTATGTTCTCCTCTAGGATTCTGATGGGTTCCTGTCTCATGTTGAGGTCTTTTATCCATTTTGAGTTTATCTTTGTGTACGGTGTAAGAGAATGGTCGAGTTTCATTCTTCTACATATAGCTGTCCAGTTTTCCCAGCACCATTTATTGAAGAGACTGTCTTTTTTCCACTGTGTATTTTTTCCTGTTTTGTCGAAGATTATTTGCCCATAGAGTTGAGGGAGTCAAACTCTCTCTCTTTGCAGATGACATGATTCTTTATATGGAAAACCCAAAAGACTCCACCCCCAAACTACTAGAACTCATATAGCAATTCAGCAACGTGACAAGATACAAAGTCATGTACAGAAATTAGTGGCTTTCTTATTCACCAACAGTGAAAATACAGAAAGGGAAATTAGAGAATCGATTCCATCTACTTACTATAGCACCAAGAACCATAAGATACCCGGGAATAAACCTTACCAAAGAGGTAAAGGAACTGTTCTCGAGGAACTACAGAACACTCATGAAAGAAATTGAAGAAGACACAAAAAGGTGGAAGACCATTCCATGCTCTTGGATCGGAAGAATAAACATTGTTAAAAGGTCTATACTGCCTAGAGCAATCTATACTTTTAATGCCATTCTGATCAAAATTCCACCAGTATTTTTCAAAGAGCTGGAGCAAATAACCCTAAAATTTGTATGGAATCAGAAGAGACCCCGAATCGCTAAGGAAATGTTGAAAACAAAAATAAAACTGGGGGCATCACATTACCTGATTTCAAGCTTTACTACAAAGCTTTGATCACCAAGACAGCACGGTACTGGCATAAAAACAGACACATAGACCATTGGAACAGAGTAGAGAGCCCAGATATGGACCCTGAAGTTTCTTTTTAAAGACATTCTCAAGTTGGTTGTTATGAAATAGCTACCTAAAAATATTTCTTAAATTGAGTTCCTGAACAGAAGATGAATTTCTGAATTAAAAACAAACACAGAAATAAACTAATTTTATCTCTATCATATTTTAAGAAGATTTTATAGTGATTGGTGAGAAAAAAAGGGAAACAAACCTGTATAATCATTTTGCAACGAAGAAAACCATTGTAGTGAGCTGACCAAAGCCTCCTGGCACCAACTCACTATAACTTAGTCTAGAAGTTGGATTTCTTAATGTGCTTTTTTATGTCATTTAATGTTGCATTTGCAGCTCCCAAATTGACTTTTTTTTATGTTAGGATTCATTTTTTAGGATAGTTTTAGATTTATAGAAAATTGAAAAGATTATACTGCTGCCATATGTACCACACTCAGCTTTCTCTATTATTCGCATCTTCTGTTAGTGTGGTACAGTCATTGTAGTTAATAAACCAGTAGCAATACCTTATAAGTACCTTATTTACTCAGATAGTAACTCTTTAGTTCTAAAATAAATTAATTTTACAGGTTGCTTATTAGTGCTCTTGGGTAAAGAGGAAAAAAGTGTTGTGTGGTGAAATAAGCTTAAGAAATGCTAAGTTAGGGTGCCTGGGTGGCTCAGTGGGTTAAAGCCTCTGCCTTCAGCTCAGGTCATGATCCCAGGGTCCTGGGATTGAGCCCCACATCGGGCTCTCTGCTCCGCGGTGATCCTGCTTCCCCCCTCTCTCTGCCTGCCTCTCTGCCTACTTGTGATCTCTGCCTGTCAAATAAAATCTTAAAAAAAAAAAAAAAAGTTAAGTTAAACAAAGTTCGACATATTCGCAGCCTGAAGAATTCAGAGTCCTAATGGGTGTGTAACTGGAATCTTAAAGTGGAGTTAGGGATATGTCATATTTTCCAAAATGATTGGTTAACTGAAAATTTCAAAGGACTTATATTCTGAGGGAACACCCTTTGGAAAATGCTGCCCTACACATTGGCCTATCACATAATTTAGTATAGATCTGAAAGTGTTAAACTCAGTTTTGTTAGAATTCATCTCTGAAAGTACAGTTGAAATATTGCTAACAGTGCTCAGTTCCTAGAGGTAAGTTGGCTAAGGATATATGGATGAAGGGAAAATCTATTTTCATGTATTGCTTTGTACATTTAAAAATTTTGTGTCAAATACATGTATGACTTATTCAAAAACTAACAGAATGGTATAAATCGAAATACTCTGTAATTCAGTCTATCCTGGAAAAAAAAATTTGAGTGTGTAAATATGGATTATGCTGCTATAACTATTATGGTATATGTCGGTAGCAATAAAACATTGTTGCTAACTGAAATCATACACATATAACCAATCCTCAAATATGAGTTGATAAATTATTTGATATAAAATTATCAAAATGAGAATATTTTAGAAAATAACCAATACAAGTTGTTCTTATATAAGGTCATATTAAGAAATCAGAAAATTATACTCAGAAGACATGCATGTCTGTAATTTAATAGAATGAATAATGTAGTATGTCTGATTGATTATAGTTTGGGGCTTAATATAAATAATATGTTTTTAAAAGTTAGTTATTCTGGAGAAATTAACCCAAATCTGCCAAAAAACATCAAAGTAAGTGTTCATTAAATAGTATGTTTTACAATAAGGGATTCATCATAATTTAGCTTCAGTACAAAGAACAACTTTCTCAACGATTTCATTGGGAAATGTCTGCCTAAATAAAACTGTAGAGGGCGCATGGGTGGCTCAGTGGGTTAAGCCGCTGCCTTCGGCTCAGGTCATGATCTTGGGGTCCCGGGATCGAGTCCCGCATCAGGCTCTCTGCTCAGCAGGGAACCTGCTTCCTCCTCTCTCTCTCTCTCTCTGCCTACCTCTCGGCCTACTTGTGATCTCTGTCTGTCAAATAAATAAAATCTTTAAAAAAAAAAACTGTAGAATACTTGTCTAGAGGAGCTTATACTATAGCATTTTATTTTGATTTATAAAAATCAAATAATAACCTATTATTTTTTTTCTTTTCCACATATTTATATTACTATTAAACTATCATTGTTATCATTGTACAATATGGTCTTGGAAAGTATGAATTTATTGTTGATGTTACTTTACAAAACAGAGAATGGATACAGCAGCCAAGAAGCGTTTCCTAGGTTACTCAGGTCACTGTTAGTTCCATTCTCCTGACCCAGCTCTTTGGTACCTCCTGTGAATATCATGATCCCTGATCGTAGCTGCAGCTTAATTATACAAAGCCTCAATAATAAGAAATTCAAACAGAATTAATTAAAAGAGAAAAAGATGATTTTTTTTAAATAACAATGTCTAAGGAATTTCACAATCTCTTCAGAATCATAGCACAACGAGAACTGATCCTCAGAATGATCACCCAAAGGAGATGTTAAATTTTGATCTGCAGCATCTATTAATTAACTCAGGAAGATGGAAAGACTGTATTTTGTGGACATTTTCAGGTGGCACCAATTCGTGAGTGAGTGCTCAACTACTGAGAAACTGAACCCAAACCAATTTTACCATTTTCATCCCGATTTTATTCCTGCACATTCCAGTGCATTTTCTTTTCTTTTTTTTTTTTTTTTCAAGATTTTATTTATTTATTTGACAGAGAGAAATCACAAGTAGATGGAGAGGCAGGCAGAGAGAGAGAGGGAAGCAGGCTCTCTGCTGAGCAGAGAGCCCGATGCGGGACTCGATCCCAGGACCTCGAGATCATGACCTGAGCCGAAGGCAGCGGCTTAACCCACTGAGCCACCCAGGCGCCCCTCCAGTGCATTTTCTACAGAAGATTGCAGATCATGTGGTCCTCATCGAGTGCTGTCGTGATACCTGTGTGATGTGTACATGTCATGATACCCATGTGATACGTACATGTCAGGATGCCTGTGTGAGATGCACGCATCGGGATGCATGTGTGAGACCTTAGCATCGGGATGCCTGTGTGAGTCGGGCGTGTTGGGATGCCCATATTTGTCCTTAATTCAGAAGCTCTCTTTGAGAATATTTACCTTTACAGTCTAAGAAAATATAAGTACTTGTAATATTTGGGACATTCTTTACCTAAAAGGAAAAGAGTCTTATTAAATATATATCTCCTAAACTTAAAATAAGAGTAAGTGCATTCCTGGTTGTGGTTGTTGTTGTTTGTTTGTTTGTTTGTTTTTTAATTTTTTAAAAGATTTTATTTATTTGGTAGAGAGAAAAACAGTGAGAGAAGGAACATAAGCAGGGAGAGTGGGGAGAGAGAAGCGGATTTCCTGCTGAGCAGGGATTCTGACGTGGGGCTCAGTCCCAGGACCCTGGGATCATTACCTGAGCTGAAGGCAGAGGCTTTAACCCACTGAGCCACCTAGGTGCCCCTCCCCTCTTTGTTTTTATGGGGGGGGGTCCTTCTCTTTTTATTTATTTTTTTAAGATTTTATTTATTTATTTGACAGGCAGATATCACAAGTAGGCAGAGAGGCAGGCAGAGAGAGAGAGGTGGATGCAGGCTCCCTGCTGGGCAAAGAGCCCAATGCGATGCTAGATCCCAGGACCCTGGGATCATGACCTGAGCCAAAGGCAGAGGCTTTAACCCACTGAGCCACCCAGTGCCCCTAGGTACTTTTTTATATACCATCTACTGTCATCTCTCTGCAGTCAGTGACTGATTTAAGTACAAAGTGAAAGCACAGCAAATTAATAAAAATCAAAACTAACTTTTTGCATTCTAAGAAGTTTAGACATATTCTGGAGATAGGAGACCCATTCTAATATATAAATATATCAAATAGGTTGAATACCTCAAAGTTATACAATGTTATATGCCAATTACTTGAGCTTAGTAGTATGAATTTTCTTTTGGTATATCAGGAAAGGCTAATAATTAGCTGTGAATGCAAAACAGAGTATGTGACCCCTGGGAGCTTATGTTTCTGACAGGATGTGTGGTCATATGTGAAGAAAACTGCACTTCATCGTAAATGTTATAGTGGCAAAGACAGCACTACAGGATTTCCCAACATTTCCTTTCAGCTGAAGTGATGGGGGAAGATTTTAAGGAGTGGGAAGGATTTTTGTTGGTTCTGGCAGTAAATAGTGAGGATTATAGCTGTGTGGAGAGGGAGGAGACCATTCTACCTACATAAACAAAGTAAGCAAAGGCAGGGCAGCAGGGTGGTCACTTGTTGAGCTTTGATTGGCTCTAACGGGAGGCTTGGGAGAGAAGCAAAAAGTGCTAAGTAGGAAGGATGGGCTACATGTGGGGAAGGCGATAAAAACTTCTCCTAGGAGTGCTAGAAGTTTCATTATTTGTTATCATGTTTTCCCATTTATTCTGTGTACCTTTCTGAGGCCAGCAGAGTAATGCCTCCTCCCATACCCCTCTCCAAAGATGACAACTTTCTATTGCCTGGAACCTTTGACTGTGTTACCCACATAACATGACAGGTGAAAGAGGAAGGCATCATGTAGTAGGCTAAATAATATTCCCAAAGATGTATTCAGGTCCTAATCTTTGGATCCTCTGAATGTTGCCTCATTGAGCCATATATGCGGTTGCAAGTGTCCTCATAAGAAGGAGGAAGAGGCTGTGTGAAGGAAGAGTCAGAGAAGATGCTAAGCTGCTGGCTTTGCTCATACAAGAAGGGGAAGTGAGTCAAGGGTTGAAGGAAATGTAGTTGTAGACACCAAAAACAGCAAGGATATAGATATATTCTAGAGCTTCTGGAGGGGAAATAGCCCTGCTAACACCTTGACTTGAGCCCCATAGGACTCATTTCAGATTTGTGGTCACCAGAAATGTTAAGAGGATAAATTTCCATTGTGTAAGGCACCAAGTTTGTTGTAATTAGCCACAGAAGATTAATACATTGGGTGCTCATAAAGTCATTGGAAAGCCTGGACTGGTCTATAGTGGGCCTCTAGGAATGATTAACCTTAGGCTGCTATCAGAACACAAGAAGCTACTACCATAACTCTTGCCCAGTTGCCAGTAAACTCTTCTGCATGACAGCCTCAAAATTGAGGAAAGACATAGGAATAGGTCTTCTGGTCATCACCTCTACTGGGACAACTGCCTCTTGACACACAGAAAGCTAAAAAATGGGCACAGGACTCTGCTACACAAAAACCTGTTGGACTGCAGTAAGACTTTGCTGTCGGAGGAGGGGAGGAAAACAATACAGTCAGTCAAGAAGATGTCCCTTGCTGCATTTTCACTTTCCAGATACCTGAGCAGTTTTACTGAACAGACTGGGAAGTAAGAGGTTTTAGCTTTCCGGTTTTTACAGCAGTAAAAATTTAACCCAGAAAGATGAGGAGAAAAATCTTTAGAGTTTACCGCAAAGGGTTTGAGGTTACTTATAGACTGTTCTGGGTTCCATCATTCCCTATGTTTTTATAGAATTACTTTCTAAGCAGTGTGAATTAATAAAATAAAGTCAGTTAATGCAACAACTTGGATAGAACAAGTCTTGTTTAGCGAGCATCACATAACGTCAAGATGGGCTAATACTAAAGGAAGGAAAAACTAGGCCCTTGCTCTTATGGAGAATATGTGCTTAATGCAAAATGGAACTGCTCCGTACATATGGCTAATACAGGATAAAGTATGTTCTGAGGTTCTGAGTGATAAAAATAAGTTGGACATGAATTCAAAGTCTTCATTTGGGAGGAGGGTTTTCAAAGCAGAGACTGTTTCTCTGAGAAGAGTAGAATATGCATTTCTGGATGATGGAGGACGCAGCTTTTATGCGGGATGGAAGCAGGAATAATTATAGTTATATGAGTGATTTGGGGTGGTTGCTTCACGAGTTTGTGTGGAGAAGTTTCAGGAAGGAAAGTGCTAAGGTTGATGTGGTTGCTAAGTAGCCAGGAAGCTCAAATTGAAGAACTAATTTTTCTTAGTAAAGTTGTTATGACTTATCAAGATCATTGGGATAAGCTGTGATAAAGGAAGTTAGGAAACAACACTACAACGTTTATTTCATGATGCTGAGATGGCATCCAAAGGGCAAAAGGCAACGCTTTCATCAACTCCTGATGAGGTCTGACTGAAAAGAGACCATGCCGCAGATATGCATACAGCTCTCTTCCTTGTCTTTTTAAAGTACAGTTAATATAAGAGATGGTTTAACAAAGCAGTACAGGGAAGTATAAAAAGTAAAAGCTTCTCTCACACTCTGTCTCATCTCTGGATCTTCTTTCTAAAGTTACTGCTATTAGCTGCTTTTTATGTGTCCTTTTGGAAAGCCTTTCTCTGCCATAAAGACCAGATACATGTACAAAATGGTATCATGGCATAGGCACAGTACTTACCCTGTTCACTGAGTTCCTTTAGTACCAACACATTGAGATCTAACCCATTCTTGGTAATGACCCCATGGAATCTCCTGGTGCAGCTTTCCTAGGATACATGCATCCAGTCCAATGCTGCAGGATTTTTATGCTGAACTTTTGACCCATCTGTCTATCTGCCTTTTCTCTCTGTGCTCATTCTGCTCCAGTCACACCAGACTCCTGCATATTCTGCAAACGCAAGAGTAGTAGTCCTGCTTGTGCAGGAGCATTCCTCTGCCTAGAATGCTCTTCCTTTAGGTATCAACTTGCTCCCTTCTTCTACACCGAAGCTCACATTTTAACTTCTTGGTAAGACTTCATCTGTGATCACACTGTTTAATATTATAATCCTGTCCTACTCCTCTTCTACTTCCTTTTCAAATTTTTCTTCATGTAACACTTTACTGTCTAAAATATTACATACTGATTTATTTTGTCTCTTTTTTCACTGAAATATGTTTCATAAAGATAGCAATGTTTTTGTTGTTACAGATACCTTTATGAGTAAAGAATTGCTAGACATCTTATGTCCAGACAAGAAGGTTATCTTAAAATCTTATTTCTCTTTAATATTATTTATTGTTTAATCACATCCATGCTCTGGATATTTCCCTTTTGATTCTCAAATATCCCGTAAAACTGTAGACTTTCCTTTGGTAAATGCTATTACTTAAATGTATATTCCTTTAAATTTCATAATCATAGGGGTGCCTTGCTGGCTCAGTCAGGAGGGTATGTGACTCTTGAGCTCGGGATTGTGAGTTAAAGCTCTATATTTGGTGTAGAGATTACTAAAAAAAATAAAACTTTAAAAAAGGGAGGGGAGCATAATCATAGCTCATGGTAGACACCAGTTTAAAAAGAACGGAATAAGTTGAGTAAATAAATCCTACGTCTTCTCCTGATAGAGGGATAAAGTTAACGTAGTCCTTCTTTGATAATTATTCTCAAACACCTTTTTTTTAGGTAATACATGGCCTAGTGAGAGAAAATCATTTGATTGCACAAAAAAAGTTCTAATTGTAATTGAAATTGTTTTCTGTGGTAGTTTAGATTCTGTGTACCCAAAATGAAAAGAAATAGTTATCTAAGTGATGTAGATGATAACAGCTGTCAATGGACAGTATTGTTCCAATATTCAGCAAGTAACAGTTTTGAGCATTATGACTGCAATAAATCTATATCACTTTCACTTCAGTTTTTTTACAGTTGCAAAAATTTGCCACAGATTTCATCAGAAATCTTGGAATGACATAGCAGAATGCATTAGGAAATCTCTGACTCTTTTCATAATAAGTGTTTTCAGAGCTTATAAATTCCTCCCCTTCATGGGAACATTTATGTTATTAATATTTAAAAATTTAGATTAAATTATTTTCATGGTAGCTTTGTATATTCTATTAAGCCATAGCAAATATCAATAACATTAATATGTTAACTTTTATTTTTCAAATTGGCATCAATCATAAGTATACTTTGGAGAACAAACATTCAAATAAGTTGATATCTCATAGAGTATGAGATGAGTAGATCTGTGTGTGGAGGGCTTATTTCATAGCATTAATTGAAGCTATAGAATATAGTTAGGAATGTAATATAATTGCAGAGATATAGTGTTCTCCAAAGAAGGGCCTGTACCAAGCCATTTATCATCCATAATCAAGATGGAAAGAAGTTGTAATGTATTGTGATACCGTCCTTCAGTACCCTTGATTAAGTTACATGAAAATGGCACAAGTACAGTTTTTATGACCCAAAACCAGGTAGACATTCACCAGAGGCATTTACATTCAATCTTCGAGAGCGCCAGTTGATTTCCATTAATTAGCAAATATTTCATTATCTAGTATTCTATGATTTTTAATAAAACAATACTTTTTAAAATAGTAATAGCAAATATGTGAATTATATTTTTAATTGGAAAAATAATGAGCTTGTACTGGCAAGCTATTTCTTATATGTTCTTTGCTTTCACACTTTCAATAGTTATTTAATTATTTATGAATTGAAGGCTGGAGAATTCTTTCTCATTTGATGTCTTTGTAATCTTTGAATAGTATTAGATGTTGAATGAGAAACTAATTATAAAATAAATGTAGTTATTCATTATATATGGCCACTAAAAACATTAATATTAGCCTGTTAAAGCCTCTGGTCAGTTTTTCTCAATACTGAATTCTAATGAACACTGTAAACTAACAATTTTTCATGAATTTGTATGCAGTTATAACCTCAGTGAAATTATGTATATATATTTGTTTATCAACAATTATATAGCTTCTGTTCTGTGCCAGGTAATACACCAAGGACTGAAGGTATCAACATGGAATAAGATACTTCTTCCTCACTGAGCATTGTAACCTTGATAATTGTCCCCTAAGAGGTCTACATCCTAATCTCTGGAATATGTGAATGTAACCATATATGGTTAAAGACTTTGTAGATGTGAACACACTAACCATCTTGGGAATATCCTGGGGTTATTTGGATGTGTTGAGGTGGATCCACATGCAGTTATGTTTATCCTTGTAAGATGTAGGTGTAGGGAGATTTGACACAGATGTAAGAGGAGAAGACAGTGTGATAATGGAGGCAGTGATTGAAGTGATAGGAGTGCCAGCCAGGGAATATGGCCATCACCAGGAACTGGAAGAAGCAAGGAACAGATTCTCCCCTAGTAGAGATAGAAGGAGCCGAGCCCTGCCAGCCCCTTGATTTTGGCCCAGTTTTACTGATTTCAGACTTTTAGAGTCCAGAAATGTGAGGCTGTAAACATGTGTGGTGTTTTTAATTGCCATATTTGTGGTAATTCATTGCAGCAGTCCCAGGAAGTGAATATTCTGGGTACTCAACATTTAGTGAAAGAGACAAACACAAAAAATGAATAATGATGGTGCAAGGAAAACCCTAGCAAAGGTATAAAGGAGAGTAAATGGGAATACAGAGGTGGACCATTAGCTTAGGCAGATCAGGTTCTTTAAAGCTACTTAGAAGATGTGAACTGAGGCTTGAAGTAAAAATAAGAGTTTTCAAATCAAGAAGAGAGGGCAAAAATGCAGAAACAAACCAACAAAAAAGCATGATGAGCTTTATAATACAAAACTATACTTGGAAATGTGTATTTTATTTCAGGAAATATTAAGCCCTAAAGTAATTTTCATGGATTTTTAAAATTTTGATTCATTATATTTATCAAAGAAGAGTGCAAGGCATAAATAAGTCACAGGAATGAAAAAGTACAGCGTAGGGAATATAGTGAATAATTCCATAATAGTTTTGTAGGGTGACAGATGGTAACTACACTTAGACTAGTGAGCATTGTGTTTGTAATTGTTGAATCACTATATTGGACAGCTGAAACCAATATATGTCAACTATACTTCAATTAAAATTTTTTAATTTCTTAAATAATGAAAATTTATGAGGAAAAGAAGAGTGTAGGGCTATGAAACATTCTTAGGAAGAGTAATATCATATATATATATACTACAAGTAATAAAAACAGTCTACTGTTACGAAAGTAGAGAATAATTTATAATTTCACAACATTGCCAATAGCTGAGGGTTTGGGAGGCGTTATTGCATGGAGATTTTGATTACAAGATCTCAACCATGCCATAGATTTATCAATTAGAGAGAGAGAGATAATTTATTCTAGGTAGACAAATAATTACCAGCCGCTCAATTCATAATAAAAACAAAGCAACGGTTTAAAAAATTTTTTCTCTTCTCTTTTTCCATTTTATTTGAATTAGTAAGAACTTTGTTTAAAAGTTTTTGGCCAGGTGAAAAACAGAGAGAGGTTATTTGTTATTTCTCTGTGTTCTCTTGTCAAAATTCAACAGTAGAAGTATTGAGGTTACTGAACAAAACATCTGATATTGTGTTGGAGACCCCTAGAAATTTTGCAGGCTGGATAGAATTTGGGTAAGTTTTGATATCTATTTTCAAAGTTGTTATAAACGCTTTAGAGAAAATGGTAAAGAAAAGATGTTGCAAACCAAATGGAGATTTACTATGACATGTATCAGGTATCAGTGATTTGGCTATGAGAACAAGGAGGGGAAGACAAATAAATTATAATACAAGGGACAATTCGATTATCCAGGAATGACAAGAAAAGTAAAAGTAAAAAGGCAGCTGTTGATTTTAGTTCTTTTCCCAGAACCAAGAAACTGGATTAACTGATCACTAGATACTGAGAATTTCATTCCAACTTTCTTCACAGCATTCGGCATTATCAGACTTTTCAATTTTGTAGGAAAAATGCCAAGTACTGGCACTTCCCAGAGCAGCAGGGAAGAAAAATTTTTAAATGATGTTTTAACCATATTCATTAGACTTCCTGTGGAGGCCCAACACTTGCTCCCCACCTCAGCATCTCCAGGTCACCTGAGAGCCAAGGAACTCACAGCCCCTCCCCAGACCTTCCTGGCTTCTGGCCCAAACACGGTACATTGAGCCAGGTCTACACTCCAGTTAAAAATAGGCTTGCAAACTCAGCCAGTCAGGGAAGTCTCAATTCACGTATTATTTTGGGAGAGGGTTTTCTGGGATAATTGCCTCCAATACAGTCGAAAATACTTTGCTATTAAGCAAATAGACATGGAACTGAGAGGGAGATTCGAATTCATTTAGACAGATGGCAATATTCTGTTTGTTTTTATGAGTGGTCCAAGAGAGCTTCCCTGTTGATAAAATGTTAAAAAATATTTTATTCATGTGCACAGTAATTATGCTTAAATGATGCTTAAATGTAGTTGAGGCAATTCTCTCTCTCACTATTCCTATAAGCATTTTTTCTTTTTCCCCCAGTATATATCACTGGGCTGCCTATGAGTACAATCGATACAATAGTATGGCAACGCATAGGAACAATACATGTATAATATTCACACACAGAAAGATCTGTTTATTTATTTTTAAAGATTGTATTTATTTATTTGACAGAGGGAGAGAGCACAGGCAGGGGGACAGCAGACAGAGGGAGAGGGAGAAGCAGACTCCCCGCTGAGCAAGGAGTCGGATGTGGGGACTGCGATCATTATTTGAGCCCACCAGGTGCCCCACAAAGATTTATTTTAAATATTTTACAATTTCTTCTTCTCACTTTACTGTAAAACAAAGATTTCTATATCCTAAAAATATATGCACCTCTTAGTTTTCTAATCACATATCCAAATATGTCATGTACATTGGTAATGCCATCTGTATACAGAGATGTATACCTTACTATCAATTTTCAAGGGTATTTTAAGATTCATTTATTTGAAAAAGAGAGAGAAACAGTTGAATGTCTACATCATTGCTTTTTTTAAAAGTACATAAGATGGGATTCGCTTTTTTCTGATTCTGTAGCTTTTTTTTCCCCTGTGCATCTGGAAGAAGGAAAATAGAGTTTTTTTTTCTAAGAGGAAAATGGTATGTTCTGGTAATTAACCATAAGACTTTGCTAATCTTGGCACCTTTTCGACATTAGGTAGTCACCTTAGGAGAGTGAAGATTTTGATTGACTCAGTTGTCACCATCTAAATTCAAAAACACATTCTTGTAAAAGCAAACAAAATCATTTGGAAATAGACTCATTGAAAACTCAGAAGATTAATTTGGGTTTTGGGCAGTCATACAGAATGAGATCTCTTTTCATTTTTTGCTACTTTCACAGATAGATTTAGAATGCTTCAAGTGATTATTTAATGAGGTTGCTTCCTAGGACAATGTAGAGCAGAATAGTCTTTTTTGGTGCATAGATATTTCCTATTATACTCCCTACTGTGACCGAATTCCAAAATCAGCATTCCTCTTTAGTGGTGAGACTGGAAATGTTTCTGCCTTATAACCAAAGCTGTCACATAGCTGAGCATATTATACTTATAGGAATTGTGACTTCATCTGCTTTCAGCCAGATTCTCTTATTACTAATAGATACTTTTTCCCAAATTTCATTTTATTTATTCTTCATAATAGAATCTGTCTCTAATTTTTTAAGGATAATTGAAAACAATTAAGTAGTTCTAATCAAGTTTGAGTAATTTCACATTTCGTACTCTTTATAAGAAAATCCATTGTGGATCTATATATTCTACTAACATCACATTTTCCACTCTTCTGTTTTGAACTACAGTATAGTTTATTTCTTGAAGTTTTGCTTTGACAAGTGTAATTTTGTCATTGCATAATGTGAGTTCTTAGTACTTATACAGTCACATTTCTTTTGTTCATATAGCAGATAATTCATGCTAGAAAAGCAGGTTGTCGTCTATTTCTTAAAGAGTATAGAAAGAAATAGAAAATCTAAAGAAGCATATTGAGCATCCCTTGATAGTTTGAAACTAGCAAACCCTCTTCCTTTATTGCTTCCCTCTGTTTGCAGAGGATTGGTAAAAAACTCTTATTGTTGTCCCATGGATATATATTTCCTAATTAGTGATATGCTGTGTTTTTTAAATCAATAGGTTTTAAAAATAATTAATGGAATAATTCTGTATCTTAAAGACAAAGGCTCATGAATATAGCTTGAAAATGCTCTTTCAAGAGAAAGATTGCTTACTTTTTTTTTTTATTTGTTTTGCTCATTGAGATATAGTAAACGTAAAATAAAATTCAAAATCCTGGGAGGGGGCCAAGGTGGTGGAGGAGTAGAGGACCCTATTTCAACCAGTCCCCTGAATTGAGCTGGATATCTGCCAGACCACTCTGAACACCCATGAAATCAGCCTGAGATGTAAAAAGGTACATCAGGATCTATACCAACAGAATATGTCTGGTGGCCAATTTCAGGTATGAAGCAGGAGCCACAATTCTGCGGGCAGATACCTGAAGATAAACAGAAGGGAGAAGTAGCCTCCATAAGCACTGGCATCCAGAAGGTGAAGTAACACAGGAGCACAAAAGCATCCCATGCTGGGTACCAGGCACAGACTCGCAGACTGGTAGCCGCCAGGAAAGGACTTTAGGGCAGCCCCTCCAGATTGAACCCTGGAGCTGCAGGGGCATAGATGGGAATTGGGAGCAGCTGGCAGTTTTAGAAGCCCAAAGGGCAGAGACGTGCCAGGACCTGGAAGCAAGGGCTAGGAGTGCTGTTGTGGGGCCCACAACCCAGGACGCTGCAGTTTTCAGCAGCACAGACAAAAAACGGAGTCAGTATGGCCTGGAGGGCCTTCTGGAGAACAGACTGTGATCTCTGTGTTCTGAGACAGAAGATTGGATATGGTCACTTCTGCTCTGACTCTTGGAAGAGACATGAAAAGCCACCAAGGAAAGCTGCCAGAGAACAAAAGCCCCCCAAAACTGGTTCTCACTGAGCCTATTCCCCCCCACAGCAGAGCAGGGCAACTTTGCCCAAACAGGGTTGCATAAGTAACAGCACCGCAGACCCCTTACCCCAGAAGACAGGCTGAAAGAACAAGAAGCCAACAACCCTAAGGTCCCTATAAAATGGGGTGCATCTTGCTTGGCTTGTGGTCCATGGTCTGGACTCTGTACATCCCCTCAACCACCTCTTGCTGGAATGACTGGGAGGATAAGCCCCCAAACAGAGTAAAAATTCAGGGACCGACCTCTGCCACAAAACTAATGGATATGCACATAAACAAGATGTCGGAAATGGACTTCAGGGCAATGGTTATATAGACAATAGCAAGGTTGGAGAAAACCGTTAATGGCAACATAGATTCTCTAAGGGAAGAAGTGAAAGCTGATCTGGCAGAACTTAAAAATGTTATCAGTGAGATCCAATCTAATCTAGATACTCTAACAGCTAGGCTAAATGAGGCAGAAGAATGAATTAGTGATCTAGGAGACAAACTGATAGTAGAGAAGGATCAGGAGGAGCCCTGGAACAAACAGCTTAGAGTACATGGAAATAGAATTAGAGAAGTAATGACACCATGAAATGTTCCAAAGTCAGAATTATTGGGATCCCTGAGGGGGTGGAGAGAGACAGAGAAAGAGAGAGAGGTCTAGAAGATATAGTTGAGCAAATCCTAGCTGAAAATTTCCCTCATCTATGGAATGAAACAAGTGTTCATGTCCTAGAGGCAGAGGGAACACCCCCCAAGATCCAGAAGGGCAGACTGACACCCCCCCCCTCCCCAGTATGTGAGAGTGAAACTCACCAATCTTAAAACCAGGGAAAACATCTTAAGGGCAGCTAAGGGGAAAAGATTCCTTATGTACAGAGGGAGGAACATCAGAATAATGTCAGACCAGTCCACAGAAACCTGGCAAGCCAGAAAGGGCTGGCAAGGCATATTCAGTGTACTAAATGAGAAGAACATGTTGCCAACAATACTTTATCCAGCAAGGCTGTCACTCAGATTGGACGGAGAGAGGAAGAGCTTCCAAGACTGGCAAAAACTGAAAGAATATGTGACTATTAAGCTGACCCAGCAACAAGTATTAAGGGATTTCTATAAAAGAAGAAAGACCCCCCCCCCAGAGTGGTATTGAACAGAAATTTACAGAGACAATCTGTAGAAACAAGGATGTCACAGGCAACATGATGAAAATAAAAATGTGTCTTTCAATAATCATTATCAACATGAATGGCCTAAATGCTCCCATAAAACAGCACAGGGTTGTGGACTGGATAAGGCAGGACCCATCCATATGTTGTCTACAAGAGACTCATTTTGAACCTAAAGATAGATCCAGACTGAAAGTGAAGGGTTGGAAAACCATCTTTCATGCCAGTAGACCTCAAAAGAAAGCTGGGGTAACAATGATCATATCAGACCAATTAGATTTTAAGCTAAAGACTGTGGTCAGAGATGCAGAAGGACACTACATCATTCTTAAATGGGTCTATCCAACAAGAAGATCTAATAATTATAAATATCTGTGCCCCCACCATGGAAACAGTAAACTACATAAGCCAACTGTTAATCAAAATAGAGACATATTGATAATAATACATTAATTATAGGGGATCTTAACACTCCACTCTCTGCAACAGGCAGATCATCCGAACAGAAAATCAACAAAGAAACAAGAACTTTGATGACACTCTGGACCAGATAGACCTCATAGATTTATACAGAACATTCCACACTAAAACAATAGAATACTCATTTTTCTCGAGTGCACGTGGAACTTTCTTCAGAATAGACCACATACTGGGTCACAAATCAGGTATCAACTGAAACCAAAAGATTGAGACTATTCCCTACATAATCTCTAGTGCTTTGAAACTAGAACTTAATCACAAGAAAAAGTTTGGAAGAAATTCATGACCGTCTTGCTCAAGAATGTTAAGGTCAATCAGGAAGTCAAAAAAGAACTTAAACAATTCATGGAAACCAGTGAGAACAGAAACATAACAGTCCAAAACCTATGGGATATGACAAAGGCGGTCCTAAGGGGGAAGTACATGGCCATCCAAGACTCACTCAAAAAAAATAGAAAAATCCTGAATACACAAACTCTCACTACACCTTAAAGATCTGGAGAATGAACAACAAATTAAGCCTAACATGCACAAGAAGGGATATAATTAAGATTAGAGCAGAGATCATTGAATTAGAATCCAGAGATACAGTAGAATACATCAAAGAAACTAGAAGCTGGTTCTTTGAAAGAATTAGTAAGATTGATAAACCACTGGCCAGACTAATCCAAAAGAAAAGAGAAAGGATCAAAATTAATAAAATTATAAATGAAAGGGGAGACATCATGACTAACACCAAAGAAATAGAAACAATCAACAGAAATTACCAACAGCTATATGCCAATAAGTTAAGCAATCTAGAAGAAATGGATGCATTCCTGGAAACCTATAAACTTCCAAAACTGAAACAGGAAGAAATTGACAACCTGAATAGACCAATAACTAGTGACGAGATTAAAGCAGTAATCAAAAACCTCCAAAAGATAAGCATCCAGGACCTGATGGATTTCCTGGAGAATTCTACCAAACATTCAAAGAAGAAACAATACCTAGTCTTCTGAAGTTCTTTCAAAAAATAGAAACAGAAGCAAAACTTCCAGACTCTTTCTGTGACACCAGCATTACCTTGATTCCCAAACCAGACAAAGACCTTATCAAAAAGGAGAATTTCAGACCAATATCCCTGATGAATATGGATGCCACAATTCTCAACAAGATCCTAGCTAATAGGATCCAACACTATGTTAAAGAGATTATCCATTATGACCAGGTGGGATTTATCCCTGGGATGCGAGGGTGGTCCAACATTCACAAATCAATCAGTGTGATAGAACAAATTAATAAGAAAAGAGAGAAGAACCACATGGTCCTCTTAGTTGATATAGAAAAAACATTTGACAAAATGCAGAATCCTTTCCTGATTAAAACTCTTCAGGGTATAGGGATATTCCTCAACTTCATAAAATCCATCTATGAAAAACCCACAGTGACTATCCTTCTCATTGGGGAAAAGCTGAGAGCCTTTCCCTTAAGATGCCCACCTCTTGCCACTGTTGTTAACATAGTACCAGAAGTCCTAGCAAAAGCAATCAGACAACAAAAAGAAAAAGTATTCAGATTGACAAAGAAGAAGTCAAACTCTCTCTCTTTCATCTCTTTGCAGATGACATGATACTTTATGGGGAAAACCCAAAAACTCCACCCCAAAATTGCTAGAACTCATACAGTAATTCAGTAATGTGGCAGGTACAAAATCGGTGTGCAGAAATCAGTTGCTTTTTTTATACACTAACAATGAAACTGTAGAAAGGGAAATTAGAGAATCAATTCCACTTACAGTAGCACCAAAAACCATAGGATACCTTGGAATAAACCTAACCAGAGAGGTAAAGGATCTATACTTGAGTAACTATAGAACACTCATGAAAGAAATTGAAGAAGACACAAAAAGATGGAAAAGCATTCCATGCTCATGGATCAGAGGAATAAACATTGTTAAACTGTCTATGCTGACTAGAGCAATCTATACTTTCAATGCCATCCTGATCAAAATACCATTGGCAGTTTTCAACATGCTGGAACAAACAATCCTAAAATTATGTATGGAACCAGAAAAGACCCTGAATCTCCCAGAAAATGTTGAAAAAGAAAAACAAAGCTGGGGGAAATCACACTGCCTGATTTCAAGCTATATTACAAGGGTGTGATCACCAAAACAGCATGGCACTGGCACAAAAATAGACACATAGACCAATGGAACAGAGTAGAAATCCCAGATAGGGACCCTCAACTCTATGGTCAACTAATCTTCAGCAAAGCGGGAAAAAAATATCCAATGGAAGAAAAGATAGTCTCTTCAATAAATGGTGCTAGAAAAACTGGACAGGTATATACAGATGAATGGAACTGGACCATCCTTTTACACCATACACCAAGATAAACTCTAAAGATGAATGACCTCAATGTGAGACGGGAATCCATCAGAATCCTAGAGGAGAACATAGGCAGTAATCTCCTTGACATCTGCCACAGCAACTTCTTTCAAGACATGTCTCCAAAGGCAAGGGAAACAAAAGCAAAAATGAACTATTGGGACTTCATCAAAATAAAAAGCTTCTTCACAGCAAAGGAAACCGTTAACAACACAAAGAGGCAACCCACAGAATGGGAAAAGATATTTGCAAATAACAGTACAAAGGGCTGTTATCTAAGGTCTATAAAAATCTCAAACTCAACACCCAAAAACCAAATAATCAAGTCAGAAAATGGGCAGACAACATGAACAGACACTTCTCCAGTGAAGACATACAAATGGCTAACAGACACATGAAATAGTGTTCATCACTAGCCATCAGGGAAATTCAAATCAAAACCACATTAAGATACCACCCCACACTAATTAGAATGGCAAAAATTAGCAAGGCAAGAAACAACAAATGTTGGAGAGGATGTGTGAAAGGGGAACCTCTTACCCTGCTGGTGGAAATGCAAGTTGGTGCAGCCACTCTGGAAAACAATGTGGAGGTTCCTCAAAAAATTAAAAATAGAGCTATCCTATGACCCAGCAATTGCACTACTGAGTATTTACCCCAGAGATACAGATTTAGTGAAAAGAAGGGCCCTTATGTACCCCCTTGTTCTTAGCAGTAATGTCCACAATAGCCAAACTGTGGAAAGAGCCAAGATGCCCTTCAACAGATGAATGGATAAAGAAGATGTGCTCCATATATATAATGGAATATTTCTCAGCCTTCAGAAGGGATGAATACCCAACTTTTGCAACAACATGGATGGGACTGGAGGAGATTATGCTGAGTGAAAAAATAAAGCAGAGAAAGTCAATTATCATATGGTTTCACTTACTTGTGTAACATAAGGAATAGCATGGAGGACATTTGGAGAAGGAAAGGAAAAAAGAAGGGGTGGGAATCAAAGGGGGAGATGAACCATGACAGACTGTGGAATCTGAGAAACAAACTGAGGGTTTTAGAGGGGAGGGGTTTGGGGGAATGGGTTGGCCCAGTGATGGGTATTAAGGAGGAAATGTATTCCATGGAACACTGGGTGTTATACATAAACAATGAATCTTGGAACACGGTATCAAAAACTAATGACATACTGTATGGTGACTAACATAACCTAATAAAAATCACAATTTTAAAAAAAGGAAGAAAAATATTCAAGATTCTTAGTTGTATAGTTCTGTGCATTTTGGGAAACACACAGTCATGCTAGAAAATATTTGTTTATCCTCAAAAGTTTCTTCATGCCTGTTTCTAGTCAGTTCTGTCTTCCAACACCCAGACCTGATAACTGCTGATCTGTCCCAATAGTTTTGCTTTTTCTAGGATGTCATATAAAATTGTACAATATGTAGCCATTTTGAATCTAACTTCTTTCATGTAGCATAATGCCTTTGAGATTTTTCCATGTAGAACTGTGTCACTATTCCATTGCTTTTAATAAGTAATACTCCAGGTGCGGATATATCACATTCATTTATCTATTTGCCTTATAAACTCTTTCACTGTTAATAATTATGTTATTATTGGGCACCTGGGTGGCTCAGTGGGTTAAGCCGCTGCCTTCGGCTCAGGTCATGATCTCAGGATCCTGGGATCGAGTTCCGCATCGGGATCTCTGCTCAGCAGGGAGCCTGCTTCCCTCTCTCTCTCTCTGCCTGCCTATCTGTCTACTGTGAACTCTCTCTGTCAAATAAATAAATAAAATCTTAAAAAATAATAATAATTATGTTATTATTATTAAAATTTGGCTATTATTTAAAAGTACTTACTATTGGTAGACTTTATACATAGCTTTTATAATTTAGTGCTATAAATCATGACATAATACTGTAGGTCATAACATAGTACATCTTTGAAATCTAGTTTATATGTGTGTATGTATATATGCAACTACTATAGAGGTTAATAGTCCTGACTCTAGAGCAAGACTGCCTGGGTTTTGATCCCACTTTAGCCATTTATAATGATCAACAGGAACTTTTAAACACTGGTAATGGGAGTAGAAATTAAAGTCTTTGAGAAATAATTTTAGATGTTATTTTGTTTTTTAAAAAAAAGTTGAATATTAACATACATTATGACCCCAAGTCCAAATCCTAGGTTATGTTACCAAATAGAAATTCTAGTATATGTGCTTTAAAATTTTTATATAAGAATGTTCATAGCAGTGTTGTTTGTGTTTTATATGTATGTATATAAAAATATGTAAATATATAGTATATACATATATATAGAGAGAATTATATATATTGTGTTATATATAATGTGTACATAGGTCTATAAAATTGCACATTATAGACCAGTCAAAATTAATGAGATGCATGAATTATAGTTACTTAATGTTGAATAAAGAAGTCACAGAAGGCTAGCTATACTATGAATCCCTAAAATCTCAAAAGTGAAGCAGCATTTAAACAAGGTGTTGTTTAGAAATATGCATACATGTAATAAAATGCTCTTTCTAAGGTGAAGGATTGATTAACAAACAATATAGGTAGGTTATACTACTATGGGGAGGCAAGAGAATGTTGGAGAATGGAACATATTGAGTGTAACCGTATTGGTAATATTGTATTCCTAAATAGTGGCAATGCAGGAGTTTGGTTTATTATTATACTTTATAACATATGAATTTACATGTTATATGTATGTTGTATGTATCAAATATTACATAAAACTTTGAATTATTGAAAGAAAACATTTTTGAGGCTGAAGAGAAACAACAAATCAACCTGGAATGACATTTTTGTCCATGTAGTCAAACAGTAAATAAAAGAAAATCCTGAGGCTGCATCATTAAAATACTACTCAGCATTACATCCCTAGAGCTGAAGTTATTTGAGAATACTTAAAACTGTTTCTATCTCCGCAAAAACAACAGCAAAGCTGTGTTTCTACCTCAGCCTTACAGTACAGCAAGGATAGCTGGATACTGTACTCTAGACACCTTTCATGCTATGTGCCCTCCTGGCGTAGTTTCCTCACCAAAGTGTTCCATAGAAATAAACTTTGGTGTGCTGATTTTCTTTGTTTTACAGTCTCTTTGAAGCAGAAAATTGAACTTCTTTTGAAAGGCTTTGGTCCTAACTAGAGAGTTCCATTGCTGTGTGTCAGGCAGTGCTCCGACACATGAAGAAAAACAAGCAAATCAAGTATGTAAATAGGTAGACAGCATTATGAAACACAGACCAGTGACCCTTGGAGCTCAGTGACCATTGGAGCAATGTTTTACAACATTGATGCTCTGTGACAAGTTTTGCATGGGCTTTGTTTATCTACAATGAATCCATATTGAATTAACATCAAACTATATGCAGAAGAAAGCACTGGTGATACTTCAGTGCTTGGCACACATTCAAGGTATTATAAATGAATATTTACCCTGACAGTCATTAATTGGCTAGGAGTTGTGTGGTCACTAAACGTTTTATTTTCTGTTGGGGTAAATAAACTCCTTTGAAGAGAGGAGGGTATAATGTAAACTTTATTGACATAGTCTCTATTAGTAAGAGGCAGCAGTGGACTTCTGTCCCAAGACATTTGACTGAACACACACAGTATCACTTACCTTGCCACAAGGACAGCAAAGCAGGAGCAGCAGAGTATCTATTTGAAGATTTCACAGTACCCATTTTCGTATTTTCCACTAGTTCAGGATGGACAGTACCATATGGCTTCCACATTAGTGGACCTGTTACTAATAAACGATGGCTGATGTGTAATTACGTTTTCAGTGATTCATCTGTGAAACACCCTGGGTTATTTTACATGGAAGCATCTGGTTCACATGTGTACAGTGGTTGTTCTGTGGTGATTGACATCTGCATTCTTCTAATGAAGTCCTAGTTACGCAGATGTGAGCTATTGCTTTCTTTTTTACGTAGACAAAACCTGCGTTTAAAAAATCCTTACCTTGACCCCAAATATGAACATTTCAGTGTTCTGTATGCACACACACACACGCACACACACCCCTCATACTGTGGCACTGTGACTGGAACATAATATAAATATTTCATGTGTGCAGTGTATGTCAGTTGTTGAGCAGATGCGTGTAGGCACCTTTATCTCTTTTTATGTTTGTTTACTCTGGGACATCTGTTTTAGATTGTAAGCTCAAAGAGGGTAGTGACCATGGCAATTTACTATTATGCAGACAGTGTCCAGTAAAGCATAAGTCCCTTTCAAATGCTTGTCAGTCAAGATGGTGACATTAATGACTTTAAGGAAAAATAGAACTTAAAATCTGACTATAAACATCTTTTGTACTTTAAGAAATATTTGCTGGAAATGGCTCTGCTTTCAACTTCACACATTATAATTAGGCAGGTAACACATAAAACTGTGTTGCTTTGAGCAGAATTAGTTTGCCTTGTTAGAATGATTCTCTAGTGGTATGTGAGAAAGGGTTTTAAAAAGGCTGACTTCAAGGCAGGTTTCACGAAGCATGCAACATGTTAGCTGAGCTTTCTACTGTAGGTAGAATTTGGGCACATAGTAGTGAAGAAGACTTTTGAGGCAAAGGGAAATAGGTGTTGGTTAAGAGCATGGAGGAGGCCAGCATATCTGGGTTCAAGTCCTGTCTTAGCCATTTATAAATTGTGAGAACTTAGGCAAGTGGGTCGTATAGGTAAGGTTTTGATTTCTCATTTGGAAAATAGAGACCGTAACAAGACATAGGCTTATTGTGACAACTGCATGAATAAGGAACTTGACACAGCACCTGATTTAAGGAGAACATTTAAAAAATGTTAACTGTTAGTCTCGGTGACAGATGAGCAACTTTGAATAGACTTTCAACAGAATTTTGCATGTTGAATTAAAAAGAGAAAGCCATGGAGAACAGATCCGGGTTATATGTGAAGCTTTGAAACTTCTAGTTAGAATTTTTATTTGCTTCCAGAAAGGTCAAGGTCCTCTTTTTAAAAAAGTCATCTTTATACCTCTTAAATTATTCTCTTCAATTACATGTGTGGCAGAATGACATCAGAGTATAATTACATATACCTGGATTAAAATATTGGTATCACAAGAAACAAGACACTTTTCAATACATATGTTATGTTTATCTTTTAATCCTTTTGCTTTGTCTCTGCATACTAAATTTAGAAACATTGTCAGGTCTGACTCTTCCTGAATCCCATGGAAAATCTCTCTTTGCCTTATTTCCAAATTAATAATAACCATTTAGTTAATATATAAGAGAGCGAGTTTAGCCCACACCTCAACAAACAGACGTAAAACATTCCTGTAATCAGTCATATGGCCATATCCAATTTCCTTAAGAAAAACAAACAAAAAATAGTGTGTATAGTATGTATGAAGTCTGTGTCTGATGTGTAATATCAAAACTTTTATGATTGGAAACCAAGGGGTAAGGTAGTCTTTAAGAAACCTAAGGAATGTCTGATCTTTTTCTGTTTGGTACTATACAAGTATTTTTTTTTTTTTTTTTAGTCTTTATTAATTTTTTATTTTTTATAAACATATATTTTTATCCCCCGGGATACAGGTCTGTGAATCATGAATACTCGGTTTACTTCCCAAGGTTTTAATCGTTTTATTTCCTGGGTTTATTTTGATAGTTACTGTGGTCGTTGCTTCCATTAACATTTTTATCTCTATGTAGTATTTTGTCTATGGCAAAAATCACATTATTTCAAAATGGAACTTTCATTAAAAAATAATTTAATTTTTAGGTAGTTAAAAAGCATATATGCTACTTTCTTGGCTGTAAGCTTTACTTCCCCCTTTAGCATTCTTAAGAGTAAGAACTAAGAGGAACTGCAGTGTTAAACCATTTCAATTAGAAGTAAATAGAACTGTTACCTGAAGAGCATTGCCTAGAAGGAGTATTCAAGGATGTTCATTGAAATGTGACTTGTAATAGGAATTTAAATTGTTTGTAATTTTTTACTGTGAATGGGGAGTCAGTCAGTTATGGTACCTCGCTGTAGTGGAATATACTGTGAGACCATTAAAATGATTATGTAGGGCCATAATTACCGACAAGGAAAGATAATCCCTAGCAAATAAAGAGAAATGTGATATAAAGTATTTTTCAGAGTATAATTATTTTTAAAAGACTATATTTTATATGTATATGTATATAAGGTGTGTGTGTGTGTGTGTGTATAAATCCAAAAATGATATACACTAAAATATTAACAGGTGAATGGACAGAAGACAATTTTTATTTTTATTCTATTTCTCTGAAGTTTTTGAAGTGTTTGTAATATGCATATACTTTATATACCAAAAAATAAATATTTTGTTGCTGTTGCTTGTACCCACTGGGATTGATATAGGAATCAGAATCTCTGAATTTGAAAACCAAGTCATCTTAAGAAGTGATTTGGGAAATTCATAATTTCTTCTTACCAAATGTCTATTTCAAGTAGTAACTCTTTCACTGTAAGGAATATTTATTTGATTCAACATCCAAAATAAATTAAGAGGAGGGGAGTAATACATAAATTTTTTATTCATGTCTTTGGATAAAACCTAAAAGTTACACTACAGTCTTCTGTCCTGGTATAATACTTAGATTTTGGACCTAAAAACATTCAGATGTTGAAGTAGCCTTTTAACCGCCCCCTTCCCCCAACCTAAATGTTGGATATTCAAATTCGGTTTGTCTAGGTATCTAATAGTGTTTAGTATTATTTTAATAAAATTCCTATGAATATAATTAGTGTTTCCCTTAAATAGTATTCTGATACAGCATTCAATTCCATTTCTTTATGAAAATGTTGCTTAAGGAAAGAGAACAGTTTTGACTGTTATGAATAAGAATTACTTTTAATCATTAGCAGCCAAGTATTGCTTTAAGAGTTATTGGAAATTACCATGCAGTAAACATCAAACAGCATTTTATGTGTGACATGTTAATTTTTATGTATATAACTGGAATTACAAATAAGCCTTCTGTAAGGAAAGATATGTTCCTGACATCTGGATTTGAAACTTAAAATATTTTTTAATCTTCTAAATCAGTTTTTTATGTGCTTCATCACAGCATAGTATACTTAATTCTTTAAATTTTTTGTTCACTAGAGATTTTCAGAGTTTGGAGTTACGGTTTCCTGATTCACCTCAGAGGCTAACACAGTGCCTTACATTAAGAAAATACTGGTTGAAGTGAGAAAAGTGTGAAAAAGAGGTTTTTATAGTTGTGTTGACTATTTTTGTCATTATTACTTTCTAATAGTTTGTTCATCATAGGTTAAGTAGTTTTAATGGAATGACCTGAGGAAATCTGTTATTTATAACAGTTCTAAAAATTGTGTCCTAAGTTTTAGTTAAAAATAAACTTTTTCCAAAAAAGATTTTATTTATTTATTTGACAGACAGAGATCACAAGTAGGCAGAGAGGTAGGCAGAGAAAGTGGGGAAAGCAGGCTCCTTGCTGAGCAGAGAGCCCCAATGCAGGGCTTGATCCCAGGACCCTGGGATCATGACCTGAGATGAAGGCAGAGGCTTTAACCCACTGAGCCATCCCAGGCACCCCCAAATTTTTTTTAAAAAGATTTTATTTATTTATTTGACAGAGATCACAAATAGACGGAAAGGCAGGCAGAGAAAGGGGAAGGGAAGCAGGCTCCCCGCTAAGCAGAGAACCCGACGTGGGGCTCGATCCCAGGACCCTGAGATCATGACCTGAGCCGAAGGCAGAGGCTTAACCCACTGAGCCACCCAGGTGCCCTAAGAACAAACTTTTAAAAGAGAATAACTCTTTTCTTAGTTGCAGATGTTTTGTATGTGTTAAACTATACCTAGACAACCATGATTCCTGTCTTCTAGAAACTTATAATCTTACAAATAGGATTTTATTGCTCCTTTTAGTCACTTCCAGAGTTCTTGGAGAAAACTGTCTACTGATAAAACAGGAAATATCAAGCATCCTTTTTCTTTTATAGTATGACAGATGAGCCTCTTTTTACCAAGACAATAAAAGAATACACTGTGAAAGCAGTTTAAATGAATTAATTTTAAATATTCTCTGTTTACCCATCCATAACATTTTGAGGGGAATTTGGAGGTTATATATATATTAAAGGAAATTATGATCAGACTTTAGAATCTAGTATATGTGCTGCCGAAGCGAGCACCAGACTTTAGAATCTAGATGAATGTTTTTTCATGCATATTTGTAACCTGTTCAGTTTTCATGCTTATATTTTGGGACCGCTTGTGAATTGATGGATGACAGCCTTCCTAATTCCAAACAAGTGTTAGAATTTCTTGGTTCAACATTTTAATTTCTCATTATGGTTTCTGATATTTGAAATCTGATTCTCCTTCTTCATTGCTCATTGATAGCAAGATTGATGGTGATAACTTCCTGTTGCTAACAGGGGTTGCATTTTCTTCTCAGAATAGAAGGTGACTAGAGCTGAAGATTTTATTTTACCTTTGACTTCTAGTTGCATTTTTAAGGAAAGTAATGATTGCTTATTTTTCTTAGTCATTTCTCAATAGCCAGATAGAAGAAGTTTAGATGTACTACATTCCTAAATCTTAAATAATAATAACAACAACAGCGACAACTCAGTGAAACTTAAGTTACTGGAAAATTCCACTAATGAAAGTCTTCCAGTAGTTAGTTGTTATATAGTTCTGAGTATGTGTTTACCTACAACATGGCCAGCATTTACTACTGAGGCTTTTAGCCATGAGGATTGAAACATCGTTAATTTAACCACAACTTTTCCTTCCCAAACATTCCAGTAAAGTGGAGTATAACTAAATTAATGGTATTAGTTATGAACTTGTAAGCATAGAAATTTAGAAACAGCCAAAATTACTTGGAAAAAGTAAATAAATTTCTTCATAATGGAAAGTGAGCTAGCTACTAGCCAGTAGTAGTTGTCAGAACTTAAAATTTCGTTGTGGAACCTATAAATAAGGTTTAAATTTATTTTATGTGAGGGGATTTCCAAAAACTCTGTATTATTGCTATTCTCATCTGGAATGGTTTTTATTATGTGTAAATTATATTTAAAAGCAGCTGTAGGGGCGCCTGGGTGGCTCAGTGGGTTAAGCCGCTGCCTTCGGCTCGGGTCATGATCTCAGGGTCCTGGGATCGAGTCCCGCATCGGGCTCTCTGCTCAGCAGGTAGCCTGCTTCCTCCTCTCTCTCTCTCTCTCTCTGCCTGCCTCTCTGCCTACTTGTGATCTCTCTCTATCAAATAAATAAATAAAATCTTTAAAAAAAAAAAAAAGCAGCTGTAGCTTTTTTCACACTCAACTCTTAAGAGAAAAAAGGCAAATGCCTTTGACAAGACACTTCTTAGTCAGTTTCAACACACATAGTTCTTTATTCTAGGAACTGCATCAAATTCTGAATGAAACAATTATTCTAAATCATAGTTCCTGTTCTCCAGTTGCTTACAGTATAAGTGACAAAAATGTACGGAATTAAAAGCTGTGGTTGATACTCCTGTTGAGAGGTTGTTTCTGTGTCTCCTCCCCTTCAGTGCGGGTGGACTTTTGACTCATTTGTAACAGCACACTGCAGGAAAAGCTGGGCTGTGTGATTCCCAGAGACTAGGTCAAAAAAGGCAACCTTGTGCTTAGAGTCCCTAAGGTTTTGTATAAGAAGTCTGAGTACTCTAGGCTTCCATGCTATAAGGATGCCAAACCATTGAAGACTCTCCAGTAGCCAGTCCCAATCTTTGATGGCTCACAGTCCACACACCAGATAGGACTGAATTAGCTCTGACTAGATAGGACTGAATTAGCCCTTAGAGAATTCCACCTCCCAGCCATTATGTCACCCTAGTTTTCCAGTATTCCCAGTTAATGCTCTGATGCCATGGCATAAAGACAAGCCATCCTCCACTGTGCCTTGTTCAAATTCCTGACTGACAGAAAGTACGAGCATAATACAGAAGTCATTGTTTGGTGCTGCTAAAGGTTGGTTTTTTACACAACAGTGACTTACTTGATTTAGGATATACTGCGGTAGAATAGGAGATAATTAATTTCTCTGCCTAGGAAATACAGAAGGCTTCCCAAGGTCAGTGATGTCTGAATTTGCCCCCCCCCTTTTTAAAATTTATTTATTATTTTTTTAAATAAACATATAGTGTATTTTTTTATTTTTTAAGATTTTATTTATTTATTTATTTATTTATTTTAGATTTTTTAAAATTTTTTATAAACATAATATATTTTTATCCCCAGGGGTACAGGTCTGTGAATTGCCAGGTTTACACACTTCACAGCACTCACCAAAGCACATACCCTCCCCATTGTCCATAACCCCACCCCCCCTCCCCCCAGCAACCCTCAGTTTGTTTTGTGAGATTAAGGGTCACTTAGGGTTTGTCTCCCTCCCAATCCCATCTTGTTTCATTTATTCTTCTCCTACCCCCTTAACCCCCCATGTCGCATCTCCACTTCCTCATATCAGGGAGATCATATGATAGTTGTCTTTCTCTGACCCCCTTCTTTTTTAAGATTTACTTATTTATTTGGAGGGTGGGGAGGGGCAGAAGGAGAGACTCTTCAAACATACTTTCCCCTGAGCGAAGAGCCCAATGTGAGGCTTGATCTCATAAACCATGAGATCATGACCTGTGCTGAAATGAAGAGTCAGACCCTTAACCAACTGAGCCACCCAGGTGCCCTGAATTTGGCTTTTCATGATGCGTAGGAGTCTGCTAAGTAAGGAACTTAGGAGAAAGAGACCTCTGGCTGAGAGAACTATGTGGAAAAGTTTGAAGATGAAAGAATGGTGTGTTTAGTGGATGACAAGAAGTTTAGTATAGAAGAACATTGGATAGTTAGAGCCAGAAAGATAGCCATGAAGCCAGAAATTATTCAGTGATTTCTTTCTTCATTTGCTATGCCAAGGGAGTTTCAACTACACCATTGTAGGAGTGGAAGATAATAATCAGACTTGTGTCATAGAAAGATAACAAATTAGCAACAGTTGGAAGATGGGCTAAAGGAGGAAAGAAAGGGGGAAGTTAATAATTACATGGTTTATGTGACAATCAAGACTGAAATGGATAACCTTCTTCTGGTAGCAGAATAAGATCAGTTAGGTAACAGTGATTGTTGAATTGTTAATCAGTTATTTCCTGAATTTGTCTGTTCAAGGCTTAATAATCAAATGCTATAGCCAGTCCTACTTTTTGGCAAATCAAACCAATGCCTTTATAAAGCACTGATTTAATTAAACTTGTTCTGAATACTGTATAAAAACTTCTTCCACTATGAATTTTGGAGAATTTTGATTAAATAATACTATTTTTATATTTTTCTTATGGCATTATTTACACTAGGACATTTTTAAAAAAGAAATTAAATCGCATCAGTTAATACACTAATGGAACCATGTGTCATATTTACGCTCCTTCCTCAAAATAAACATTAGTTAAGTACAAAATCTTTTAAAAAATGGTAATTTATGTAATGATAAAATGTATATAATTCACTTAGTAAATGTAGTTATGTAAACATAAAACACAACTGTAGTCAACAGCTTTCTGTGTGGTTTTGTTTGACTTTTAAATAAGATTTGAGTGCATTTCATGTATGTTTAGTGTGATAAATAAAAGTTCAGTGGTGACATTTGAACTTTTACTGGAATCATAACACCATCCATGTAATAAATTTTTCCAGGGTCAAAAGGGTAGATAGGTCTTTCTTCAGTCACTTTGAGCATGTAGATTACATCTTTCATGCCTTATACTGCCTTATCTACAACAGTGAATTACTACCAGTTGTGAGATAAAATGAGTTGTTTTTAAAACACTCTGCCTCCCTAATCAGCTTGGCTTTACTTCATAGTTCAGTTAATTTTTTTTCGAATGCACTAAAAAGAGTAATCTTTATAATTCAGAATCAAAATCCACAGATTGTAAATTATTTCCATCTGCCTTTTTCCAGTGCGCTGACTCCTTTCTGACATGTTTCTGTAAAACAGAACATCTCCCAGAACTTGAGCAATGACTCTCTATACATTTCACCCATAAAACCAAGTTGAATTAGTATGCTTTGTGAAGAAGTGGGTTTTTGGTTTGTTTATTTTATGTATGAGTTATATGGTACGCTACTCATTTTTATATGAAATTATTATAATATTAGTGACATTACAAAATAGTTCAACTTTCTTTTTTAAGATTTTATTTATTTATTTGACAGAGAGAGGAACACGGGCAGGGAAAATGGGAGAGGTAGAAGCAGACTTCCCACCAAGCATGGAGCCCAGTGCAGGGCCCCGACAGGGCTCAGTCCTAGGACCCTGGGATCATGAATCGAGCCGAAGACGGATGCTTAACAACTGACCTACCCAGGTGTCCCAGTGGTTTGACTTCTTTAAAAAAGTCTGACTGTGTAATCATCCTTAGTCACCTTTTCCAAGAAAAGCCTAGAAAAATATTCAGGAATGATTTAGAGCAGAATCCACTGATAATCAATAAATCCAAAGGGAAGGAGTTAGGTAAGCCACAGCACAGGATGGCACTAATGACAGACTTGCTGCTTTGTGAGTGGATGAATTAATTAGACTGGGTAATTTTAAGGATGCTAAGAATAAAGCCTACTAGCAAGGACTAAAATAATGAAGAAATCTGTTAATTAAAGTAGAAATTAAGTTCTCTTACTGTAAAACAAAAGACTGTGGAGCTTTAAAAAAAAAAAAAGAGGAGGAAAAGAAGGAGAAGGAATAGCCTAATAAAACAGAGTATGTATTTATCAGGAAAATACATATTTATTTGCAGGCCAAAAAAAAAAAATCACCAAGTATTTCCTAAAAGAGGAAAAGTATGTGTGTTTTAAGTGTTAGAAAGGAGACGGCTCGCTTTGACAGCACATATACTAAAATTAGAAAGGAGGTTTGCTGGTGTCTGTGGTAATTAAGCATCAAAACTAGCTTCTGATTAGGACAGAATGAGTCCATACATCATCAACACATTATTTTTAAAAGGCCCATTGTTTAATCTGTCCAGAAGTCTGAGCAATTGGTTAGGTTCAGTTTGGGACTGGTATACTGATCACTCAAAATTTGTGGTCAGGACAAACTACAGTAATTTGCAGGCTTAGTGCAAAATGAAAATGCAAAGCCCCTTTGTTCAAAATGAGTAACAGTTTCAAGATAGTGATAGCAGAACAGTCACCATGATGAGGGCCTCTAAGCATGTGGCCCTGTGTGACAGACAACACATGTCACATTCCCATGGGGATTGCATTTCCACGGTTCTTTAACAGCTTTACTCTTTGGAACTGTCATAATAAAGCACAGCTCTGTAGACAGGCCTCTAAACTCAACCTAGACTGGGGCTACTGGAAGTGTAATTTCAGGGGAGCTCAGCAGCTTCGTGCTGCTTCTGCCTTGGATGGTTTGTATGCTCACCTTCGTATTCTAAATTTTCTAGCAGTCTGCTGGGTCTCTGATCCATGGTCAACACTCCATAAATAGTGGATGGAAAGGTGATGAATGATGTAGTTGCCAGCCTTTCTCAGGGAATCGGTTCAGTTTATCTCTGGGTAAGAAAATGCAATTTGGGTTCTTTGAACGTTCAGTTCTTATTGCAGAGACCTCACAGATGCCTCCTCCAGCCAGGTTGACGGTTACTTTTAGCCCTTGTGTATCCTTTTAAACAACCTGTTTCTCTATTCAGTTATCCTGAAACATATTTAAGCTGATGGGTTAGAATAACAATTGAGACCTGACCAAATTAAGGGAGGAGGAGGTAGAAGAATGGCCATCACCCTTCCAAAGATGTCTGTACCTTAATTCCTAGAACCAAAGCTATGTTAGGTCACATGGCCAAGGGGTTGCTGATGGATTAAAGTTGCTAATCAGCTGTCCTTAAATGTTACTGAATAATTATCCTGGATTATTAATAGTAATTATATATAATAATAATAATTATTATTATCCTGGATTATCCTGGTAGGTCCAATGTGTCACAAGGCTCTTAAATGGGAGAGAAAGAGAGAAGGAGAGGCAGAGAAAGATGTGATGAAGAAAGCAAGGTCGGGGTGATGTGCTGTGAGACAGGGTCCTTCTGACGTAGCTGGGCTTGAAGATGGAAGAAGAGGGTAGCTCTGGAAACTGGAAAAGACAAGGAAATGAATTCTCCACTAGAGCCTCCAGAGAGGAGCACTGCTCTGCCAACACCTTGATTTTAGTCCAGTGAAATCTGGGTCAGACAGAAGTCCTCCAGAACAATAAGAGAATGAATTTGTGTTTTTGTAAGCCATTATGTTGTGGTGATTTGTTTCAGTAGTGGCTGGAAACTCAAACAGCTCGTTTCATACTGTAGTGAGACTAGAGATCACTAACTTACATGGCTAGTTATTAGTGTCTACCCATGATTTTTTTCCATTTCTCTTGGTAACCAAAAGTAGAGTTCTGTCTTCCTTTTCTATATTTTTATTTTCTTTCACTGGACCACTAAATTTTGGGTTTCAAGTTAGTACATGTTGTATTCTCAAGGAAGTAAATAATGTAGTCTGTTCCAGAAAACGCTGGTTTCCTGGGATGTTAATAGTTGAGAGATAGTAAAGAAAAGGGCTTCTTCGCTTCCAAGTTCACACCCCAAACCCAGGTTAAACAAGGTTCTTTTTCCTTAAAGCACTTTATAAAGATATGATCTACGTATAGAGTTTAAAAAATCTTTTCATTTAAGAGAATATCCAGCAAGAAGTCTCTTTGTTCTGCTCAAGCACCTAGCCATTACTAGTTTCTAGTGAATCCTAGCCTAGAGATGTTCTGTATACATATAAACACACACATACATATTATATGCACGTATTCTTTGGCACCTTGCTTTTGTTTTACTTAATAATTTATTAGCATTTTTTAAAGATTTATGTATTGAACAGAGAAAGAGAGCATGAGTGGGGATCAGGGAGAAGGGGAGAGGGAGAGGCAGGCTGAGCAGGGAGCCCAATGCAGGGCTCCATCCCAGGACCCTGGGATCATGAACTGAGCTGAAGGCAGAGGCTTAACTGACTGAGCCACCCAAGTGCCCTACTTAATAATTTAATTAACAAATTTATTTATGGAATTTCCGTAGCTTTTAATGTATAATATGCACATGAAACACTAAGAGGACTTCATGAGGAAAAAAAATGCTTATTTTCCAAACATTTTGGCTTACACATTTCACTCTTTGAGAGCATCTCATAAAACCATCTTTTGAGACACCTACTTAACACCAAGCTGCTTTCCTCTGTACTAGAAGTAAGAATTAGTGACTCCCATACATGCCATACACCAGTGTGGCATGATAGGTGTGGAATTGGGAGTGAGGGAAATGTAGGCTTATATCCTGGCTTCTGGATCACCTGGTTGCTGTTCACATACATATTTACCGACTGTGTGGCTTTGGGCAGGTTGTTTAACTTTATTGAGACTTCTACTTCTCAATACTGTTTACCTCACTCAGTCATTTGTTCATTAACTAATACATGCAATTATTCGAACATTTATAAGCTACATCAAGTGTAACAGAGTCTTCTGCCTGAGAAGCTTTCTAGTCTTCATCTGTAGCACATGAAGCACCAACAAACAATGGCGTTTCTTAAAATTAAGGTTGTGGAGAATCATTTTCTACCAAGATGACAGCTTTCTACTTTTATAGGCATAGATCAACAATAGCAAATGTCACACCACACCATTTCAAAACATGCAATAAATGTAGAAAGAAGTGAGATTTAATGTAGAGTTTTTTAATATAGGGTTTTTCAGGTATTGGTTTTTCAAAGCATGTGTAGATTCTAATATTAATCATCTGATGAATTATCAGAGTAATATTATTTATCTGAATAAAGTACAGTAAGTAAGAAAATCTTCCAATTTATTATAAAATTCCTGCATAAATGTTGGCATCCTTGTGGACTGCAAACATATATTTCTTAATGTTTATGACTTAACACATTGAATTGTATAGAATCACAATGTCTTTTTTCAAATCCATAATATATATATTTTATAGGAAAATTTTAGAGTTATCTTTCTTTCCCAATGCCTATAAAGCATCTTAACATTAAGTATAGTCACGCTTCAGAATTCTGTTTTTTTGTTTCAGTCAGAATTACTTATTTCAAAAGCATATTTCTGTTTTCTTCTTGCTCTTAATACATTTGAACAGCAAAGTCATATTCTTTAGAAAAAGATATCTTCAGAAATTTAATTGAAAATAACTAACACTATTTAATTGCCATTTTACTTGCCAGAAATGAAGTTTTGACTTCTCTTCTTTCATTTTCCCAGGCCAAGACAATGGCGTCTGGGCCCACTGAATTCCAGACAACATACAAGACTTGTTTTACTGAGCCCTGATGACTTCAGTCTGTTAATTTGTTTAGGATATGCTTTTGGATTTTATAAGGTCAACTAGAAATTTGAAGCTACTTTTCCCACTTATTCTAAGATCAAAAAAATTTTGAATACTGAAATTTAATTTGAAAATACTGTGGTAATTCTGGTAATGTCAAATCTTTAAGCATACATTTCAGACTTTTCCATTTAAAGAATGTTTCTGTAATTGAGTTTATTTTGGGAACTCTGTTAAGGTCAGTATGTTAGCTGCGCAGTTATTTAATACTAGCAAGTACAGAATACCTTCATTTGGCTATTTTTTTGTGGTCCTTTTGATGAAGGTTTGATTTGTTACATCCTAAAAAACAAATCATTTGCTGTTTGGCTTTTAATATTATAAAATAGTTTATGTCCTTGCCAGCGCTCTGGTCTCATTCTCTCCCAGTACATCACCCCTAACTTACCTCTCACACCATGTCTAATCTTTACCCTGATGCCTGGGTGGCTGCCAGGGAAGTTGGTAGTATACACATATATGTAGATATAACTAAAATGTGAAAGAAACAGCTACTTTAGAATGATCTGCTTTGGTGGCTGGGCAGGAACTGACCGATCTGCTATATTCTTGCTGTGGCTGCTGCAGTCCAAGAGTTTCAGACCTCCTTCTTTCCAAAAGAAAACATGGCCTGTTCTTTTCTCTAATAAACCACAGCAATAGTAGCATCCTTCCAAGCTGTTCTTCTCAACTCCAGATAATTCATAGTGCGTGAAAACGTGGATTTCTAGATTGAGCAAAGTTGTATAGAAAGCTAGCATTTGGGTGGCATATGGAAAGAGCATAAGCTGTGAGCACACAAAATGAACTTGGCCCTTAGCCCTTGACAGCACTTCTCTCTGATTCTCCTTGTATCTCCTTACATCATTCCTTTACAGTCTCCTTTTAATCATTTCTGTCTGCCTTGCAATTTTAATACTCTGCAGAATTCTATATGAAACTGTTTTCTCTGATAGTATAAGTTCTCTTCCGCTTTTTTGCCTTTAGTGCCAGTGATAACGGCAGTGACTGCTATCTCCCTACACAAAACCCCAACTGCTCCCCCGAGCTCCCCACCTATGTAATGGTTTACCTGTTCACTGTCTATTCCCATTCACATATCCTGCAGACACTTGAGACTCACTGAACCCTTTATGCCTAATTTAAGTGAAAAGTTTAAAGGCAAACCCTTTACACCTAATACTAATACTAATACTAATACTAATACTAATCCCTCTTCTGTATCACCATCTTCACAGAAGCTAAACTCAAAAAACCCAGCAATCTGAGAACATTGCCATGGAAGAGCAAAGAACTGTTATGTACTTACACAATTATACTAACACAGTAGACACACACACACACACACACACACTGGTGTTCAGAGAGGAATACTGCCTAGTTTTGCATCTTTTTGGACTTAATAAGTAATAGAATCATATTATGCGTATTTTTTTGTGCTTTGCTCTTTTGTTTAACACTGATTCATGCATGTGTATAGCTGTATTGTTGTAGTCTATGGTGTGAAAATTCTGCAACTTACTTGCCTATTTTCCTGTTGAGAGACATTGGGTAGTTTTCAGTTCTTCACTACTAAAAGCAATGCACCAATGAACATTTGTGCACATATCTCCTGACATAGATATGCAAATGTTTCTTGAGAAGGTGTGCATAGGAGTAGAATTCCTGGGTATAGATATAAACATCTCCATATACCTGGTTAATGGTTGCCAAATTGTTACCCAAAATGATTTCACTGTTTATACTCTAAGTGGTAGTAATTTATCTTGTTACATTCCATGTCCTCTATGATCTCTGCTATTGTTGGACATTTTCATTTTTGCTAATCTGGTGTAAAATATTTCATAGTGGTTTTTATTTCCTTGGTTACCAGTGAAGTCAATTTTATCATCATATGCTTATTTGTCCCCACTGTTCCCTTCTCTTGAGTTCCTGTGGTCTTTGGCATACATTGTTTACTTATGTTGGATTTTTTTAATGTTATAGGAGTTTTAGATAGTGATCCTTTGTCAGTAGCTTAGATAGTGATCCTTTGTCAGTAGCTTATGTTGCAACATCTCCTTTCAGTTTGTAACTTGTCTTTTCCTTTTCATTAAGGTTTCTACTGATCAGTAGAAGTACTTACTTCTAATGCTTCTAATGTAATTGAATTGATCGATCTTTATGGTTTCCATTTATGCTTAAAAAGAGAAACAAAAACAAAAACTTATCTATTATAAGATCCTAAAGACATTCTCCTCAATTTGTTGTGTGTATTGTGTAGGTAGTGATACATAGTTAGGCCACATAAAAATTGACTTTTGATTTTTGATTTCAGGACCATTGTTTCTGTCATAGTCAAGTGGGCATGATTTTTCAAGTGTCACAGTGCCATTAATCGTTACATATTTTTCTGGAGCTCTCATTTTGCTCAGCTTGGCTCCTGGACATGATTCAGGAATATTATTCTCAGAATATAAAACAAAATGCAAGGGATTCACTCCAAACTATATTAATATTTCTCATTTGAGTAAGAAAAGGTTGACATTCCAGCCATGGCCCAGTACTAAACTAGGCTGATAAAGCCCTTATAAAATGAGCCAATAACTGGAAATAACATTTTAAAAGATGTTGGTAATTCAACTCCCAGAAAGTTATAAGAGAAGCCAATCTTCATTCAAATATTTTTTTTTTGGTGTGGTGAATAATCTTTTTTTTTTTAATTTTTTATTTTTTATAAACATTTATTTTTATCCCCAGGGGTACAGGTCTGTGAATCACCAGGTTTACACACTTCACAGCACTCACCAAAGCACATACCCTCCCCAATGTCCATAATCCCACCCCCTTCTCCCAAACCCCCTCCCCCCAGCAACCCTCAGTTTGTTTTGTGAGATTAAGAGTCACTTATGGTTTGTCTCCCTCCCAATCCCATCTTGTTTCATTTATTCTTCTCCTACCCACTTAAGCCCCCATGTTGCATCACCACTTCCTCATATCAGGGAGATCATATGATAGTTGTCTTTCTCTGCTTGACTTATTTCGCTAAGCATGATACGCTCTAGTTCCATCCATGTTATCGCAAATGGCAAGATTTCATTTCTTTTGATGGCTGCATAGTATTCCATTGTGTATATATACCACATCTTCTTGATCCATTCATCTGTTGATGGACATCTAGGTTCTTTCCATAGTTTGGCTATTGTGGACATTGCTGCTATAAACATTCAAGTGTACATGCCCTTCAGATCACTACATTTGTACCTTCAAGGTAAAACCCAGTAGTGCAATAAATAAATAAATAAATAAATACATTTTTAAATTTTTAAAAAACAAAAACCAGTAGTGCCATTGCTGGGTCGTAGGGTAAGCTCTATTTTCAGCTTTTTGAGAAACCTCCATACTATTTTCCAGAGTGACTGCACCAGCTTGCATTCCCACCAACACTGTAGGAGGGTTACCCTTTCTCCACATCCTCGCCAACACCTGTCATTTACTGACGGCTGATTTTAGCCATTCTGACTGGTGTGAGGTAGTATCTCATTGTGGTTTGAGTTGTATTTCCCTGATGCCGAGTGATGTGGAGCACTTTTTCATGTGTCTGTTGGCCATCTGGATGTCTTCTTTGCAGAAATGTCTGTTCATGTCCTCTCTTCTGCCCATTTCTTGATTGGGTTATTTGTTCTTTGGGTGTTGAGTTTGATAAATACTTTATAGATTTTGGATACTAGCCCTTTATCTGATATGTTGTTTGCAAATATCTTCTCCCATTCTGTCAGTTCTCTTTTTGTCTCATTGACTGTTTCCTTTGCTGTACAAAAGTTTTTAATTTTGATGAAGTCCCAATAGTTCATTTTTAACCTTGCCTCCCTTGCCTTTTGTGATGTTTCTGTGAAGAAACTGCTGTGGCTGAGGTGGAAGAGGTTGCTGCCTGTGTTCTCCTCAAGGATTTTGATGGATTCCTGTCTCACATTGAGGTCTTTCATCCATGTTGAATCTATTTTTGTGTGTGATGTAAGCAAATGATCCAGTTTCATTATTCTGCATGTGGCTGTCCCAATTTTCCCAGCACCACTTGTTGAAGAGACTTTTTTCCATTGGACATTCTTTCCTGCTTTGTCAAGATTAGTTGACCATAGAATTGAAGGTCCATTTCTGGGCTCTCTCTTCTGTCCCATTGATGTATGTGTCTGTTTTTGTGCCAGTACCATACTGTCTTGATGATGACAACTTGTAATAGAGCTTGAAGTCTGGAATTGTGATGCCACCAACTTTGGTTTTCTTTTTCAGTATTCCTCTGGCTATTTGGTTCCATACAAATTTTAGGATTATTTGTTTGAAAACAAATAACAACTTTTTTCTCTGAAAAAAGTTGATGGTATTTTGATAGGGATTGCATTAAATATGTAGGTAGCTCTAAGTAGCAGGGACATTTCCACAATATTTATTCTTCCAATCTATGAGTATGGAACATTTTTCCATTTCTTTGCATCTTCCTCAATTTCTTTCATGAGTACTTCATAGTTTCCTATAGTACAAATATACAAATATATTCCTATAGTACAAATATAGTACAAATATAGTCCTATAGTACAAATTCTTTGCCTCTTTGGTTAGATTTACACCTATGTATCTTATGATTTTGGGTGCAGTTATAAATGGGATTGAGTCCTTAATTTCTCTTTCTTCTGTCTTGTTTTTGGTGTACAGAAATGCAACTGATTTCTGCGCATTGATTTTGTATCCTGACACTTTACTGAATTCCTGTATGAGTTCTAGCAGTTTTGGAGTGGAGTCTTTTGGGTTTTCCACATAAAGTATCATATCATCTACAAGGAGTAAGAGGTTGACTTCTTTGCCAACGTGCATGCCTTTTAATTCTTTTTGTTGTCTCATTGCTGAGGCTAGGATTTTAGTACTATGTTGAATAGCAGTGGTGATAGTAGACAGCTCTGTCATTTTCCTTACCTTAGGGAAAAAGCTATCAATTTTCCCCCATTGAGAATATTTGCTGTGGGTTTATCATAGATGGCTTTGATGATATTGAGGTATGTACCCTCTCTCCCTCCCTGTGAAGAGTTTTGATCAAGAATGGATGCCATACTATGTAAAAAGCTTTTTCAGCATCTATTAAGGGTATCATAGGGTTCTTGTTCTTTCTTTTATTAATGTATTGCATCTCATTGATTGATTTGCAGATTTTGAACCAGCCTTGCAGTCCAGGAATAAATCCCACTTGATTCTGGTGAATAATCCTTTTAATGTACTGTTGGATCCTATTGGCTATTATTCGTGCTCATCAGGGATATTGGTCTGTAATTCTCCTTTTTGATAGGGTCTGTGGTTGTTGGATCAACATAATGCTGGCCTCATAAAATGAGTTTGAAAGTTTTCCTTCCATTTCTATTTTTTGGGACAGTTTC